>NW_025728207.1:0-300000 GCF_021461385.2 Schistocerca piceifrons | reverse complement strand
CGATGCAATTTCTGTGATTCATCGTCAATAAGAAGGTCAGAGGGATACAGTAAACCTGAAGTGAAGCATCGGAATCTATAACTAGTGTCACAGGAATGGTTCAAACATAGTCAGTAAGAAGCGTCAGTCCTCTTGTACTTAAGTCGGCATTGTGCCTTTTCTATTTAATTCTGATACAATTTCTGTGTTTCATCTTCAATATGAAGGTCCAAGGGATACAGTAAACATGGAGTGAAGCACCGGAATCTATAACTAGTGTCACAGGAATGGTTCGAAACATGGACTGTAAGAAGAGTCAGTCTTCTGGTACTTTAGTCGGCATTGTGCCTTTTGTATTTAACTCCGATGCAATTTCTGTGTTTCATCGTGAATAAGAAGGTCCAAGGGATACAGTAAACCTGGAGTGAGCATCGGAATCTATACCTAGTGTCACAGGAATGGTTCAAATCATAGTCAGTAAGAAGCGTCAGTCTTCTTGTACTTATGTCGGCATTGTGCCTTTTCTATTTAATTCTGATGCAATTTCTGTGTATCATCGTCAATAAGAAGGTCCAAGGGATACTGTAAACCTGGAGTGAAACACCGGAATCTATAACTAGTGTCACAGGAATAGTTCAAAGCATAGACTGTCAGAAGGGTCAGTCTTCTTGTACTTTAGTCGGCATTGTGCCTTTTGTATTTAATTCAGATGCAATTTCTGTGTTTCATCGTCGATAAGAGGGTCCAAGGGATACAGTAAACCTGGAGTGAAGCATCGGAGTCTACAACTAGTTTCACAGGAATGGTTCAAAACATAGTCAGTAAGAAGCGTCAGTCTTCTTGTACTTATGTCGGCAATGTGCCTTTTCTATTTAATTCTGATGCAATTTCTGTGTATCATCGTCAATAAGAAGGTCCAAGGGATACTGTAAACCTGGAGCGAAACACCGGAATCTATAACTAGTGTCACAGGAATGGTTCAAAGCATAGACTGTCAGAAGGGTCAGTCTTCATGTACATTAGTCGGCATTGTGCCTTTTGTATTTAATTCAGATGCAATTTCTTTGTTTCATCGTCGATAAGAGGGTCCAAGGGATACAGTAAACCTGGAGTGAAGCATCGGAGTCTACAACTAGTTTCACAGGAATGGTTCAAAACATAGACAGTAAGAAGTGTCAGTCTTCTTGTACTTAATTGGGCATTGTGCCTTTTGAATTTAATTCCGATGCAATTTCTGTGTTTCATCGTCACTAAGAAGGTCAGAGGGATACAGTATACCTGAAGTGAAGTATCGGAATCTATAATAAGTGTCACAGGAATGGTTCAAAGCATAGTCAGTAAGAAGAGTCAGTCTTCTTGTACTTAGGTCGGCATTGTGCCTTTTTCATTTAATTCCGATGCAATTTCTGTGTTTCTTCGTCAGTAAGAAGGTCCATAGGATACAGTAAACCTGGAGTGAAGCATCGGAATCTATAACTAGTGTCACAGGGACGGTTCAAAACATAGACAGTAAGATGGGTCAGTATTGTTGTACTTAAGTCGGCATTGTGCCTTTTCTATTTAATTCCGATGCAATTTCTGTGTTTCATCGTCAATAAGAAGGTCAGAGGGATACAGTGATCCTGAAGTGAAGCATCGGAATCTACAACTAGTGTCACAGGATTGGTTCAAAGCATAGACAGTAAGAAGAGTCAGTTTTCTTGTACTTAAGCCGGCATTGTGCCTTTTGTATTTAATTCCGATGCAATTTCTGTGTTTCATCGTCAATACGAAGGTCAGAGGGATACAGTAAACATGAAGTGAAGCATCAGAATCTATAACTGGTGTCACAGGAATGGTTCAAAACATAGACAGTAAGAGGAGTCAGTTTTCTTGTACTTAAGTCGGCATTGTGCCTTTTGTATTTTATTCCGATGCAATTTCTGTGTTTCTTCGTCAATAAGAAGGTCAGAGGCATACAGTAAACCTGAAGTGAAGCATCGGATTCTATAACTAGTGTCACAGGAATGGTTCAAACTTAGACAGTAAGAAGAGTCAGTTTTCTTGTACTTAAGTCGGGATTATGCCCTTTGTATTTAATTCCGATGCAATTTCTGTGTTTCATCGTCAATAAGAAGGTCAGAGGGATACAGTAAACCTGAAGTGAAGCATCGGAATCTATAACTAGTGTCAGAGGAAAGGTTCAAAACATAGACAGTAAGAAGAGTCAGTTTTCTTGTACTTAAGTGTTCATTGGGCCTTTTGTATTTAATTCCGATGCAATTTCTGTGTTTCATCGTCAATAAGAAGGTCAGAGGAATACAGTAAACCTGAAGTAAAGCATCGGAATGTATAACTAGTGTCACAGGAATGGTTCAAATCATAGACAGTAGGAAGAGTCAGTTTTCCTGTACTTAGTTCGGCATTGTGCCTTTTGTATTTAATTCCGATGCAATTTCTGTGTTTCATCGTCAATAAGAAGGTCAGAGGAATACAGTAAACCTGAAGTGAAGCATCGGAATCTATAACTAGTGTCACAGGAATGGTTCAAATCATAGCCAGTAAGAAGAGTCAGTTTTCCTGTACTTAGTTCGGCATTGTGCCTTTTGTATGCAATTCCGATGCAATTTCTGTGTTTCATCGTCAATAAGAAGGTCAGAGGGATACAGTAAACCTGAAGTGAAGCATCGGAATCTATAATTAGTGTCACAGGAATGGTTCAAAACATAGACAGTAAGAAGAGTCAGTTTTATTGTATTTAAATCAGCATTGTGCCTTTTGTATTTAATTTCGATGCAATTTCTGTGTTTCATCGTCAATAAGAAGGTCAGAGGGATACAGTATACTTGAAGTTAAGCATCGGAATCTATATCTAGTGTCGCAGGAATGGTTCAAAACATAGACAGTAAGAATAGTCAGTTTTCTTGTACTTAAGTCGGCATTGTGCCTTTTGTATTAAATTCGGATGCAAATACTGTGTTTCATCGTCAATAGGAGGTCACAGGTATGCAGTAAACCAGAAGTGAAGCATCGGAATCTATAACTAGTGTCACAGGAATGGTTCAAAACATAGACAGTAAGAAGAGTCAGTTTTCTTGTACTTAAGTCGGCATTGTGCCTTTTGTTTTTAATCCGATGCAATTTCTGTGTTTCATCGTCAATAAGAAGGTCGGAGGGGTACGGTAAACCTGAAGTGAAGCATCGGAATCTATTACTAGTGTCACAGGAATTGTTCAAAGCATAGACAGTAAGAAGAGTCAGTCATCTCGTACTTATGTCGGCATTGTGTCTCTTGTATTTAATTCCGAAGCAATTTCTGTGTTTCATCGTCAATAAGAAGGTCAGAGGGATACAGTAAACCTGCAGTGAAGCATCGGAATCTATTACTAGTGTCACATGAATGGTTCAAATCATAGACAGTAAGAAGAGTTAGTTTTCTTGTACCTATGTCGGCATTGTGCATTTTGTATTTAATTCCGATGCAATTTCTGTGTTTCATCGTCAAAAAGAAGGTCAGAGGGATACAGTAATCCTGAAGTGAAGCATCGGAATCTATAACTAGTGTCTCTGGAATGGTTCAAAACATAGACAGTAAGAAGTGTCAGTTATCTTGTACTTAAGTCGGCATTAGTGCCTTTTGTATTTAATTCCGAAGCAATTTCTGTGTTTCATCGTCAATAAGAAGGTCAGAGAGATACAGTAAACCTGAAGAAACGCATCGGAATCTGTAATGAGTTTCACATGAATGGATCGAAACATAGACAGTAAGAAGAGTCAGTTTTCTTGTACATAAGTCGGCATTGTGCCTTTTGTATTTAATTCCGATGCAATTTCTGTGTTTCATCGTCAATAAGAAGGTCAGAGGGATACAGTAAACCTGAAGTGAAGCATCGGAATCTATAATTAGTATCACAGGAATGGTTCAAAACATAGACAGTAAGAAAAGTCAGTTTTCTTGTACTGAAGTCGGCATTGTGCCTTTTGTGTTTAATTCCGATGCAATTTCTGTGATTCATCGTCAATAGGAAGGTCAGAGGCATACAGTAAACCAGAGGTGAAGCATCAGAACCAGTAACTAGTGTCGCAGGAACGGTTTAAACATAGACAGTAAGAAGAGTCAGTTTACTTGTACTTAAGTCGGCTTTGTGCCTTTTGTGTTTAATTCCGATGCAATTTCTGTGATTCATCGTCAATAAGAAGGTCAGAGGGATACAGTAAACCTGAAGTGAAGCAACGGAATCAATAAATAGTGTCACAGGAATGGTTCAAAGCATAGTCAGTAAGAAGCGTCAGTCTTCTTGTACTTATGCCGGCATTGCGCCTTTTCTATTTAATTCTGATGCAATTTCTGTGTATCATCGTCAATAAGAAGGTCCAAGGGATACCGTAAACCTGGAGTGAAGCACCGGAATCTATAACTAGTGTCACAGGAATGGTTCAAAGCATAGACTGTCAGAAGGGTCAGTCTTCTTGTACTTTAGTCGGCATTGTGCCTTTTGTATTTAATTCAGATGCAATTTCTGTGTTTCATCGTCGATAAGAGGGTCCACGGGATACAGTAAACCTGGAGTGAAGCATCGGAGTCTACAACTAGTGTCACAGGAATGGTTCAAAACATAGACAGTAAGAAGTGTCAGTGTTCTTGTACTTAATTTGGCATTGTGCCTTTTGAATTTAATTCCGATGCAATTTCTGTGTTTCATCGTCAGTAAGAAGGTCCAACGGATACAGTAAACCTGGAGTGAAGCATCGGAATCTATAACTAGTGTCACAGGGACGGTTCAAAACATAGACAGTAAGATGGGTCAGTATTGTTGTACTTAAGTCGGCATTGTGCCTTTTCTATTTAATTCCGATGCAATTTCTGTGTTTCATCGTCAATAAGAAGGTCAGAGGGATACAGTGATCCTGAAGTGAAGCATCGGAATCTATAACTAGTGTCACAGGATTGGTTCAAAGCATAGACAGTAAGAAGAGTCAGTTTTCTTGTACTTAAGTCGGCATTGTGCCTTTTGTATTTAATTCCGATGCAATTTCTGTGTTTCATCGTCAATACGAAGGTCAGAGGGATACAGTAAACATGAAGTGAAGCATCAGAATCTATAACTGGTGTCACAGGAATGGTTCAAAACATAGACAGTAAGAGGAGTCAGTTTTCTTGTACTTAAGGCGGCATTGTGCCTTTTGTATTTAATTACGATTCAATTTCTGTGTTTCTTCGTCAATAAGAAGGTCAGAGGCATACAGTAAACCTGAAGTGAAGCTCGGATTCTATAACTAGTGTCACAGGAATGGTTCAAACATAGACAGGAAGAAGAGTCAGTTTTCTTGTACTTAAGTCGTTATTATGCCTTTTGTATTTAATTCCGATGCAATTTCTGTGTTTCATAGTCAATAAGAAGGTCAGAGGGATACAGTAAACCTGAAGTGAAGCATCGGAATCTATAACTAGTGTCACAGGAATGGTTCAAAACATAGCCAGTAAGAAGAGTCAGTCTTCTTGTACGTAAGTAGGCATTGTGGCGTTTCTATTTAATTCCGATGCAATCTCTGTGTTTCCTCGTCAATAAGAAGGTCAGAGGGATACAGTAAACCTGAAGTAAAGCATCGGAATCTATAACTAGTGTCACAGGAAAGGTTCAAAACATAGACAGTAAGAAGAGTCAGTTTTCTTGTACTTAAGTGTTCATTGTGCCTTTTGTATTTAATTCCGATGCAATTTCTGTGTTTCATCGTCAATAAGAAGGTCAGAGGCATACAGTGAACCTGAAGTGAAGCATCGGAATCTATAACTAGTGTCACACTAATGGTTCAAACCATAGACAGTAAGAAGGGTCAGTTTTCTTGTACTTAAGTCGGCATTGTGCTTTTTGTATTTAATTCCGATGCAATTTCTGTGTTTCATCGTCAATAAGAAGGTCAGAGGGATACAGTGATCCTGAAGTGAAGCATCGGAATCTATAACTAGTGTCACAGGATTGGTTCAAAGCATAGACAGTAAGAAGAGTCAGTTTTCTTGTACTTAAGTCGGCATTGTGCCTTTTGTATTTAATTCCGATGCAATTTCTGTGTTTCATCGTCAATACGAAGGTCAGAGGGATACAGTAAACATGAAGTGAAGCATCAGAATCTATAACTGGTGTCACAGGAATGGTTCAAAACATAGACAGTAAGAGGAGTCAGTTTTCTTGTACTTAAGGCGGCATTGTGCCTTTTGTATTTAATTACGATTCAATTTCTGTGTTTCTTCGTCAATAAGAAGGTCAGAGGCATACAGTAAACCTGAAGTGAAGCTCGGATTCTATAACTAGTGTCACAGGAATGGTTCAAACATAGACAGGAAGAAGAGTCAGTTTTCTTGTACTTAAGTCGGGATTATGCCTTTTGTATTTAATTCCGATGCAATTTCTGTGTTTCATAGTCAATAAGAAGGTCAGAGGGATACAGTAAACCTGAAGTGAAGCATCGGAATCTATAACTAGTGTCACAGGAATGGTTCAAAACATAGCCAGTAAGAAGAGTCAGTCTTCTTGTACGTAAGTAGGCATTGTGGCGTTTCTATTTAATTCCGATGCAATCTCTGTGTTTCCTCGTCAATAAGAAGGTCAGAGGGATACAGTAAACCTGAAGTAAAGCATCGGAATCTATAACTAGTGTCACAGGAAAGGTTCAAAACATAGACAGTAAGAAGAGTCAGTTTTCTTGTACTTAAGTGTTCATTGTGCCTTTTGTATTTAATTCCGATGCAATTTCTGTGTTTCATCGTCAATAAGAAGGTCAGAGGCATACAGTGAACCTGAAGTGAAGCATCGGAATCTATAACTAGTGTCACACTAATGGTTCAAACCATAGACAGTAAGAAGGGTCAGTTTTCTTGTACTTAAGTCGGCATTGTGCTTTTTGTATTTAATTCCGATGCAATTTCTGTGTTTCATCGTCAAAAAGAAGGTCAGAGGGATACAGTAAACCTGAAGTGAAGCATCGGAATCTATAACTAGTGCCACTGGAATGGTTCAAAACATAGACAGTAAGAAGTGTCAGTTATCTTGTACTTAAGTCGGCATTGTGACTTTTGTATTTAATTCAGAACATGGCGGCGAGTGAGTGACGTGCGTTAGCTTGGCTCGCAAGTTTACGTGAAATCTGGAGGTGTTTTAAGCAGTTAGGCTAGTGTACATATACTAAAGCCGTATATCTACTGCCGAGTGTCGTATTTTACATCACATACTAAGCACCAATTACACGGAATCGCACTAAAAATGGAAAATCGCCGAACAACGCGCAGTGCAGCCAACGGCCAGGCCGGCGACAGCGCAGGCTTTGAGTCTACACCGGGAGCTGCGGCCGCTCCGCCCGGGATCGCTGACATCGCCGCACTCGTGAAGGCTGAGGTGAGTGCCGCGCTGCAGGCTAAGGAGACGCTCGGGCTCGTTGTTCAAACCATCACTGATGCTGTCACTGCAGCAGTGACGGACAAAATACAGAAAACTCTGGAGGCGAATGCGAGCGAGATCCGTGCACTAGACACATCGTTAAAAGCAAGTGAGGAGAAAGCACGACTGCTCGAACAGAAATTGATCGAGAAGACGGACGAGCTCGAACAATATCAGAGACGCAATAATCTCAGACTGTTCGGCATTCCAGAGAGCAGCAGAGAGAACACAGATGAACTTGTGATAAACCTTGTCCAAGAGAAGCTAGGCGTGCAGGTGACTCTGAGTGACATTGACAGAAGTCATAGAGTGGGTCGTAGGTCGCCAGGTTCTACAAAACCAAGACCTATAATAGTGAAATTTATGTCGTATAGGAAGAGATCTGAAATCTTCAGAGCAAAGAAGAATCTCGCCAAGTCGGGTCTGACAGTACGCGAGGATCTGACCTCTGAAAGACTAAACATTTTGAAGAGCGCGATTTCGAAATTTGGGCTACATAACGTATGGACAAATGACGGCAGGATAATGGTAAAGACCGAAAACGGAAAGAAAACAATTTGCAGTGTTAATGAACTCGAAAGCCTGTGCTTTAGAAGCTAAATCATGTCTAATCTTGCTGCCACTAACCTGTATGTTTATATTGTTTACACTGTCAACCATATCGTAACTAATGTATTATCAAATTGTTCGTTTCTCTAAATAGCTATTTTTTTTATCTCTAATTATTTTTTCTCGTGTAATATTTGTTATTATTTGTATTATCAACTTTTCGTTTCTCCACATAACTATTTTCATTTTTAGTTGTTTTTCTCATGTAATTTTGTTAATTATTGCATAAGGTAGTCTCACTTCCATCCTTAATTAGCAACCCACCATCATACTTTAGTTGTTATCCTCATAAGTGCAATTAATATCACACTCTGTCATAACGTGCAGATTACTCCCGTTGTATTTAGCGAAATTCCTTCCCCTGCCAGCCCACGGCTACTTCCATAACCGTTGCAGACCTCGCTGACCTTGGCCGCAGATCCCGTTGCCTCCCCGGGGACCTACCCCCTCCCCCTCCCGGCCGCTTTCACTGCACAGAACTGGGAGGACACTTCCTCACCCCCCTCCTTCACACGCCTTCCGCATTCCTCATGCCAGACCCTCTTGTCACCGCCAACCACGACCCGCAAACATCGGTCGGCAGCCTCCTCGGGCAATCAACACCCGAACGCACCAAGCTGCATATTGTGCATGCAAATGTCCAGTCTCTGCCAGCTCACTTCGACGAGTTCAAATATATATTTCAAACTGCTGATGTACACGTAATACTTTTGTCAGAGACTTGGCTCAAACCAAGTATTCCTACAACTTCCGTAAACCTAGATGGCTATATCTTTCTCAGGCACGACAGATGCAACAGACGAGGGGGCGGAGTAGGGGCGTACATACGCTCTGATTTGTCACCTACAGTACTACACACATCCGACAACAATGTAGATAAACAAGTGGAATATATGTTCATAGAGATCAAATCACTTAACAGAAAGTGCTTAATATGTGTCCTTTACAAACCTCCTAAAGTAGGTGGGTTCGCCTGCTTCGAAACTGCCCTCTCTAGTCTCGAATCGTCATATGAACACGTAATTATAGCTGGTGACACTAACATTAATTTTCTGTGCAATAGTCCTTCCACTGGGAAATTTAAGAGGATGCTTTCTTCCTCAAATATGACGCTACTTCAGCTGGCACCTACTCATCACACGACTACCAGTCACACGTTCATAGACATATTCGCAACGAAATCTCCGAACAGAATAATCCGCACCTCTCAAATATCTGCGCCTGGCATGTCTGCCCATGACATCATTTCCATGACGTATTCACTAGAATGCCCTAGAAAGAAACAAAAACTGTCTACATACCGAGACCTCAAACGCATAAATTTGCCTGAACTCGAAACTGAGGCACAAGAAATAGTTTGGGGGATGACCTCTACTCCCCTCATGGACATAAACGACAAACTCCACGATTTCACTAACAAAATTACTCAGCTATATGACAAATATGCTCCAATAAAGACCAGAAAAGTAAAAAGGCAACCTGCACCTTGGCTGACTGATGATCTAAAACAGCTCATGAATCTCAGAGATGCTGCACATCGAGCATACAAGATACACCCTACACCTGAAAATCACGCTGTATACAAGCAGAAACGAAACAAAGTCAGTCAAGCGGTGAGAAACGCTAAGCTCAGACATGCCCGTACATTAGCTGACAATAGATGTAGACCAGCTATCCTGTGGAAAAATCTCCGTAGTCTCGGTTTAGGCAAAATAAAAGTTGCAGAAAATCCCATGGTCCCAGCTGAAGAACTAAACCGATTCTTCACATTACCTGCAACCAAAATTGATCCGCAAAAAAAACAGAGAATCATTGATTACTTCATTGGGATGAACGACTGCAGCAAAGAAAAATTCTATCTACAGCACGTCACTTGCAGTACTGTCAAGAAAGCCATAATGCGAATTAGATCAGCATCTACTGGACATGATGGTATCACTATCCAGATGGTAAAACTTATTATTGACCAACTACTGCCCTCTATAACAGACATTTTCAACGATTCATTAATCACAAATGTTTTCCCTGAGGCCTGGAAACTGGGACCAATTAAGCCACTGCCTAAAAAGGGCATCGCCACAGCAGCCTCTGACTACCGCCCCATCTGCCTTCTTCCTGCACTATCAAAGGCCTTAGAATATATAGTTCATGACCAGCTCACCAACTACCTAACTACTAACAACCTGTTAGACGAATACCAATCAGGTTTCCGTAAACATCGAAGCACAACATCCGCTCTGATAAAGGTAACAGATGACCTGAAACATGCCATGGACAGACAAGAAGCGACTATCATTTGCTTCTTAGATTTCAGCAAAGCATTTGATACTGTCGACTTCGACATCTTACTAGCCAAACTTAGCGGTCTAAATTTCTCACCAAGCGCAGTGCAATGGTTTCGTTCATACATGACGTCTCGTCAGCAACGCGTCCGGTCTGGGGATATAAGATCACAATGGCGGCAGGTAGTGTCAGGCGTTCCCCAAGGCTCAGTATTAGGTCCTATACTCTTCTCTCTTTATGTCAATGATGTGTCATCGGTCCTGACCTATTGCAAATACCATATGTATGCTGATGACCTTCAGTTGTATCTAAGTGCGAAACCAAGCAATCTCAAGAAAGCTATTGAAAATTTCAATACTGACCTCAACGCACTGTCAAAATGGGCACAGGACATAGGTCTAAAACTAAACCCATCTAAAACCCAAGCGGTACTTGTTGGTCACTCTAAGCTTATTAGCCCAAAACATCGGGAATCCGTACCACCTCTTATCCTAAATGGAACAATTATTAACTTCTCGCCCTCAGCAAAGAGTTTGGGAGTAATAATAGATGAAAATCTAAATTGGACAGAGCACGTAACTGCAGTGTGCAAAAAAGCATCAGCATCCCTTCATGTCCTACAAAAATATAAAAAACTCTTCCCTTTCGATCTGAAAAAGAAATTAGTACAAACGCTTATACTCCCAATCATTGACTACAGCGATATTATCCTACAAGGCCTCTCTCAGGAAAATTCGCGACGTCTAGAACTGGTCATGAATGCCTGCGTCCGATATATCTGTGACGTTCGACTTTTCGATCACATTTCACCAGCATATGCAAAATTGTCCTGGCTGCGTGCAGACAAACGCAGAGATTTCCATACACTCTGTCTCATCTACTGCCTTATAAATGTACACTGTCCCTCATATCTCTCCTCGTCCCTAACACTCATGTCGGAACAACATGACAGAAACACACGTTCCCATCATAATAAAATCCTCTCCGTTCCACTGCATCGCTCAGTCACCTTCTCCAAGTCCTTTACAGTAGCGGGAACCCGACTCTGGAATAACCTCCCTCGTTATGTTAGAGAACTTAAAAACATGACCGGCTTCAAAAAACAATTAATGACGTATCTACTTAAGCAACAGTAATGCCTTCCTCTGTACATGAGTGCACTTCACCTCACTACTTCCCTCTCCCCCCCCCCCCCCTCCTTAAACCTCCCTTACCCAAAACTCGCTATACTAGTAAACATCTACTTTACACACCAAAATATTAATGTACATCTGCACAAACCTTCATTACTATTGCGAATCTTTCTCATGTTTGTCATTATTATTTGATTTTTTTTACTGTTATTATTATTGCTTTCACCATAATCTGTATGTACAGCACCTGATGTAAAAATACTGCCAGCATTTACTTTATTAGGTCTTAGTCACTAGTCTTTATTCATATTGTCACTAGAGTAAGCTAATTTTCTCATTTAAACTATGTTCATGATGTTACTCTGCTGTGTGAAATGCTGCATGTGTGGATCACTGGTCCGATGTAAGAGAGGGCCTGATGGCCCTAATCTGATCAGGTTAAATAAATAAATAAATAAATAAAAATAAATAAATAATTTCTGTGTTTCATCGTCAATAAGAAGGTCAGAGGGATACAGTAAACCTGAAGTAAAGCATCGGAATCTATAATGAGTTTCACATGAATGGATCAAAACATAGACAGTAAGAAGAGTCAGTTTTCTTGTACATAAGTCGGCATTGTGCCTTTTGTATTTAATTCCGATGCAATTTCTGTGTTTCATCGTCAATAAGAAGGTCAGAGGGATACAGTAAACCTGAAGTGAAGCATCGGAATCTATAAGTAGTGTCACAGGAATGGTTCAAAACATAGACAGTAAGAAAAGTCAGTTTTCTTGTACTTAAGTCGGCATTGTGCCTTTTGTGTTTAATTCCGATGTAATTTCTGTGATTCATCGTCAATAAGAAGGTCAGAGGCATACAGTAAACCAGAAGTGAAGCATCAGAATCTATAACTAGTGTCGCAGGAACGGTTTAAACATAGACAGTAAGAAGAGTCAGTTTACTTGTACTTAAGTCGGCTTTGTGCCTTTTGTGTTTAATTCCGATGCAATTTCTGTGATTCATCGTCAATAAGAAGGTCAGAGGGATACAGTAAACCTGAAGTGAAGCAACGGAATCTATAAATAGTGTCACATGAATGGTTCAAAGCATAGACAGTAGGAAGAGTCAGTTTTCTTGTATTTAAATCAGCATTGAGCATTTTGTATGTAATTCCGATGCAATTTCTGTGTTTCGTCGCCAATAAGAAGGTCAGAGGGATACAGTAAACCTGAAGTGAAGCATCGGAATCTATAATTAGTGTCACATGAATGGTTCAAAACATAGACAGTAAGAAGAGTCAGTTTTATTGTATTTAAATCTTCATTGTGCCTTTTGTATTTAATTTCGATGCAATTTCTGTGTTTCATCGTCAATAAGATGGTCAGAGGGATACAGTAAACCTGTAGTGAAGCATCGGACTCTATAACTAGTGTCACAGGAATGGTTCAAAACATAGACAGTAAGAAGAGTCAGTTTTCTTGTACTTAAGTCGGCACTGTGCCTTTTGTATTTAATTCCGATGCAATATCTGTGTTTCATCGTCAATAGGAAGCTCCAAGGGATACAGTAAACCAGAAATGAAGCATGGGAATCTATAACTAATGTCACAGGATGATTCAAAACATAGCCAGTAAGAAGAGTCAGTCTTCATGTACTTAATTGGGAATTGTGGCTTTTCTATTTCATTCCGATGCAATTTCTGTGTATCCTCGTCTATAAGAAGGTCAGAGGGATACAGTAAACCTGAAGTGAATCATCGGGATCTATAACTAGTGTCACAGGAATGGTGCAAAACATAGTCAGTAAGAAGAGTCAGTTTTCTTGTACCTAAGTCGGCATTGAGCCTTTTGTACTTAATTCCGATGCAATTTCTGTGTTTCAACGTCAATAACAAGGTCCAAGGGATACAGTAAACCTGAAGTGAAGCATCGGAATCTATAATTAGTGTCACAGGAATGGTTCAAAGCATAGTCATTAAAAAGAGTCAGTCTTCTTGTACTTAAGTCGGCATTGTGCCTTTTGTATTTAATTCCGATGCAATTTCTGTGTTTCATCGTCAATAAGAAGGTCAGAGGGATACAGGAAACCTGAAGTGAAGCATCGGAATCTATAACTAGTGTCACAGGAATGGCTCAAAACATAGTCAGTAAGAACAGTCAGTCTCTTTGTACTTAAGTCGGCATTGTGAATTTTGTGTTTAATTTCGATGCAATTTCTGTGTTTCATCGTCAACAAGAAGGTCCAAGGGATACAGTCAACCTGAAGTGAAGCTTCGGAATCCATAAAAAATGTCACAGGAATGGTTCAAAACATAGACAGTAAGAAGAGTCAGTCTTCTTGTACTTAAGTCGGCATTGTGCCTTTTGTATTTGATTCCGATTCAATTTCTGTGTTTCATCGTCAATAAGACGGGCCTAGGGATACAGTAGACCTGAATTGAAGCATCGGAATGTATAACTAGTGTCACAGGAATGGTTCAAAACAGAGACAGTAAGATGAGTCAGTCTTCTTGTACTTATGTCGGCACTGTGCCTTTTGTATTTAATTCCGATGCAATTTCTGTGTTTCATCTTCAATAAGAAGGTCAGAAGGATACAGTAAACCTGAAGTGAAGCATCGGAATCTATAACTATAGTCACAGGAATGGTTCAAAACATAGACAGTAAGAAGAGTCAGTCTTCTTGTACTTAAGTCGGCATTGTGCCTTTTGTATTTAATTCCGATTCAATTTCTGTGTTTCATCGTCAATAAGACGGGCCTAGGGATACAGTAGACCTGAATTGAAGCATCGGAATGTATAACTAGTGTCACAGGAATGGTTCAAAACAGAGACAGTAAGATGAGTCAGTCTTCTTGTACTTATGTCGGCACTGTGCCTTTTGTATTTAATTCCGATGCAATTTCTGTGTTTCATCGTCAATAAGAAGGTCAGAGGGATACAGTAAACCTGAAGTGAAGCATCGGAATCTATAACTAGTGTCACAAGAATGGTTCAAACATGTCAGTAAGAAGAGTCATTCTTCTTGTACTTAAGTCGGCATTGCGACTATTGTATATAATTCCGATGCAATTTCTGTGTTTCATCGTCAATAAGAAGGTCAGAGGGATACAGTAAACCTGAAGTGAAGCATCGGAATCTATAACTAGTGTCACAGGAATGGTTCAAACATAGTCAGTAAGAAGCGTCAGTCCTCTTGTACTTAAGTCGGCATTGTGCCTTTTCTATTTAATTCTGATACAATTTCTGTGTTTCATCTTCAATATGAAGGTCCAAGGGATACAGTAAACATGGAGTGAAGCACCGGAATCTATAACTAGTGTCACAGGAATGGTTCGAAACATGGACTGTAAGAAGAGTCAGTCTTCTGGTACTTTAGTCGGCATTGTGCCTTTTGTATTTAACTCCGATGCAATTTCTGTGTTTCATCGTGAATAAGAAGGTCCAAGGGATACAGTAAACCTGGAGTGAGCATCGGAATCTATACCTAGTGTCACAGGAATGGTTCAAATCATAGTCAGTAAGAAGCGTCAGTCTTCTTGTACTTATGTCGGCATTGTGCCTTTTCTATTTAATTCTGATGCAATTCCTGTGTATCATCGTCAATAAGAAGGTCCAAGGGATACTGTAAACCTGGAGTGAAACACCGGAATCTATAACTAGTGTCACAGGAATGGTTCAAAGCATACACTGTCAGAAGGGTCAGTCTTCTTGTACTTTAGTCGGCATTGTGCCTTTTGTATTTAATTCAGATGCAATTTCTGTGTTTCATCGTCGATAAGAGGGTCCAAGGGATACAGTAAACCTGGAGTAAAGCATCGGAGTCTACAACTAGTTTCACAGGAATGGTTCAAAACGTAGTCAGTAAGAAGCGTCAATCTTTTTGTACTTATGTCGGCATTGTACCTTTTCTATTTATTTCTGATGCAATTTCTGTGTATCATCGTCAATAAGAAGGTCCAAGGGATACTGTAAACCTGGAGTGAAACACCGGAACCTATAACTAGTGTCACAGGAATGGTTCAAAGCATAGACTGTCAGAAGGGTCAGTCTTCTTGTACTTTAGTCGGCATTTTGCCTTTTGAATTTAATTCCGATGCAATTTCTGTGTTTCATCGTCACTAAGAAGGTCAGAGGGATACAGTATACCTGAAGTGAAGTATCGGAATCTATAATAAGTGTCACAGGAATGGTTCAAAGCATAGTCAGTAAGAAGAGTCAGTCTTCTTGTACTTAAGTCGGCATTGTGCCTTTTTCATTCAATTCCGATGCAATTTCTGTGTTTCATCGTCAGTAACAAGGTCCAAAGGATACAGTAAACCTGGAGTGAAGCATCGGAATCTATAACTAGTGTCACAGGGACGGTTCAAAACATAGACAGTAAGATGGGTCAGTATTGTTGTACTTAAGTCGGCATTGTGCCTTTTCTATTTAATTCCGATGCAATTTCTGTGTTTCATCGTCAATAAGAAGGTCAGAGGGATACAGTGATCCTGAAGTGAAGCATCGGAATCTATAACTAGTGTCACAGGATTGGTTCAAAGCATAGACAGTAAGAAGAGTCAGTTTTCTTGTACTTAAGTCGGCATTGTGCCTTTTGTATTTAATTCCGATGCAATTTCTGTGTTTCATCGTCAATACGAAGGTCAGAGGGATACAGTAAACATGAAGTGAAGCATCAGAATCAATAACTGGTGTCACAGGAATGGTTCAAATCATAGACAGTAGGAGGAGTCAGTTTTCTTGTACTTAAGTCGGCATTGTGCTATTTGTATTTTGTTCCGATGCAATTTCTGTGTTTCTTCGTCAATAAGAAGGTCAGAGGCATACAGTAAACCTGAAGTGAAGCATCGGATTCTATAACTAGTGTCACAGGAATGGTTCAATCATAGACAGTAAGATAAGTCAGTTTTCTTGTACTTAAGTCGGGATTATGCCTTTTGTATTTAATTCCGATGCAATTTCTGTGTTTCATCGTCAATAAGAAGGTCAGAGGGATACAGTAAACCTGAAGTGAAGCATCGGATTCTATAACTAGTGTCACAGGAATGGTTCAAACATAGACAGTAAGAAGAGTCAGTTTTCTTGTACTTAAGTCGGGATTATGCCTTTTGTATTTAATTCCGATGCAATTTCTGTGTTTCCTCGTCAATAAGAAGGTCAGAGGGATACAGTAAACCTGAAGTAAAGCATCGGAATCTATAACTAGAGTCAGAGGAAAGGTTCAAAACATAGACAGAAAGAAGAGTCAGTTTTCTTGTACTTAAGTGTTCATTGTGCCTTTTGTATTTAATTCCGATGCAATTTCTGTGTTTCATCGTCAATAAGAAGGTCAGAGGCATACAGTAAACCTGAAGTGAAGCATCGGATTCAATAACTAGTGTCACAGGAATGGTTCAATCATAGACAGTAAGAAGAGTCAGTTTTCTTGTACTTAAGTCGGGATTATGCCTTTTGTATTTAATTCCGATGCAATTTCTGTGTTTCATCGTTATAAGAAGGTCAGAGGGATACAGTAAACCTGAAGTGAAGCATCGGATTCTATAACTAGTGTCACAGGAATGGTTCAAACATAGACAGTAAGAAGAGTCAGTTTTCTTGTACTTAAGTCGGGATTATGCCTTTTGTATTTAATTCCGATGCAATTTCTGTGTTTCATCGTCAATAAGAAGGTCAGAGGGATACAGTAAACCTGAAGTAAAGCATCGGAATCTATAACTAGTGTCAGAGGAAAGGTTCAAAACATAGACAGAAAGAAGAGTCAGTTTTCTTGTACTTAAGTGTTCATTGTGCCTTTTGTATTTAATTCCGATGCAATTTCTGTGTTTCATCGTCAATAAGAAGGTCAGAGGCATACAGTAAACCTGAAGTGAAGCATCGGATTCTATAACTAGTGTCACAGGAATGGTTCAAACATAGACAGTAAGAAGTGTAAGTTTTCTTGTACTTAAGTCGGCATTGTGCCGTTTGTATTTAATTCCGATGCAATTTCAGTGTTTCATCGTCAATAAGATGGTCAGAGGGTTACAGTGAACCTGAAGTGAAGCATCGGAATCTATAAGTAGTGTCACACTAAAGGTTCAAACCATAGACAGTAAGAAGAGTCAGTTTTCTTGTACTTAAGTGGGCATTGTGCATTTTGTATTTAATTCCGATGCAATTACTGTGTTTCATCGTCAATAAGAGGGTCAGAGGTTCACAGTAAACCTGAAGTAAAGCATCGGAATGTATAACTAGTGTCACAGGAATGGTTCAAATCATAGACAGTAAGAAGAGTCAGTTTTCCTGTACTTAGTTCGGCATTGTGCCTTTTGTATTTAATTCCGATGCAATTTCTGTGTTTCATCGTCAATAAGAAGGTCAGAGGAATACAGTAAACCTGAAGTGAAGCATCGAAATCTATAACTAGTGTCACAGGAATGGTTCAAATCATAGCCAGTAAGAAGAGTCAGTCTTCCTGTACTTAGTTCGGCATTGTGCCTTTTGTATGCAATTCCGATGCAATTTCTGTGTTTCATCGTCAATAAGAAGGTCAGAGGGATACAGTAAACCTGAAGTGAAGCATCGGAGTCTATAATTAGTGTCACATGAATGGTTCAAAAAATAGACAGTAAGAAGAGTCAGTTTTATTGTATTTAAATCAGCATTGTGCCTTTTGTATTTAATTTCGATGCAGTTTCTGTGTTTCATCGTCAATAAGAAGGTCAGAGGGATACAGTATACTTGAAGTGAAGCATCGGAATCTATATCTAGTGTCGCAGGAATGGTTCAAAACATAGACAGTAAGAAGAGTCAGTTTTCTTGTACTTAAGTCGGCATTGTGCCTTTTGTATTTAATTCCGATGCAGTTTCTGTGTTTCATCGTCAATAAGAAGGTCAGAGGGATACAGTAAACCTAAAGTGAAGCATCGGAATCTATAAGTAGTGTCACAGGAATGGTTCAAAACATAGACAGTAAGAAAAGTCAGTTTTCTTGTACTTAAGTCGGCATTGTGCCTTTTGTGTTTAATTCCGATGCAATTTCTGTGATTCATCGTCAATAGGAAGGTCAGAGGCATACAGTAAACCAGAAGTGAAGCATCAGAACCTATAACTAGTGTCGCAGGAGCGGTTTAAACATAGACAGTAAGAAGAGTCAGTTTACTTGTACTTAAGTCGGCTTTGTGCCTTTTGTGTTTAATTCCGATGCAATTTCTGTGATTCATCGTCAATAAGAAGGTCAGAGGGATACAGTAAACCTGAAGTGAAGCAACGGAATCTATAAATAGTGTCACATGAATGGTTCAAAGCATAGACAGTAGGAAGAGTCAGTTTTCTTGTATTTAAATCAGCATTGAGCCTTTTGTATGTAATTCCGATGCAATTTCTGTGTTTCGTCGCCAATAAGAAGGTCAGAGGGATACAGTAAACCTGAAGTGAAGCATCGGAATCTATAATTAGTGTCACATGAATGGTTCAAAACATAGACAGTAAGAAGAGTCAGTTTTATTGTATTTAAATCTGCATTGTGCCTTTTGTATTTAATTTCGATGCAATTTCTGTGTTTCATCTTCAATAAGATGGTCAGAGGGATACAGTAAACCTGAAGTGAAGCATTGAACTCTGTAACTAGTGTCACAGGAATGGTTCAAAACATAGACAGTAAGAAGAGTCAGTTTTCTTGTACTTAAGTCGGCATTGTGAATTTTGTATTTAATTCCGATGCAATTTCTGTGTTTCATCGTCAATAAGAAGGTCAGAGGGATACAGTAAACCTGAAGTGAAGCATCGGAATCTATAATTAGTGCCACATGAATGGTTCAAATCATAGAAAGTAAGAAGAGTCAGTTTTCCTGTATTTAAATCAGCATTGTGCCTTTTGTATTTAATTCCGATGCAAATTCTGTGTTTCATCGTCAATAAGAAGGTCACAGGTATACAGTAAACCTGAAGTGAAGCATCAGAATCTATAACTAGTGTAACAGGAATGGTTCAAAACATAGACAGTAGGAAGAGTCAGTTTTATTGTACTTAAGTGGGCATTGTGCCTTTTGTATTTAATTCCGATGGAATATCAGTGTTTCATCGTCAATAAGAAGGTCAGAGGGATACAGGGATCCTGAAGTGAAGCATCGGAATCTGTAACTAGTGGCACAGGATTGGTTCAAAGCATAGACAGTAAGAAGAGTCAGTTTTCTTGTACTTAAGTCGGCATTGTGATTTTGTATTTAATTCCGATGCAATTTCTGTGTTTCATCGTCAATACGAAGGTCAGAGGGACAGAGTAAACATGAAGTGAAGCATCAGAATCTATAACTGGTGTCACAGGAATGGTTTAAAACATAGACAGTAAGAGGAGTCAGTTTTCTTGTACTTAAGTCGGCATTGTGCTCTTTGTATTTAATTCCGATGCAATTTCTGTGTTTCTTCGTCAATAAGAAGGTCAGAGGCATACAGTAATCCTGAAGTGAAGCATCGCATTCTATAACTAGTGTCACAGGAATGGTTCAAACATAGACAGTAAGAAGAGTCAGTTTTCTTGTACTTAAGTCGGGATTATGCCTTTTGTATTTAATTCCGATGCAATTTCTGTGTTTAATCGTCAATAAGAAGGTCAGAGGGATACAGTAAACCTGAAGTAAAGCATCGGAATCTATAACTAGTGTCACATGAATGGTTCAAAACATAGACAGTAAGAAGAGTCAGTTTTCTTGTACTTAAGTCGGCATTGTGCTTTTTTTATTATATTCCGATGCAATTTCTGTGTTTCATCGTCAATACGAAGGTCAGAGGGATACAGTAAACATGAAGTGAAGCATCAGAATCTATAACTGGTGTCACAGGAATGGTTCAAAACATAGACAGTAAGAGGAGTCAGTTTTCTTGTACTTAAGTCGGCATTGTGCCCTTTGTATTTAATTCCGATGCAATTTCTGTGTTTCTTCGTCAATAAGAAGGTCAGAGGCATACAGTAATCCTGAAGTGAAGCATCGGATTCTATAACTAGTGTCACAGGAATGGTTCAAACATAGACAGTAAGAAGAGTCAGTTTTCTTGTACTTAAGTCGGGATTATGCCTTTTGTATTTAATTCCGATGCAATTTCTGTGTTTAATCCTCAATAAGAAGGTCAGAGGGATACAGTAAACCTGAAGTAAAGCATCGGAATCTATAACTAGTGTCACATGAATGGTTCAAAACATAGACAGTAAGAAGAGTCAGTTTTCTTGTACTTAAGTCGGCATTGTGCTTTTTTTATTATATTCCGATGCAATTTCTTTGTTTCATCGTCAATAAGATGGTCAGCGGGATACAGTAATCCGGAAGTGAAGCATCGGAATCTATAACTAGTGTCACAGGAATGGTTCAAATCATAGACAGTAAGAAGAGTCAGTTTTCCTGTACTTAGTTCGGCATTGTGCCCTTTGTATGTAATTCCGATGCAATTTCTGTGTTTCATCGTCAATAAGAAGGTCAGAGGGATACAGTTTACCTGAAGTGAAGCATCGGAATCTATATCTAGTGTCGCAGGAATGGTTCAAAACATAGACAGTAAGAATAGTCAGTTTTCTTGTACTTAAGTCGGCATTGTGCCTTTTGTATTTAATTCCGATGCAAATTCTGTGTTTCATCGTCAATAGGAGGTCAAAGGCATACAGTAAACCTGAAGTGAAGCATCGGAATCTGTAACTAGTGTCACAGGAATGGTTCAAAACATAGACAGTAAGAAGAGTCAGTTTTCTTGTACTTAAGTCGGCATTGTGCCTTTTGTTTTTAATCCGATGCAATTTCTGTGTTTCATCGTCAATAAGAAGGTCGGAGGGATACGGTAAACCTCAAGTGAAGCATCGGAATCTATAACTAGTGTCACGGGAATTGTTCAAATCATAGACAGTAAGAAGAGTCAGTTATCTTGTACTTATGTCGGCATTGTGCCTCTTGTATTTAATTCAGATGCAATTTCTGTGTTTCATCGACAATAAGAAGGTCCGAGGGATACAGTAAACCTGCAGTGAAGCATCGGAATCTATAACTAGTGTCACATGAATGGTTCAAATCATAGACAGTAAGAAGTGTCAGTTTTCTTGTACCTATGTCGGCATTGTGCCTTTTCTATTTAATTCCGATGCAATTTCTGTGTTTCATCGTCAATAAGAAGGTCAGAGGGATACAGTAAACCTGAAGTGAAGCATCGGAATCTATAACTAGTGTCACAGGAATGGTTCAAACATAGACAGTAAGAAGAGTCAGTTTTCTTGTACTTAAGTCGGGATTATGCCTTTTGTATTTAATTCCGATGCAATTTCTGTGTTTCCTCGTCAATAAGAAGGTCAGAGGGATACAGTAAACCTGAAGTAAAGCATCGGAATCTATAACTAGAGTCAGAGGAAAGGTTCAAAACATAGACAGAAAGAAGAGTCAGTTTTCTTGTACTTAAGTGTTCATTGTGCCTTTTGTATTTAATTCCGATGCAATTTCTGTGTTTCATCGTCAATAAGAAGGTCAGAGGCATACAGTAAACCTGAAGTGAAGCATCGGATTCAATAACTAGTGTCACAGGAATGGTTCAATCATAGACAGTAAGAAGAGTCAGTTTTCTTGTACTTAAGTCGGGATTATGCCTTTTGTATTTAATTCCGATGCAATTTCTGTGTTTCATCGTTATAAGAAGGTCAGAGGGATACAGTAAACCTGAAGTGAAGCATCGGATTCTATAACTAGTGTCACAGGAATGGTTCAAACATAGACAGTAAGAAGAGTCAGTTTTCTTGTACTTAAGTCGGGATTATGCCTTTTGTATTTAATTCCGATGCAATTTCTGTGTTTCATCGTCAATAAGAAGGTCAGAGGGATACAGTAAACCTGAAGTAAAGCATCGGAATCTATAACTAGTGTCAGAGGAAAGGTTCAAAACATAGACAGAAAGAAGAGTCAGTTTTCTTGTACTTAAGTGTTCATTGTGCCTTTTGTATTTAATTCCGATGCAATTTCTGTGTTTCATCGTCAATAAGAAGGTCAGAGGCATACAGTAAACCTGAAGTGAAGCATCGGATTCTATAACTAGTGTCACAGGAATGGTTCAAACATAGACAGTAAGAAGTGTAAGTTTTCTTGTACTTAAGTCGGCATTGTGCCGTTTGTATTTAATTCCGATGCAATTTCAGTGTTTCATCGTCAATAAGATGGTCAGAGGGTTACAGTGAACCTGAAGTGAAGCATCGGAATCTATAAGTAGTGTCACACTAAAGGTTCAAACCATAGACAGTAAGAAGAGTCAGTTTTCTTGTACTTAAGTGGGCATTGTGCATTTTGTATTTAATTCCGATGCAATTACTGTGTTTCATCGTCAATAAGAAGGTCAGAGGTTCACAGTAAACCTGAAGTAAAGCATCGGAATGTATAACTAGTGTCACAGGAATGGTTCAAATCATAGACAGTAAGAAGAGTCAGTTTTCCTGTACTTAGTTCGGCATTGTGCCTTTTGTATTTAATTCCGATGCAATTTCTGTGTTTCATCGTCAATAAGAAGGTCAGAGGAATACAGTAAACCTGAAGTGAAGCATCGAAATCTATAACTAGTGTCACAGGAATGGTTCAAATCATAGCCAGTAAGAAGAGTCAGTCTTCCTGTACTTAGTTCGGCATTGTGCCTTTTGTATGCAATTCCGATGCAATTTCTGTGTTTCATCGTCAATAAGAAGGTCAGAGGGATACAGTAAACCTGAAGTGAAGCATCGGAGTCTATAATTAGTGTCACATGAATGGTTCAAAAAATAGACAGTAAGAAGAGTCAGTTTTATTGTATTTAAATCAGCATTGTGCCTTTTGTATTTAATTTCGATGCAGTTTCTGTGTTTCATCGTCAATAAGAAGGTCAGAGGGATACAGTATACTTGAAGTGAAGCATCGGAATCTATATCTAGTGTCGCAGGAATGGTTCAAAACATAGACAGTAAGAAGAGTCAGTTTTCTTGTACTTAAGTCGGCATTGTGCCTTTTGTATTTAATTCCGATGCAGTTTCTGTGTTTCATCGTCAATAAGAAGGTCAGAGGGATACAGTAAACCTAAAGTGAAGCATCGGAATCTATAAGTAGTGTCACAGGAATGGTTCAAAACATAGACAGTAAGAAAAGTCAGTTTTCTTGTACTTAAGTCGGCATTGTGCCTTTTGTGTTTAATTCCGATGCAATTTCTGTGATTCATCGTCAATAGGAAGGTCAGAGGCATACAGTAAACCAGAAGTGAAGCATCAGAACCTATAACTAGTGTCGCAGGAGCGGTTTAAACATAGACAGTAAGAAGAGTCAGTTTACTTGTACTTAAGTCGGCTTTGTGCCTTTTGTGTTTAATTCCGATGCAATTTCTGTGATTCATCGTCAATAAGAAGGTCAGAGGGATACAGTAAACCTGAAGTGAAGCAACGGAATCTATAAATAGTGTCACATGAATGGTTCAAAGCATAGACAGTAGGAAGAGTCAGTTTTCTTGTATTTAAATCAGCATTGAGCCTTTTGTATGTAATTCCGATGCAATTTCTGTGTTTCGTCGCCAATAAGAAGGTCAGAGGGATACAGTAAACCTGAAGTGAAGCATCGGAATCTATAATTAGTGTCACATGAATGGTTCAAAACATAGTCAGTAAGAAGAGTCAGTTTTATTGTATTTAAATCTGCATTGTGCCTTTTGTATTTAATTTCGATGCAATTTCTGTGTTTCATCGTCAATAAGATGGTCAGAGGGATACAGTAAACCTGAAGTGAAGCATTGAACTCTGTAACTAGTGTCACAGGAATGGTTCAAAACATAGACAGTAAGAAGAGTCAGTTTTCTTGTACTTAAGTCGGCATTGTGAATTTTGTATTTAATTCCGATGCAATTTCTGTGTTTCATCGTCAATAAGAAGGTCAGAGGGATACAGTAAACCTGAAGTGAAGCATCGGAATCTATAATTAGTGCCACATGAATGGTTCAAATCATAGAAAGTAAGAAGAGTCAGTTTTCCTGTATTTAAATCAGCATTGTGCCTTTTGTATTTAATTCCGATGCAAATTCTGTGTTTCATCGTCAATAAGAAGGTCACAGGTATACAGTAAACCTGAAGTGAAGCATCAGAATCTATAACTAGTGTAACAGGAATGGTTCAAAACATAGACAGTAGGAAGAGTCAGTTTTATTGTACTTAAGTGGGCATTGTGCCTTTTGTATTTAATTCCGATGGAATATCAGTGTTTCATCGTCAATAAGAAGGTCAGAGGGATACAGGGATCCTGAAGTGAAGCATCGGAATCTGTAACTAGTGGCACAGGATTGGTTCAAAGCATAGACAGTAAGAAGAGTCAGTTTTCTTGTACTTAAGTCGGCATTGTGATTTTGTATTTAATTCCGATGCAATTTCTGTGTTTCATCGTCAATACGAAGGTCAGAGGGACAGAGTAAACATGAAGTGAAGCATCAGAATCTATAACTGGTGTCACAGGAATGGTTTAAAACATAGACAGTAAGAGGAGTCAGTTTTCTTGTACTTAAGTCGGCATTGTGCCCTTTGTATTTAATTCCGATGCAATTTCTGTGTTTCTTCGTCAATAAGAAGGTCAGAGGCATACAGTAATCCTGAAGTGAAGCATCGGATTCTATAACTAGTGTCACAGGAATGGTTCAAACATAGACAGTAAGAAGAGTCAGTTTTCTTGTACTTAAGTCGGGATTATGCCTTTTGTATTTAATTCCGATGCAATTTCTGTGTTTAATCGTCAATAAGAAGGTCAGAGGGATACAGTAAACCTGAAGTAAAGCATCGGAATCTATAACTAGTGTCACATGAATGGTTCAAAACATAGACAGTAAGAAGAGTCAGTTTTCTTGTACTTAAGTCGGCATTGTGCTTTTTTTATTATATTCCGATGCAATTTCTGTGTTTCATCGTCAATACGAAGGTCAGAGGGATACAGTAAACATGAAGTGAAGCATCAGAATCTATAACTGGTGTCACAGGAATGGTTTAAAACATAGACAGTAAGAGGAGTCAGTTTTCTTGTACTTAAGTCGGCATTGTGCCCTTTGTATTTAATTCCGATGCAATTTCTGTGTTTCTTCGTCAATAAGAAGGTCAGAGGCATACAGTAATCCTGAAGTGAAGCATCGGATTCTATAACTAGTGTCACAGGAATGGTTCAAACATAGACAGTAAGAAGAGTCAGTTTTCTTGTACTTAAGTCGGGATTATGCCTTTTGTATTTAATTCCGATGCAATTTCTGTGTTTAATCGTCAATAAGAAGGTCAGAGGGATACAGTAAACCTGAAGTAAAGCATCGGAATCTATAACTAGTGTCACATGAATGGTTCAAAACATAGACAGTAAGAAGAGTCAGTTTTCTTGTACTTAAGTCGGCATTGTGCTTTTTTTATTATATTCCGATGCAATTTCTGTGTTTCATCGTCAATAAGATGGTCAGCGGGATACAGTAATCCGGAAGTGAAGCATCGGAATCTATAACTAGTGTCACAGGAATGGTTCAAATCATAGACAGTAAGAAGAGTCAGTTTTCCTGTACTTAGTTCGGCATTGTGCCCTTTGTATGTAATTCCGATGCAATTTCTGTGTTTCATCGTCAATAAGAAGGTCAGAGGGATACAGTTTACCTGAAGTGAAGCATCGGAATCTATATCTAGTGTCGCAGGAATGGTTCAAAACATAGACAGTAAGAATAGTCAGTTTTCTTGTACTTAAGTCGGCATTGTGCCTTTTGTATTTAATTCCGATGCAAATTCTGTGTTTCATCGTCAATAGGAGGTCAAAGGCATACAGTAAACCTGAAGTGAAGCATCGGAATCTGTAACTAGTGTCACAGGAATGGTTCAAAACATAGACAGTAAGAAGAGTCAGTTTTCTTGTACTTAAGTCGGCATTGTGCCTTTTGTTTTTAATCCGATGCAATTTCTGTGTTTCATCGTCAATAAGAAGGTCGGAGGGATACGGTAAACCTCAAGTGAAGCATCGGAATCTATAACTAGTGTCACGGGAATTGTTCAAATCATAGACAGTAAGAAGAGTCAGTTATCTTGTACTTATGTCGGCATTGTGCCTCTTGTATTTAATTCAGATGCAATTTCTGTGTTTCATCGACAATAAGAAGGTCCGAGGGATACAGTAAACCTGCAGTGAAGCATCGGAATCTATAACTAGTGTCACATGAATGGTTCAAATCATAGACAGTAAGAAGTGTCAGTTTTCTTGTACCTATGTCGGCATTGTGCCTTTTGTATTTAATTCCGATGCAATTTCTGTGTTTCATCGTCAATAAGAAGGTCAGAGGGATACAGTGATCCTGAAGTGAAGCATCGGAATCTATAACTAGTGTCACTGGAATGGTTCAAAACATAGACAGTAAGAAGTGTCAGTTACTTGTACTTAAGTCGGCATTGTGCCTTTTGTATTTAATTCCGAAGCAATTTCTGTGTTTCATCGTCAATAAGAAGGTCAGAGGGATACAGTAAACCTGAAGTAAAGCATCGGAATCTATAATGAGTTTCACATGAATGGATCAAACATAGACAGTAAGAACAGTCAGTTTTCTTGTACATAAGTCGGCATTGTGCCTTTTGTATTTAATTCCGATGCAATTTCTGTGTTTCATCGTCAATAAGAAGGTCAGAGGGATACAGTAAACCTGAAGTGAAGCATCGGAATCTATAAGTAGTGTCAGAGGAATGGTTCAAAACATAGACAGTAAGAGAAGTCAGTTTCCTTGTACTTAAGTCGGCATTGTGCCATTTGTATTTAATTCCGATGCAATTTCTGTGTTTCAGCGTCAATAAGAAGGTCAGAGGAATACAGTAAACCTGAAGTGAAGCAACTTAATCTATAACTAGTGTCACAGGAACGGTTTAAACATAGACAGTAAGAAGAGTTAGTTTACTTATACTTAAGTCAGCATTGTGCCTTTTCTATTAAATTCCGATGTAATTTCAGTGTTTCATCGTCTATAAGAAGGTCAGAGGGATACAGTGAAACTGAAGTGAAGCATCGGAGACTATAACTTGTGTCACAGGAATGGTTCAAATCATAGCCAGTAAAAAGAGTCAGTTTTCTTATACTTAAGTCGGGATTGTGCTTTTGAATTTAATTCCGATGCAATTTCTGTGTTTCATCGTCAATAAGAGGGTCAGAGGGATACAGTAAACCTGAAGTGAAGCAACGGAATCTATAATCAGTGTCACATGAATGGTTCAAAGCATAGACAGTAGGAAGAGTCAGTTTTCTTGTATTTATATCAGCATTGTGCCTTTTGTATTTAATTTCGAAGCAATTTCTGTTTCATCGTCAATAAGAAGGTCAGAGGGATACAGTGAACCTGAAGTGAAGCATCGGAATCTATAACTAGTGTCACAGGATTGGTTCAAAACATAGACAGTAGGAAGAGTCAGTTTTCTTGTACTTAAGTCGGCATTGTGCCTTTTGTATTTAATTCCGATGCAATTTCTGTTTCATCGTCAATAAGAAGGTCAGAGGGATACAGTGAACCTGAAGTGAAGCATCGGAATCTATAACTAGTGTCACAGGATTGGTTCAAAGCATAGACAGTAAGAAGAGTCCGTTTTCTTGTACATAAGTCGGCATTGTGCCTTTTGTATTTAATTCCGATGCAATTTCTGTGTTTCATCGTCAATAAGAAGGTCAGAGGGATACAGTAAACCTGAAGTGAAGCATCGGAATCTATAAGTAGTGTCACAGGAATGGTTCAAAACATAGACAGTAAGAAAAGTCAGTTTTCTTGTACTTAAGTCGGCATTGTGCCTTTTGTGTTTAATTCCGATGCAATTTCTGTGATTCATCGTCAATAAGAAGGTCAGAGGCATACAGTAAACCAGAAGTGAAGCATCAGAATCTATAACTAGTGTCGCAGGAACGGTTTAAACATAGACAGTAAGAAGAGTCAGTTTACTTGTACTTAAGTCGGCTTTGTGCCTTTTGTGTTTAATTCCGATGCAATTTCTGTGATTCATCGTCAATAAGAAGGTCAGAGGGATACAGTAAACCTGAAGTGAAGCAGCGTAATCTATGAATAGTGTCACA
Source organism: Schistocerca piceifrons (assembly GCF_021461385.2). NCBI lineage: Eukaryota > Metazoa > Arthropoda > Insecta > Orthoptera > Acrididae > Schistocerca > Schistocerca piceifrons. The sequence goes on along the minus strand of NW_025728207.1, from coordinate 271,550 downwards.
TGAATGGTTCAAAGCATAGACAGTAGGAAGAGTCAGTTTTCTTGTATTTAAATCAGCATTGAGCCTTTTGTATGTAATTCCGATGCAATTTCTGTGTTTCGTCGCCAATAAGAAGGTCAGAGGGATACAGTAAACCTGAAGTGAAGCATCGGAATCAATAATTAGTGTCACATGAATGGTTCAAAACATAGACAGTAAGAAGGGTCAGTTTTATTGTATTTAAATCTGCATTGTGCCTTTTGTATTTAATTTCGATGCAATTTCTGTGTTTCATCGTCAATAAGATGGTCAGAGGCATACAGTAAACCTGAAGTGAAGCATCGGACTCTATAACTAGTGTCACAGTAATGGTTCAAAACATAGACAGTAAGAAGAGTCATTTTCTTGTACTTAAGTCGGCATTGTGCCTTTTGATTTTAATTCCGATGCAAATTCTGTGTTTCATCGTCAATAGGAGGTCAGAGGGATACAGTAAACCTGAAGTAATGCATCGGAATCTATAACTAGTGTCACAGGAATGGTTCAAAACATAGACAGTAAGAAGAGTCAGTTTTCTTGTACTTAAGTCGGCATTGTGAATTTCGTATTTAATTCCGATGCAAATTCTGTGTTTCATCGTCAATAGGAGGTCAGAGGGATACAGCAAACCTGAAGTGAAGCATCGGAATCCATAACTAGTGTCATAGGAATGGTTTAAAACATAGACAGTAAGAAGAGTCAGTTTTCTTGTACTTAAGTCGGGATTATGCCTTTTGTATTTAATTCCCATGCAAATTCTGTGTTTCATAGTCAATAAGAAGGTCACAGGTATACAGTAAACCTGAAGTGAAGCATCAGAATCTATAACTAATGTAACAGGAATGGTTCAAAACATAGACAGTAAGCAGAGTCAGTTTTATTGTACTTAAGTCGGCATTGTGCCTTTTGTATTTAATTCCGATGGAATTTCAGTGTTTCATCGTCAATAAGAAGGTCAGAGGGATACAGTGATCCTGAAGTGAAGCATCGGAATCTATAACTAGTGTCACAGGATTGGTTCAAAGCATAGACAGTAAGAAGAGTCAGTTTTCTTGTACTTAAGTCGGCATTGTGATTTTGTATTTAATTGCGATGCAATTTCTGTGTTTCATCGTCAATACGAAGGTCAGAGGGATACAGTAAACTTGAAGTGAAGCATCAGAATCTATAACTGGTGTCACAGGAATGGTTCAAAACATAGACAGTAAGAGGAGTCAGTTTTCTTGTACTTAAGTCGGCATTGTGCCTTTTGTATTTAATTCCGATGCAATTTCTGTGTTTCTTCGTCAATAAGAATGTCAGTGGCATACAGTAATCCAGAAGTGAAGCATCGGATGCTATAACTAGTGTCACAGGAATGGTTCAAACATAGACAGTAAGAAGAGTCAGTTTTCTTGTACTTAAGTCGGGATTATGCCTTTTGTATTTAATTCCGATGCAATTTCTGTGTTCCATCGTCAATAAGAAGGTCAGAGGGATACAGTAAACCTGAATTGAAGCATCGGAATCTATAACTAGTGTCACATGAATGGTTCAAAACATAGACAGTAAGAAGAGTCAGTTTTCTTGTACTTAAGTCGGCATTGTGCCTTTTTATTTTATTCCGATGCAATTTCTGTGTTTCATCGTCAATAAAATGGTCAGCGGGATTCAGTAATCCGGAAGTGAAGCATCGGAATCTATAACTAGTGTCACAGGCATGGTTCAAACATAGACAGTAAGAAGCGTCAGTTTTCTTGTACTTAAGTCGGCATTGGGCCTTTTGTATTTAATTCCGATGCAATTTCTGTGTTTCATCGTCAATACTAAGGTCAGAGGGATACAGTAAACCTGAAGTAAAGCATCGGAATCTATTACTAGTGTCACAGGAAAGGTTCAAAACATAGACAGTAAGAAGAGTCAGTTTTCTTGTACTTAAGTGTTCATTGTGCCTTTTGTATTTAATTCCGATGCAATTTCTGTGTTTCATCGTCAATAAGAAGGTCAGAGGCATACAGTAAACCTGAAGTGAAGCATCGGATTCTATAACTAGTGTCACAGGAATGGTTCAAACATAGACAGTAAGAAGAGTCAGTTTTCTTGTACTTAAGAAGGCATTGTGCCTTTTGCTTTTAAACCGATGCAATTTCTGTGTTTCATCGTCAATAAGAAGGTCGGAGGGATACGGTAAACCTGAAGTGAAGCATCGGAATCTATAACTAGTGTCACAGGAATTCTTCAAAGCATAGACAGTAAGAAGAGTCAGTTATCTTGTACTTATGTCGGCATTGTGCCTCTTGTATTTAATTCCGATGCAATTTCTGTGTTTCATCGTCAATAAGAAGGTCCGACGGATACAGTAAACCTGCAGTGAAGCATCGGAATCTATAACTAGTGTCACATGAATGGTTCAAATCATAGACAGTAAGAAGAGTCAGTTTTCCTGTACTTAGTTCGGCATTGTGCCTTTTGTATTTAATTCCGATGCAATTTCTGTGTTTCATCGTCAATAAGAGGGTCAGAGGAATACAGTAAACCCGAAGTGAAGCATCGGAATCTATAACTAGTGTCACAGGAATGGTTCAAATCATAGACAGTAAGAAGAGTCAGTTTTCCTGTACTTAGTTCGGCATTGTGCCTTTTGTATGTAATTCTGATGGAATTTCTGTGTTTCATCGTCAATAAGAAGGTCAGAGGGATACAGTAAACCTGAAGTGAAGCATCGGAATCTATAATTAGTGTCACATGAGAGGTTCAAATCATAGACAGTAAGAAGAGTCAGTTTTCTTGTATCTGTGTCGGCATTGTGCATTTTGTATTTAATTCCGATGCAATTTCTGTGTTTCATCGTCAATAAGAAGGTCAGAGTGATACAGTAAACCTGAAGTGAAGCATCGGAATCTATAACTAGTGTCACTGGAATGGTTCAAAGCATAGACAGTAAGAAGTGTCAGTTAACTTGTACTTTAGTCGCATTGTGCCTTCTGTATTTAATTCCGAAGCAATTTCTTTGTTTCATCGTCAATAAGAAGGTCAGAGGGATACAGTAAACCTGAAGTAAAGCATCATAATCTATAATGAGTTTCACATGAATGGATCAAAACATAGACAGTAAGGAGAGTCAGTTTTCTTGTACATAAGTCGGCATTGTGCCTTTTGTATTTAATTCCGATGCAATTTCTGTGTTTCATCGTCAATAGGAAGGTCAGAGGGATACAGAAAACCTGAAGTGAAGCATCGGAATCTATAAGTAGTGTCACAGGAATGGTTAAAAACATAGACAGGAAGAAAAGTCAGTTTTCTTGTACTTAAGTCGGCATTGTGCCTTTTGTATTTAATTCCGATGCAATTTCTGTGAATCATCGTCAATAAGAAGGTCAGAGAAATACAGTAAACCTGAAGTGAAGCATCTTAATCTATAACTAGTGTCACAGGAACGGTTTAAACATAGACAGTAAGAAGAGTCAGTTTACTTATACTTAAGTCAGCATTGTGCCTTTTCTATTTAATTCCGATGGAATTTCAGTGTTTCATCGTCAATAAGAAGGTCAGAGGGATACAGTGAAACTGAAGTGAAGCATCGGAACCTATAACTTGTGTCACAGGAATGGTTCAAATCATAGCCAGTAAGGAGAGTCAGTTTTCTTGTACTTAAGTCGGCATTGTGCCTTATGTATTTAATTCCGATGCAATTTTTTGTGATTCATCGTCAATAAGAAGGTCAGAGGAATACCGCAAACCTGAAGTGAAGCATCGGAATCTATAACTAGTGTCACAGGAATGGTTCAAATCATAGACAGTAAGAAGAGTCAGTTTTCTTGTACATAAGTCGGGATTGTGCCTTTTGAATTTAATTCCTATGCAATTTCTGTGTTTCATCGTCAATAAGAAGGTCAGAGGGATACAGTAAAGCTGAAGTGAAGCAACGGAATCTATAATTAGTGTCACATGAATGGTTCAAAGCATAGACAGTAGGAAGAGTCTGTTTTCTTGTATTTAAATCAGCATTGTGCCTTTTGTATTTAATTTCGATACAATTTCTGTTTCATCGTCAATAAGAAGGTCAGAGGGATACAGTGAACCTGAAGTGAAGCATCGGAATCTATAACTAGTGTCACAGGATGGGTTCAAAACATAGACAGTAAGAAGAGTCAGTTTTCTTGTATTTAAATCTGCATTGTGCCTTTTGTATTTAATTTCGATGCAATTTCTGTTTCATCGTCAAAAAGAAGGTCAGAGGGATACAGTGAACCTGAAGTGAAGCATCGGAATCTATAACTAGTGTCACAGGATTGGTTCAAAACATAGACAGTAGGAAGAGTCAGTTTTCTTGTACTTAAGTCGGCATTGAGCCTTTTGTATTTAATTCCGATGCAATTTCTGTTTCATCGTCAATAAGAAGGTCAGAGGGATACAGTGAACCTGAAGTGAAGCATCGGAATCTATAACTAGTGTCACAGGATTGGTTCAAAACATAGACAGTAAGAAGAGTCAGTTTTCTTGTACATAAGTCGGCATTGTGCCTTTTGTATTTAATTCCGATGCAATTTCTGTGTTTCATCGTCAATAAGAAGGTCAGAGGGAAACAGTAAACCTGAAGTGAAGCATCGGAATCTATAAGTAGTGTCACAGGAATGGTTCAAAACATAGACAGTAAGAAAAGTCAGTTTTCTTGTACTTAATTCGGCATTGTGCCTTTTGTGTTTAATTCCGATGCAATTTCTGTGTTTCATCGTCAATAAGAAGGTCAGAGGGATACAGTTTACCTGAAGTGAAGCATCGGAATCTATATCTAGTGTCGCAGGAATGGTTCAAAACATAGACAGTAAGAATAGTCAGTTTTCTTGTACTTAAGTCGGCATTGTGCCTTTTGTATTTAATTCCGATGCAAATTCTGTGTTTCATCGTCAATAGGAGGTCAAAGGCATACAGTAAACCTGAAGTGAAGCATCGGAATCTATAACTAGTGTCACAGGAATGGTTCAAAACATAGACAGTAAGAAGAGTCAGTTTTCTTGTACTTAAGTCGGCATTGTGCCTTTTGTTTTTAATCCGATGCAATTTCTGTGTTTCATCGTCAATAAGAAGGTCGGAGGGATACGGTAAACCTCAAGTGAAGCATCGGAATCTATAACTAGTGTCACGGGAATTGTTCAAGGCATAGACAGTAAGAAGAGTCAGTTATCTTGTACTTATGTCGGCATTGTGCCTCTTGTATTTAATTCCGATGCAATTTCTGTGTTTCATCGTCAATAAGAAGGTCCGAGGGATACAGTAAACCTGCAGTGAAGCATCGGAATCTATAACTAGTGTCACATGAATGGTTCAAATCATAGACAGTAAGAAGAGTCAGTTTTCTTGTACCTATGTCGGCATTGTGCCTTTTGTATTTAATTCCGATGCAATTTCTGTGTTTCATCGTCAATAAGAAGGTCAGAGGGATACAGTGATCCTGAAGTGAAGCATCGGAATCTATAACTAGTGTCACTGGAATGGTTCAAAACATAGACAGTAAGAAGTGTCAGTTACTTGTACTTAAGTCGGCATTGTGCCTTTTGTATTTAATTCCGAAGCAATTTCTGTGTTTCATCGTCAATAAGAAGGTCAGAGGGATACAGTAAACCTGAAGTAAAGCATCGGAATCTATAATGAGTTTCACATGAAGGGATCAAACATAGACAGTAAGAACAGTCAGTTTTCTTGTACATAAGTCGGCATTGTGCCTTTTGTATTTAATTCCGATGCAATTTCTGTGTTTCATCGTCAATAAGAAGGTCAGAGGGATACAGTAAACCTAAAGTGAAGCATCGGAATCTTTAAGTAGTGTCAGAGGAATGGTTCAAAACATAGACAGTAAGAAAAGTCAGTTTCCTTGTACTTAAGTCGGCATTGTGCCATTTGTATTTAATTCCGATGCAATTTCTGTGTTTCATCGTCAATAAGAAGGTCAGAGGAATACAGTAAACCTGAAGTGAAGCAACTTAATCTATAACTAGTGTCACAGGAACGGTTTAAACATAGACAGTAAGAAGAGTTAGTTTACTTATACTTAAGTCAGCATTGTGCCTTTTCTATTAAATTCCGATGTAATTTCAGTGTTTCATCGTCAATAAGAAGGTCAGAGGGATACAGTGAAACTGAAGTGAAGCATCGGAAACTATAACTTGTGTCACAGGAATGGTTCAAATCATAGCCAGTAAAAAGAGTCAGTTTTCTTATACTTAAGTCGGGATTGTGCTTTTGAATTTAATTCCGATGCAATTTCTGTGTTTCATCGTCAATAAGAGGGTCAGAGGGATACAGTAAACCTGAAGTGAAGCAACGGAATCTATAATCAGTGTCACATGAATGGTTCAAAGCATAGACAGTAGGAAGAGTCAGTTTTCTTGTATTTATATCAGCATTGTGCCTTTTGTATTTAATTTCGAAGCAATTTCTGTTTCATCGTCAATAAGAAGGTCAGAGGGATACAGTGAACCTGAAGTGAAGCATCGGAATCTATAACTAGTGTCACAGGATTGGTTCAAAACATAGACAGTAGGAAGAGTCAGTTTTCTTGTACTTAAGTCGGCATTGTGCCTTTTGTATTTAATTCCGATGCAATTTCTGTTTCATCGTCAATAAGAAGGTCAGAGGGATACAGTGAACCTGAAGTGAAGCATCGGAATCTATAACTAGTGTCACAGGATTGGTTCAGAGCATAGACAGTAAGAAGAGTCCGTTTTCTTGTACATAAGTCGGCATTGTGCCTTTTGTATTTAATTCCGATGCAATTTCTGTGTTTCATCGTCAATAAGAAGGTCAGAGGGATACAGTAAACCTGAAGTGAAGCATCGGAATCTATAAGTAGTGTCACAGGAATGGTTCAAAACATAGACAGTAAGAAATGTCAGTTTTCTTGTACTTAAGTCGGAATTGTGCCTTTTGTGTTTAATTCCGATGCAATTTCTGTGGTTCATCGTCAATAAGAAGGTCAGAGGCATACAGTAAACCAGAAGTGAAGCATCACAATCTATAACTAGTGTCGCAGGAACGGTTTAAACATAGACAGTAAGAAGAGTCAGTTTACTTGTACTTAAGTCGGCTTTGTGCCTTTTGTGTTTAATTCCGATGCAATTTCTGTGATTCATCGTCAATAAGAAGGTCAGAGGGATACAGTAAACCTGAAGTGAAGCAGCGTAATCTATAAATAGTGTCACATGAATGGTTCAAATCATAGACAGTAGGAAGAGTCAGTTTTCTTGTATTTAAATCAGCATTGAGCCTTTTGTATGTAATTCCGATGCAATTTCTGTGTTTCGTCGCCAATAAGAAGGTCAGAGGGATACAGTAAACCTGAAGTGAAGCATCGGAATCAATAATTAGTGTCACATGAATGGTTCAAAACATAGACAGTAAGAAGGGTCAGTTTTATTGTATTTAAATCTGCATTGTGCCTTTTGTATTTAATTTCGATGCAATTTCTGTGTTTCATCGTCAATAAGATGGTCAGAGGCATACAGAAAACCTGAAGTGATGCATCGGACTCTATAACTAGTGTCACAGTAATGGTTCAAAACATAGACAGTAAGAAGAGTCAGTTTTCTTGTACTTAAGTCGGCATTGTGCCTTTTGATTTTAATTCCGATGCAAATTCTGTGTTTCATCGTCAATAGGAGGTCAGAGGGATACAGTAAACCTGAAGTGAAGCATCGGAATCCATAACTAGTGTCATAGGAATGGTTTAAATCATAGACAGTAAGAAGAGTCAGTTTTCTTGTACTTAAGTCGGGATTATGCCTTTTGTATTTAATTCCGATGCAAATTCTGTGTTTCATAGTCAATAAGAAGGTCACAGGTATACAGTAAACCTGAAGTGAAGCATCAGAATCTATAACTAATGTAACAGGAATGGTTCAAAACATAGACAGTAAGCACAGTCAGTTTTATTGTACTTAAGTCGGCATTGTGCCTTTTGTATTTAATTCCGATGGAATTTCAGTGTTTCATCGTCAATAAGAAGGTCAGAGGGATACAGTGATCCTGAAGTGAAGCATCGGAATCTATAACTAGTGTCACAGGATTGGTTCAAAGCATAGACAGTAAGAAGAGTCAGTTTTCTTGTACTTAAGTCGGCATTGTGATTTTGTATTTAATTGCGATGCAATTTCTGTGTTTCATCGTCAATACGAAGGTCAGAGGGATACAGTAAACTTGAAGTGAAGCATCAGAATCTATAACTGGTGTCACAGGAATGGTTCAAAACATAGACAGTAAGAGGAGTCAGTTTTCTTGTACTTAAGTCGGCATTGTGCCTTTTGTATTTAATTCCGATGCAATTTCTGTGTTTCTTCGTCAATAAGAAGGTCAGTGGCATACAGTAATCCAGAAGTGAAGCATCGGATGCTATAACTAGTGTCACAGGAATGGTTCAAACATAGACAGTAAGAAGAGTCAGTTTTCTTGTACTTAAGTCGGGATTATGCCTTTTGTATTTAATTCCGATGCAATTTCTGTGTTCCATCGTCAATAAGAAGGTCAGAGGGATACAGTAAACCTGAAGTGAAGCATCGGAATCTATAACTAGTGTCACATGAATGGTTCAAAACATAGACAGTAAGAAGAGTCAGTATTCTTGTACTTAAGTCGGCATTGTGCCTTTTTATTTTATTCCGATGCAATTTCTGTGTTTCATCGTCAATAAGAAGGTCAGAGGCATACAGTAAACCTGAAGTGAAGCATCGGATTCTATAACTAGTGTCACAGGAATGGTTCAAACATAGATAGTAAGAAGAGTCAGTTTTCTTGAACTGAAGTCGGCATTGTGCCGTTTATATTTAATTCCGATGCAATTTCAGTGTTTCATCGTCAATAAGATGGTCAGAGGGATACAGTGAACCTGAAGTGAAGCATCGGAATCTATAACTAGTGTCACACTAATGGTTCAAACCATAGTCTGTAAGAAGAGTCAGTTTTCTTGTACTTAAGTCGGCATTGTGCATTTTGTATTTAATTCCGATGCAATTTCTGTGTTTCATCGTCAATAAGAAGGTCAGAGGAATACATTAAACCTGAAGTAAAGCATCGGAATCTATAACTAGTGTCACAGGAATGGTTCAAATCATAGACAGTAAGAAGAGTCAGTTTTCCTGTACTTAGTTCGGCATTGTGCCTTTTGTATTTAATTCCGATGCAATTTCTGTGTTTCATCGTCAATAAGAAGGTCAGAGGAATACAGTAAACCTGAAGTGAAGCATCGGAATCCATAACTAGTGTCACAGGAATGGTTCAAATCATTGACAGTAAGAAGAGTCAGTTTTCCTGTACTTAGTTCGGCATTGTGCCTTTTGTATGTAATTCCGATGCAATTTCTGTGTTTCATCGTCAATAAGAAGGTCAGAGGGATACAGTAAACCTGAAGTGAAGCATCGGAATCTATAATTAGTGTCACACGAAAGGTTCCAAACATAGACAGTAAGAAGAGTCAGTTTTCTTGTATTTAAATCAGCATTGTGCCTTTTGTATTTAATTTCGATGCAATTTCTGTGTTTCATCGTCAATAAGAAGGTCAGAGGGATACAGTATACTTGAAGTGAAGCATCGGAATCTATATCTAGTGTCGCAGGAATGGTTCAAAACATAGACAGTAAGAATAGTCAGTTTTCTTGTATTTAAATCTGCATTGTGCCTTTTGTATTTAATTTCGATGCAATTTCTGTTTCATCGTCAAAAAGAAGGTCAGAGGGATACAGTGAACCTGAAGTGAAGCATCGGAATCTATAACTAGTGTCACAGGATTGGTTCAAAACATAGACAGTAGGAAGAGTCAGTTTTCTTGTACTTAAGTCGGCATTGTGCCTTTTGTATTTAATTCCGATGCAATTTCTGTTTCATCGTCAATAAGAAGGTCAGAGGGATACAGTGAACCAGAAGTGAAGCATCGGAATCTATAACTAGTGTCACAGGATTGGTTCAAAACATAGACAGTAAGAAGAGTCAGTTTTCTTGTACATAAGTCGGCATTGTGCCTTTTGTATTTAATTCCGATGCAATTTCTGTGTTTCATCGTCAATAAGAAGGTCAGAGGGATACAGTAAACCTGAAGTGAAGCATCGGAATCTATAAGTAGTGTTACAGGAATGGTTCAAAACATAGACAGTAAGGAAAGTCAGTTTTCTTGTACTTAATTCGGCATTGTGCCTTTTGTGTTTAATTCCGATGCAATTTCTGTGATTCATCGTCAATAAGAAGGTCAGAGGCATACAGTAAACCAGAAGTGAAGCATCAGAATCTATAACTAGTGTCGCAGGAACGGTTTAAACGTAGACAGTAAGAGGAGTCAGTTTACTTGTACTTAAGTCGGCTTTGTGCCTTTTGTGTTTAATTCCGATGCAATTTCTGTGATTCATCGTCAATAAGAAGGTCAGAGGGATACAGTAAACCTGAAGTGAAGCAGCGGAATCTATAAATAGTGTCACGTGAATGGTTCAAAGAATAGACAGTAGGAAGAGTCAGTTTTCTTGTATTTAAATCAGCATTGAGCCTTTTGTATGTAATTCCGATGCAATTTCTGTGTTTCGTCGCCAATAAGAAGGTCAGAGGGAAACAGTAAACCTGAAGTGAAGCATCGGAATCTATAATTAGTGTCACATGAATGGTCCAAAACATAGACAGTAAGAAGAGTCAGTTTTATTGTATTTAAATCTGCATTGTGCCTTTTGTATTTAATTTCGATGCAATTTCTGTGTTTCATCGTCAATAAGAAGGTCAGAGGAATACATTAAACCTGAAGTAAAGCATCGGAATCTATAACTAGTGTCACAGGAATGGTTCAAATCATAGACAGTAAGAAGAGTCAGTTTTCCTGTACTTAGTTCGGCATTGTGCCTTTTGTATTTAATTCCGATGCAATTTCTGTGTTTCATCGTCAATAAAAAGGTCAGAGGAATACAGTAAACCTGAAGTGAAGCATCGGAATCTATAACTAGTGTCACAGGAATGGTTCAAATCATAGACAGTAAGAAGAGTCAGTTTTCCTGTACTTAGTTCGGCATTGTGCCTTTTGTATGTAATTCCGATGCAATTTCTGTGTTTCATCGTCAATAAGAAGGTCAGAGGGATACAGTAAACCTGAAGTGAAGCATCGGAATCTATAATTAGTGTCACATGAATGGTTCAAAACATAGACGGTAAGAAGAGTAAGTTTTCTTGTATTTAAATCAGCATTGTGCCTTTTGTATTTAATTTCGATGCAATTTCTGTGTTTCATCGTCAATAAGAAGGTCAGAGGGATACAGTATACTAGAAGTGAAGCATCGGAATCTATATCTAGTGTCGCAGGAATGGTTCAAAACATAGACAGTAAGAATAGTCAGTTTTCTTGTACTTAAGTCGGGATTATACCTTTTGTATTTAATTCCGATGCAATTTCTATAATTCATCGTCAATAAGAAGGTCAGAGGGATACAGCAATCCTGAAGTGAAGCATCGGAATCTATAACTAGTGTCACATGAATGGTCCAAAACATAGACAGTAAGAAGAGTCAGTTTTCTTGTACTTAAGTCGGCATTGTGCCTTTTGTATTTAATTCCGATGCAATTTCAGTGTTTCATCGTCAATAAGATGGTCAGAGGGATACAGTGAACCTGAAGTGAAGCATCAGAATCTATAACTAGTGTCACACTAATGGTTCAAACCATAGACTGTAAGAAGAGTCAGTTTTCTTGTACTTAAGTCGGCATTGTGCATTTTGTATTTAATTCCGATGCAATTTCTGTGTTTCATCGTCAATAAGACGGTCAGAGGAATACATTAAACCTGAAGTAAAGCATCGGAATCTATAATGAGTTTCACATGAATGGATCAAAACATAGACAGTAAGAAGAGTCAGTTTTCTTGTACTTAAGTCGGCATTGTGCCTTTTGTATTTAATTCCGATGCAATTTCTGTGTTTCTTCGTCAATAAGAAGGTCAGTGGCATACAGTAATCCAGAAGTGAAGCATCGGATGCTATAACTAGTGTCACAGGAATGGTTCAAACATAGACAGTAAGAAGAGTCAGTTTTCTTGTACTTAAGTCGGGATTATGCCTTTTGTATTTAATTCCGATGCAATTTCTGTGTTCCATCGTCAATAAGAAGGTCAGAGGGATACAGTAAACCTGAAGTGAAGCATCGGAATCTATAACTAGTGTCACATGAATGGTTCAAAACATAGACAGTAAGAAGAGTCAGTTTTCTTGTACTTAAGTCGGCATTGTGCCTTTTTATTTTATTCCGATGCAATTTCTGTGTTTCATCGTCAATAAGAAGGTCAGAGGCATACAGTAAACCTGAAGTGAAGCATCGGATTCTATAACTAGTGTCACAGGAATGGTTCAAACATAGACAGTAAGAAGAGTCAGTTTTCTTGTACTTAAGTCGGCATTGTGCCGTTTATATTTAATTCCGATGCAATTTCAGTGTTTCATCGTCAATAAGATGGTCAGAGGGATACAGTGAACCTGAAGTGAAGCATCGGAATCTATAACTAGTGTCACACTAATGGTTCAAACCATAGTCTGTAAGAAGAGTCAGTTTTCTTGTACTTAAGTCGGCATTGTGCATTTTGTATTTAATTCCGATGCAATTTCTGTGTTTCATCGTCAATAAGAAGGTCAGAGGAATACATTAAACCTGAAGTAAAGCATCGGAATCTATAACTAGTGTCACAGGAATGGTTCAAATCATAGACAGTAAGAAGAGTCAGTTTTCCTGTACTTAGTTCGGCATTGTGCCTTTTGTATTTAATTCCGATGCAATTTCTGTGTTTCATCGTCAATAAGAAGGTCAGAGGAATACAGTAAACCTGAAGTGAAGCATCGGAATCCATAACTAGTGTCACAGGAATGGTTCAAATCATTGACAGTAAGAAGAGTCAGTTTTCCTGTACTTAGTTCGGCATTGTGCCTTTTGTATGTAATTCCGATGCAATTTCTGTGTTTCATCGTCAATAAGAAGGTCAGAGGGATACAGTAAACCTGAAGTGAAGCATCGGAATCTATAATTAGTGTCACACGAAAGGTTCAAAACATAGACAGTAAGAAGAGTCAGTTTTCTTGTATTTAAATCAGCATTGTGCCTTTTGTATTTAATTTCGATGCAATTTCTGTGTTTCATCGTCAATAAGAAGGTCAGAGGGATACAGTATACTTGAAGTGAAGCATCGGAATCTATATCTAGTGTCGCAGGAATGGTTCAAAACATAGACAGTAAGAATAGTCAGTTTTCTTGTATTTAAATCTGCATTGTGCCTTTTGTATTTAATTTCGATGCAATTTCTGTTTCATCGTCAAAAAGAAGGTCAGAGGGATACAGTGAACCTGAAGTGAAGCATCGGAATCTATAACTAGTGTCACAGGATTGGTTCAAAACATAGACAGTAGGAAGAGTCAGTTTTCTTGTACTTAAGTCGGCATTGTGCCTTTTGTATTTAATTCCGATGCAATTTCTGTTTCATCGTCAATAAGAAGGTCAGAGGGATACAGTGAACCTGAAGTGAAGCATCGGAATCTATAACTAGTGTCACAGGATTGGTTCAAAACATAGACAGTAAGAAGAGTCAGTTTTCTTGTACATAAGCCGGCATTGTGCCTTTTGTATTTAATTCCGATGCAATTTCTGTGTTTCATCGTCAATAAGAAGGTCAGAGGGATACAGTAAACCTGAAGTGAAGCATCGGAATCTATAAGTAGTGTCACAGGAATGGTTCAAAACATAGACAGTAAGGAAAGTCAGTTTTCTTGTACTTAATTCGGCATTGTGCCTTTTGTGTTTAATTCCGATGCAATTTCTGTGATTCATCGTCAATAAGAAGGTCAGAGGCATACAGTAAACCAGAAGTGAAGCATCAGAATCTATAACTAGTGTCGCAGGAACGGTTTAAACGTAGACAGTAAGAGGAGTCAGTTTACTTGTACTTAAGTCGGCTTTGTGCCTTTTGTGTTTAATTCCGATGCAATTTCTGTGATTCATCGTCAATAAGAAGGTCAGAGGGATACAGTAAACCTGAAGTGAAGCAGGGGAATCTATAAATAGTGTCACGTGAATGGTTCAAAGAATAGACAGTAGGAAGAGTCAGTTTTCTTGTATTTAAATCAGCATTGAGCCTTTTGTATGTAATTCCGATGCAATTTCTGTGTTTCGTCGCCAATAAGAAGGTCAGAGGGATACAGTAAACCTGAAGTGAAGCATCGGAATCTATAATTAGTGTCACATGAATGGTCCAAAGCATAGACAGTAAGAAGAGTCAGTTTTATTGTATTTAAATCTGCATTGTGCCTTTTGTATTTAATTTCGATGCAATTTCTGTGTTTCATCGTCAATAAGAAGGTCAGAGGAATACATTAAACCTGAAGTAAAGCATCGGAATCTATAACTAGTGTCACAGGAATGGTTCAAATCATAGACAGTAAGAAGAGTCAGTTTTCCTGTACTTAGTTCGGCATTGTGCCTTTTGTATTTAATTCCGATGCAATTTCTGTGTTTCATCGTCAATAAGAAGGTCAGAGGAATACAGTAAACCTGAAGTGAAGCATCGGAATCTATAACTAGTGTCACAGGAATGGTTCAAATCATAGACAGTAAGAAGAGTCAGTTTTCCTGTACTTAGTTCGGCATTGTGCCTTTTGTATGTAATTCCGATGCAATTTCTGTGTTTCATCGTCAATAAGAAGGTCAGAGGGATACAGTAAACCTGAAGTGAAGCATCGGAATCTATAATTAGTGTCACATGAATGGTTCAAAACATAGACAGTAAGAAGAGTAAGTTTTCTTGTATTTAAATCAGCATTGTGCCTTTTGTATTTAATTTCGATGCAATTTCTGTGTTTCATCGTCAATAAGAAGGTCAGAGGGATACAGTATACTAGAAGTGAAGCATCTGAATCTATATCTAGTGTCGCAGGAATGGTTCAAAACATAGACAGTAAGAATAGTCAGTTTTCTTGTACTTAAGTCGGGATTATACCTTTTGTATTTAATTCCGATGCAATTTCTATAATTCATCGTCAATAAGAAGGTCAGAGGGATACAGCAATCCTGAAGTGAAGCATCGGAATCTATAACTAGTGTCACATGAATGGTCCAAAACATAGACAGTAAGAAGAGTCAGTTTTCTTGTACTTAAGTCGGCATTGTGCCTTTTGTATTTAATTCCGATGCAATTTCAGTGTTTCATCGTCAATAAGATGGTCAGAGGGATACAGTGAACCTGAAGTGAAGCATCGGAATCTATAACTAGTGTCACACTAATGGTTCAAACCATAGACTGTAAGAAGAGTCAGTTTTCTTGTACTTAAGTCGGCATTGTGCATTTTGTATTTAATTCCGATGCAATTTCTGTGTTTCATCGTCAATAAGACGGTCAGAGGAATACATTAAACCTGAAGTAAAGCATCGGAATCTATAACTAGTGTCACAGGAATGGTTCAAATCATAGACAGTAAGAAGAGTCAGTTTTCCTGTACTTAGTTCGGCATTGTGCCTTTTGTATTTAATTCCGATGCAATTTCTGTGTTTCATCGTCAATAAGAAGGTCAGAGGAATACAGTAAACCTGAAGTGAAGCATCGGAATCTATAACTAGTGTCACAGGAATGGTTCAAATCATAGACAGTAAGAAGAGTCAGTTTTCCTGTACTTAGTTCGGCATTGTGCCTTTTGTATGTAATTCCGATGCAATTTCTGTGTTTCATCGTCAATAAGAAGGTCAGAGGGATACAGTAAACCTGAATTGAAGCATCGGAATCTATAATTAGCGTCACATGAATGGTTCAAAACATAGACAGTAAGAAGAGTCAGTTTTCTTGTATTAAAATCAGCATTGTGCGTTTTGTATTTAATTTCGATGCAATTTCTGTGTTTCATCGACAATAAGAAGGTCAGAGGGATACAGTATACTTGAAGTGAAGCATCGGAATCTATATCTAGTGTCGCAGGAATGGTACAAAACATAGACAGTAAGAATAGTCAGTTTTCTTGTACTTAAGTCGACATTGTGCCTTTTGTATTTAATTCCGATGCAAATTCTGTGTTTCATCGTCAATAGGAGGTCAAAGGTATACAGTAAACCTGAAGTGAAGCATCGGAATCCATAACTAGTGTCACAGGAATGGTTCAAAACATAGACAGTAGGAAGAGTCAGTTTTCTTGTACTTACGTCGGCATTGTGCCTTTTGCTTTTAATCTGATGCAATTTCCGTGTTTCATCGTCAATAAGAAGGTCGGAGGGATACGGTAAACCTGAAGTGAAGCATCGGAATCTATAACTAGTGTCACAGGAATTGTTCAAAGCATAGACAGTAAGAAGAGTCAGTTTTCTTGTACTTAAGTCGGCATTGTGCCTTTTGTATTTAATTCCGATGCAATTTCTGTGTTTCATCGTCAATAAGAAGGTCAGAGGAATACAGTAAACCTGAAGCGAAGCATCGGAATCTATAACTAGTGTCACAGGAATGGTTCAAATCATAGACAGTAAGAAGAGTCAGTTTTCTTGTACTTAGGTCGGCATTGTGCCTTTTGTATTTAATTCCGATGCAATTTCTGTGTTTCATCGTCAATAAGAAGGTCAGAGTGATACAGTAAACCTGAAGTGAAGCATCGGAATCTATAACTAGTGTCACTGGAATGGTTCAAAACATAGACAGTAAGAAGTGTCAGTTAACTTGTACTTAAGTCGGCATTGTGCCTTTTGTATTTAATTCCGAAGCAATTTCTGTGTTTCATCGTCAATAAGAAGGTCAGAGGGATACAGTAAACCTGAAGTAAAGCATCGGAATCTATAATGAGTTTCACATGAATGGATCAAAACATAGACAGTAAGAAGAGTCAGTTTTCTTGTACATAAGTGGGCATTGTGCCTTTTGTATTTAATTCCGAGGCAATTTCTGTGTTTCATCGTCAATAGGAAGGTCAGAGGGATACAGTAAACCTGAAGTGAAGCATCGGAATCTATAAGTAGTGTCACAGGAATGGTTCAAAACATAGACAGTAGGAAAAGTCAGTTTTCTTGTACTTAAGTCGGCATTGTGCCTTTTGTATTTAATTCCGATGCAATTTCTGTGAATCATCGTCAATAAGAAGGTCAGAGGAATACAGTAAACCTGAAGTGAAGCATCTTAATCTATAACTAGTGTCACAGGACGGTTAAAACATAGACAGTAAGAAGAGTCAGTTTACTTATACTTAAGTCAGCATTGTGCCTTTTCTATTTAATTCCGATGGAATTTCAGTGTTTCATCATCAATAAGAAGGTCAGAGGGATACAGTGAAACTGAAGTGAAGCATCGGAATCTATAACTTGTGTCAGAGGAATGGTTCAAATCATAGCCAGTAAGAAGAGTCAGTTTTCTTGTACTTAAGTCGGCATTGTGCCTTTTGTATTTAATTCCGATGCAATTTTTTGTGTTTCATCGTCAATAACAAGGTCAGAGGAATACAGTAAACCTGAAGTGAAGCATCGGAATCTATAACTAGTGTCACAGGAATGGTTCAAATCATAGACAGTAAGAAGAGTCAGTTATCTTGTACTTAAGTCGGGATTGTGCCTTTTGAATTTAATTCCGATGCAATTTCTGTGTTTCATCGTCAATAAGAAGGTCAGAGGGATACAGTAAACCTGAAGTGAAGCAACGGAATCTTTAATTACTGTCACATGAATGGTTCAAAGCATAGACAGTGGGAAGAGTCAGTTTTCTTGTATTTAAACCAGCATTGTGCCTTTTGTATTTAATTTCGATGCAATTTCTGTTTCATCGTCAATAAGAAGGTGAGAGGGATACAGTGAACCTGAAGTGAAGCATCGGAATCTATAACTAGTGTCACAGGATGGGTTCAAAACATAGACAGTAAGAAGAGTCAGTTTCCTTGTACATAAGTCGGCATTGTGCCTTTTGTATTTAATTCCGATGCAATTTCTGTGTTTCATCGTCAATAAGAAGGTCAGAGGGATACAGTAAAACTGAAGTGAAGCATCGGAATCTATAAGTAGTGTCACAGGAATGGTTCAAAACATAGACAGTAAGAAAAGTCAGTTTTCTTGTACTTAAGTCGGCACTGTGCCTTTTGTGTTTAATTCCGATGCAATTTCTGTGATTCATCGTCAATAAGAAGGTCAGAGCCATACAGTAAACCAGAAGTGAAGCATCAGAATCTATAACTAGTGTCGCAGAAACGGTTTAAACGTAGACAGTAAGAGGAGTCAGTTTACTTGTACTTAAGTCGGCTTTGTGCCTTTTGTGTTTAATTCCGATGCAATTTTTGTGATTCATCGTCAATAAGAAGGTCAGAGGGATACAGTAAACCTGAAGTGAAGCAGCGGAATCTATAAATAGTGTCACATGAATGGTTCAAAGCATAGACAGTAGGAAGAGTCAGTTTTCTTGTATTTAAATCAGCATTGAGCCTTTTGTATGTAATTCCGATGCAATTTCTGTGTTTCGTCGCCAATAAGAAGGTCAGAGGGATACAGTAAACCTGAAGTGAAGCATCGGAATCTATAATTAGTGTCACTTGAATGGTTCAAAACATAGACAGTAAGAAGAGTCAGTTTTATTGTATTTAAATCTGCATTGTGCCTTTTGTATTTAATTTCGATGCAATTTCTGTGTTTCATCGTCAATAAGATGGTCAGAGGGATACAGTAAACCTGAAGTGAAGCATCGGACTCTATAACTAGTGTCACAGGAATGGTTCAAAACATAGACAGTAACAAGAGTCAGTTTTCTTGTACTTAAGTCGGCATTGTGCCTTTTGTATTTAATTCCGATGCAAATTCTGTGTTTCATCTTCAATAGGAGGTCAGAGGGATACAGTAAACCTGAAGTAAAGCATCGGAATCTATAACTAGTGTCACACGAAAGGTTCAAAACATAGCCAGTAAGAAGAGTCAGTTTTCTTGTACTTAAGTCGGCATTGTGCCTTTTGTATTTAATTCCGATGCAATTTCTGTGTTTCATCGTCAATAAGAAGGTCAGAGGAATACAGTAAACCTGAAGTGAAGCATCGGAACCTATAACTAGTGTCACAGGAATGGTTCAAAACATAGACAGTAAGAAGAGTCAGTTTTCTTGTACTTAAGTCGGCATTGTGAATTTTGTATTTAATTCCGATGCAATTTCTGTGTTTCATCGTCAATAAGAAGGTCAGAGGGATACAGTAAACCTGAAGTGAAGCATCGGAATCTATAATTAGTGTCACATGAATGGTTCAAATCATAGAAAGTAAGAAGAGTCAGTTGTCCTGTATTTAAATCAGCATTGTGCCTTTTGTATTTAATTTCGATGCATTTTCTGTGTTTCATCGTTAATAAGAAGGTCAGAGGGATACAGTAAACCTGAAATGAAGCATCGGAATCCATAACTAGTGTCATAGGAATGGTTTAAAACATAGACAGTAAGAAGAGTCAGTTTTCTTGTACTTAAGTCGGGATTATGCCTTTTGTATTTAACTCCGATGCAAATTCTGTGTTTCATCGTCAATAAGAAGGTCACAGGTATACAGTAAACCTGAAGTGAAGCATCAGAATCTATAACTAGTGTAACAGGAATGGTTCAAAACATAGACAGTAAGAAGAGTCAGTTTTATTGTACTTAAGTCGGCATTGTGCCTTTTGTATTTTATTCCGATGCAATTTCTGTGTTTCATCGTCAATAAGATGGTCAGCGGGAAACAGTAAACCTGAAGTAAAGCAACGGAATCTATAACTAGTGTCACAGGAATGGTTCAAACATAGACAGTAAGAAGAGTCAGTTTTCTTGTACTTAAGTCGGCATTGGGCCTTTTGTATTTAATTCCGATGCAATTTCTGTGTTTCATCGTGAATACTAAGGTCAGAGGGATACAGTAAACCTGAAGTAAAGCATCGGAATCTATAACTAGTGTCACAGGAAAGGTTCAAAACATAGACAGTAAGAAGAATCAGTTTTCTTGTACTTAAGTGTTCATTGTGCCTTTTGTATTTAATTCCGATGCAATTTCTGTGTTTCATCGTCAATAAGAAGGTCAGAGGCATAAAGTAAACCTGAAGTGAAGCATCGGATCTATAACTAGTGTCACAGGAATGGCTCAAACATAGACAGTAAGAAGAGTCAGTTTTCTTGTACTTAAGTCTGCATTGTGCCGTTTGTATTTAATTCCGATGCAATTTCAGTGTTTCATCGTCAATAAGATGGTCAGAGGGATACAGTGAACCTGAAGTGAAGCATCGGAATCTATAACTAGTGTCACACTAATGGTTCAAACCATAGACTGTAAGAAGAGTCAGTTTTCTTGTACTTAAGTCGGCATTGTGCATTTTGTATTTAATTCCGATACAATTTCTGTGTTTCATCGTCAATAAGAAGGTCAGAGGAATACATTAAACCTGAAGGAAAGCATCGGAATCTATAACTAGTGTCACAGGAATGGTTCAAATCATAGACAGTAAGAAGAGTCAGTTTTCCTGTACTTAGTTCGGCATTGTGCCTTTTGTATTTAATTCCGATGCAATTTCTGTGTTTCATCGTCAATAAGAAGGTCAGAGGAATACAGTTAATCTGAAGTGAAGCATCGGAATCTATAATTAGTGTCACAGGAATGGTTCAAATCATAGACAGTAAGAAGAGTCAGTTTTCCTGTACTTAGTCCGGCATTGTGCCTTTTGTATGTAATTCCGATGCAATTTCTGTGTTTCATCGTCAATAAGAAGGTCAGAGGGATACAGTAAACCTGAAGTGAAGCATCGGAATCTATAATTAGTGTCACATGAATGGTTCAAAACATAGACAGTAAGAAGAGTCAGTTTTCTTGTACTTAAATCAGCATTGTGCCTTTTGCATTTAATTTCGATGCAATTTCTGTGTTTCATCGTCAATAAGAAGGTCAGAGGGATACAGTATACTTGAAGTGAAGCATCGGAATCTATAACTAGTGTCACAGGAATGGTTCAAAACATAGACAGTATGAAGAGTCAGTTTTCTTGTACTTAAGTCGGCATTGTGCCTTTTGTTTTTAATCCGATGCAATTTCTGTGTTTCATCGTCAATAAGAAGGTCGGAGGGATACGGTAAACCTGAAGTGAAGCATCGGAATCTATAACTAGTGTCACAGGAATTGTTCAAAGCATAGAGAGTAAGAAGAGTCAGTTTACCTTGTACTTATGTCGGCATTGTGCCTCTTGTATTTAATTCCGATGCAATTTCTGTGTTTCATCGTCAATAAGAAGGTCCGAGGGATACAGTAAACCTGCAGTGAAGCATCGGAATCTATAGCTAGTGTCACATGAATGGTTCAAATCATAGACAGTAAGAAGTGTCAGTTTTCTTGTACCTATGTCGGCATTGTGCATTTTGTATTTAATTCCGATGCAATTTCTGTGTTTCATCGTCAATAAGAAGGTCAGAGGCATAAAGTAAACCTGAAGTGAAGCATCGGATCTATAACTAGTGTCACAGGAATGGCTCAAACATAGACAGTAAGAAGAGTTAGTTTTCTTGTACTTAAGTCGGCATTGTGCCGTTTGTATTTAATTCCGATGCAATTTCAGTGTTTCATCGTCAATAAGATGGTCAGAGGGATACAGTGAACCTGAAGTGAAGCATCGGAATCTATAACTAGTGTCACACTAATGGTTCAAACCATAGACTGTAAGAAGAGTCAGTTTTCTTGTACTTAAGTCGGCATTGTGCATTTTGTATTTAATTCCGATGCAATTTCTGTGTTTCATCGTCAATAAGAAGGTCAGAGGAATACATTAAACCTGAAGTAAAGCATCGGAATCTATAACTAGTGTCACAGGAATGGTTCAAATCATAGACAGTAAGAAGAGTCAGTTTTCCTGTACTTAGTTCGGCATTGTGCCTTTTGTATTTAATTCCGATGCAATTTCTGTTTTTCATCGTCAATAAGAAGGTCAGAGGAATACAGTTAATCTGAAGTGAAGCATCGGAATCTATAATTAGTGTCACACTAATGGTTCAAATCATAGACAGTAAGAAGAGTCAGTTTTCCTGTACTTAGTCCGGCATTGTGCCTTTTGTATGTAATTCCGATGCAATTTCTGTGTTTCATCGTCAATAAGAAGGTCAGAGGAATACATTAAACCTGAAGTAAAGCATCGGAATCTATAACTAGTGTCACATGAATGGTTCAAAACATAGACAGTAAGAAGAGTCAGTTTTCTTGTATTTAAATCAGCATTGTGCCTTTTGTATTTAATTTCGATGCAATTTCTGTGTTTCATCGTCAATAAGATGGTCAGAGGGATACAGTATACTTGAAGTGAAGCATCGGAATCTATATCTAGTGTCGCAGGAATGGTTCAAATCATAGAGAGTAAGAATAATCAGTTTTCTTGTACTTAAGTCGACATTGTGCCTTTTGTATTTAATTCCGATGCAAATTCTGTGGTTCATCGTCAATAGGAGGTCAAAGGTATACAGTAAACCTGAAGTGAAGCATCGGAATCTATAACTAGTGTCACAGGAATGGTTCAAAACATAGACAGTAAGAAGAGTCAGTTTTCTTGTACTTAAGTCGGCATTGTGAATTTTGTATTTAATTCCGATGCAATTTCTGTGTTTCATCGTCAATAAGAAGGTCAGAGGGATACAGTAAACCTGAAGTGAAGCATCGGAATCTATAATTAGTGTCACATGAATGGTTCAAATCATAGAAAGTAAGTAGAGTCAGTTTTCCTGTATTTAAATCAGCATTGTGCCTTTTGTATTTAATTTCGATGCATTTTCTGTGTTTCATCGTCAATAAGAAGGTCAGAGGGATACAGTAAACCTGAAGTGAAGCATCGGAATCCATAACTAGTGTCATAGGAATGGTTTAAAACATAGACAGTAAGAAGAGTCAGTTTTCTTGTACTTAAGTCGGGATTATGCCTTTTGTATTTAACTCCGATGCAAATTCTGTGTTTCATCGTCAATAAGAAGGTCACAGGTATACAGTAAACTTGAAGTGAAGCATCAGAATCTATAACTAGTGTAACAGGAATGGTTCAAAAGATAGACAGTAAGAAGAGTCAGTTTTATTGTACTTAAGTCGGCATTGTGCCTTTTGTATTTTATTCCGATGCAATATCTGTGTTTCATCGTCAATAAGATGGTCAGCGGGATACAGTAAACCTGAAGTGAAGCATCGGAATCTATAACTAGTGTCACAGGAATGGTTTAAAACATAGACAGTAAGAAGAGTCACTTTTCTTGTACTTCAGTCGGCATTGTACCTTTTGTATTTAATTTCGATGCATTTTCTGTGTTTCATCGTCAATAAGAAGGTCAGAGGGATACAGTAAACCTGAAGTGAAGCATCGGAATCCATAACTAGTGTCATAGGAATGGTTTAAAAAATAGACAGTAAGATGAGTCAGTTTTCTTGTACTTAAGTCGGGATTATGCCTTTTGTATTTAACTCCGATGCAAATTCTGTGTTTCATCGTCAATAAGAAGGTCACAGGTATACAGTAAACCTGAAGTGAAGCATCAGAATCTATAACTAGTGTAACAGGAATGGTTCAAAAGATAGACAGTAAGAAGAGTCAGTTTTATTGTACTTAAGTCGGCATTGTGCCTTTTGTATTTTATTCCGATGCAATTTCTGTGTTTCATCGTCAATAAGATGGTCAGCGGGATACAGTAAACCTGAAGTAAAACATCGGAATCTATAACTAGTGTCACAGGAATGGTGCAAACATAGACAGTAAGAAGAGTCAGTTTTCTTGTACTTAAGTCGGCATTGGGCCTTTTGTATTTAATTCCGTTGCAATTTCTGTGTTTCATCGTGAATACTAAGGTCAGAGGGATACAGTAAACCTGAAGTAAAGCATCGGAATCTATAACTAGTGTCACAGGAAAGGTTCAAAACATAGACAGTAAGAAGAATCAGTTTTCTTGTACTTAAGTGTTCATTGTGCCTTTTGTATTTAATTCCGATGCAATTTCTGTGTTTCATCGTCAATAAGAAGGTCAGAGGCATAAAGTAAACCTGAAGTGAAGCATCAGATCTATAACTAGTGTCACAGGAATGGCTCAAACATAGACAGTAAGAAGAGTCAGTTTTCTTGTACTTAAGTCGGCATTGTGCCGTTTGTATTTAATTCCGATGCAATTTCAGTGTTTCATCGTCAATAAGATGGTCAGAGGGATACAGTGAACCTGAAGTGAAGCATCGGAATCTATAACTAGTGTCACACTAATTGTTCAAACCATAGACTGTAAGAAGAGTCAGTTTTCTTGTACTTAAGTCGGCATTGTGCATTTTGTATTTAATTCCGATGCAATTTCTGTGTTTCATCGTCAATAAGAAGGTCAGAGGAATACATTAAACCTGAAGTAAAGCATCGGAATCTATAACTAGTGTCACAGGAATGGTTCAAATCATAGACAGTAAGAAGAGTCAGTTTTCCTGTACTTAGTTCGGCATTGTGCCTTTTGTATTTAATTCCGATGCAATTTCTGTGTTTCATCGTCAATAAGAAGGTCAGAGGAATACAGTTAATCCGAAGTGAAGCATCGGAATCTATAATTAGTGTCACAGGAATTGTTCAAAAAATAGACAGTAAGAAGAGTCAGTTTTCCTGTACTTAGTCCGGCATTGTGCCTTTTGTATGTAATTCCGATGCAATTTCTGTGTTTCATCGTCAATAAGAAGGTCAGAGGGATACAGTAAACCTGAAGTGAAGCATCGGAATCTATAATTAGTGTCACATGAATGGTTCAAAACATAGACAGTAAGAAGAGTCAGTTTTCTTGTATTTAAATCAGCATTGCGCCTTTTGTATTTAATTTCGATGCAATTTCTGTGTTTCATCGTCAATAAGATGGTCAGAGGGATACAGTGTACTTGAAGTGAAGCATCGGAATCTATATCTAGTGTCGCAGGAATGGTTCAAATCATAGACAGTAAGAATAGTCAGTATTCTTGTACTTAAGTCGACATTGTGCCTTTTGTATTTAATTCCGATGCAAATTCTGTGTTTCATCGTCAATAGGAGGTCAAAGGTATACAGTAAACCTGAAGTGAAGCATCGGAATCTATAACTAGTGTCACAGGAATGGTTCAAAACATAGACAGTAAGAAGAGTCAGATTTCTTGTACTTAAGTCGGCATTGTGCCTTTTGTTTTTAATCCGATGTAATTTCTGTGTTTCATTGTCAATAAGAAGGTCGGAGGGATACGGTAAACCTGAAGTGATGCATCGGAATCTATAACTAGTGTCACAGGAATTGTTCAAAGCATAGACAGTAAGAAGAGTCAGTTACCTTGTACTTATGTCGGCAATGTGCCTCTTGTATTTAATTCCGATGCAATTTCTGTGTTTCATCGTCAATAAGAAGGTCCGAGGGATACAGTAAACCTGCAGTGAAGCATCGGAATCTATAACTAGGTTCACATGAATGGTTCAAATCATAGACAGTGAGTAGTGTCAGTTTTCTTGTACCTATGTCGGCATTGTGCATTTTGTATTTAATTCCGATGCAATTTCTGTGTTTCATCGTCAATAAGAAGGTCAGAGTGATAGAGTAAACCTGAAGTGAAGCATCGGAATCGATAACTAGTGTCACTGGAATGGTTCAAAACATAGGCAGTAAGAAGTGTCAGTTATCTAGTACTTAAGTCGGCATTGTGCCTTTTGTATTTAATTCCGAAGCAATTTCTGTGTTTCATCGTCAATAAGAAGGTCAGAGGGATACAGTAAACCTGAAGTAAAGCATCGGAATCTATAATGAGTTTCACATGAATGGATCAAAACATACACATAAGAAGAGTCAGTTTTCTTGTACATAAGTCGGAATTGTGCCTTTTGTATTTAATTCCGATGCAATTTCTGTGTTTCATCGTCAATAGGAAGGTCAGAGGGATACAGTAAACCTGAAGTGAAGCATCGGAATCTATAAGTAGTGTCACAGGAATGGTTCAAAACATAGACAGTAAGAAAAGTCAGTTTTCTTGTACTTAAGTCGGCATTGTGCCTTTTGTATTTAATTCCGATGCAATATCTGTGAATCATCGTCAATAAGAAGGTCAGAGGAATACAGTAAACCTGAAGTGAAGCATCTTAACCTATAACTAGTATCACAGGAACGGTTTAAACATAGACAGTAAGAAGAGTCAGTTTACTTATACTTAAGTCATCATTGTGCCTTTTCTATTTAATTCCGATGGAATTTCAGTGTTTCATCGTCAATAAGAAGGTCAGAGTGATACAGTGAAACTGAAGTGAAGCATCGGAATCTATAACTTGTGTCACAGGAACGGTTCGAATCATAGCCAGTAAGAAGAGTCAGTTTTCTCGTACTTAAGTCGGCATTGTGCCTTTTGTATTTAATTCCGATGCAATTTTTTGTGTTTCATCGTCAATAAGAAGGTCAGAGGAATACAGTAAACCTGAAGTGAAGCATCGGAATCTATAACTAGTGTCACAGGAATGGTTCAAATCATAGACAGTAAGAAGAGTCAGTTTTCTTGTACTTAAGTCGGGATTGTGCCTTTTGAATTTAATTCCGATGCAATTTCTGTGTTTCATCGTCAATAAGAAGGTCATAGGGATACAGTAAACCTGAAGTGAAGCAACGGAATCTATAATTAGTGCACATGAATGGTTCAAATCATAGACAGTAGGAAGAGTCAGTTTTCTTGTATTTAAATCAGCATTGTGCCTTTTGTATTTAATTTCGATGCAATTTCTGTTTCATCGTCAATAAGAAGGTCAGAGGTATACAGTGAACCTGAAGTGAAGCATCGGAATCTATAACTAGTGTCACAGGATTGGTTCAAAACATAGACAGTAAGAACAGTCAATTTTCTTGTATTTAAATCAGCGTTGTGCCTTTTGTATTTAATTTCGATGCAATTTCTGTTTCATCGTCAAAAAGAAGGTCAGAGGGATACAGTGTACCTGAAGTGAAGCATCGGAATCTATAACTAGTGTCACAGGATTGGTTCAAAACATAGACAGTAAGAAGAGTCAGTTTTCTTGTACTTAAGTCGGCATTGTGCCTTTTGTATTTAATTCCGATGCAATTTCTGTGTTCCTTCGTCAATAAGATGGTCAGAGGGATACAGTAAACCTGAAGTGAAGCATCGGAATCTATAACTAGTGTCACAGGAATGGTTCAAAACATAGACAGTAAGAAGAGTCAGTTTTCTTGTACTTAAGTCGGCATTGTGCCTTTTGTATTTAATCCGATGCAATTTCTGTATTTCATCGTCAATAAGAAGGTCGGAGGGATACGGTAAACCTGAAGTGAAGCATCGGAATCTATAACTAGTGTCACAGGAATTGTTCAAAGCATAGACAGTAAGAAGAGTCAGTTATCTTGTACTTATGTCGGCATTGTGCCTCTTGTATTTAATTCCGATGCAATTTTAGTGTTTCATCATCAATAAGAAGGTCAGAGGGATAAAGTAAACCTGAAGTGAAGCATCGGAATCTATAATGAGTTTCACATGAAAGGATCAAAACATAGACAGTAAGAAGAGTCAGTTTTCATGTACATAAGTCGGCATTGTGCCTTTTGTATTTAATTCCGATGCAATTTTTGTGTTTCATCGCCAATAAGAAGGTCAGAGGGATACAGTAAACCTGAAGTGAAGCATCGGAATCTATAACTAGTGTCACAGGAATGATTCAAAACATAGACAGTAAGAAAAGTCAGTTTTCTTGTACTTAAGTCGGCATTGTGCCTTTTGTATTTAATTCCGATGCAATTTCTGTGTTTCATCGTCAATAAGAAGGTCAGAGGGATACAGTAAACCTGAAGTGAAACATCGGAATCTATAACTAGTGTCACTGGAATGGTTCAAAACATAGACAGTAAGAAGTGTCAGTTATCTTGTACTTAAGTCGGCATTGTGCCTTTTGTATTTAATTCCGAAGCAATTTCTGTGTTTCATCGTCAATAAGAAGATCAGAGGGATACAGTAAACCTGAAGTAAAGCATCGGAATCTATAATGAGTTTCACATGAATGGATCAAATCATTGACAGTAAGAAGAGTCAGTTTTCATGTACATAAGTCGGCATTGTGCCTTTTGTATTTAATCCGATGCAATTTCTGTATTTCATCGTCAATAAGAAGGTCGGAGGGATACGGTAAACCTGAAGTGAAGCATCGGAATCTATAACTAGTGTCACAGGAATTGTTCAAAGCATAGACAGTAAGAAGAGTCAGTTATCTGGTACTTATGTCGGCATTGTGCCTCTTGTATTTAATTCCGATGCAATTTTAGTGTTTCATCATCAATAAGAAGGTCAGAGGGATAAAGTAAACCTGAAGTGAAGCATCGGAATCTATAATGAGTTTCACATGAAAGGATCAAAACATAGACAGTAAGAAGAGTCAGTTTTCTTGTACATAAGTCGGCATTGTGTCTTTCGTATTTAATTCCGATGCAATTTCTGTGTTTCATCGCCAATAAGAAGGTCAGAGAGATACAGTAAACCTGAAGTGAAGCATCGGAATCTATAACTAGTGTCACAGGAATGGTTCAAAACATAGACTGTAAGAAAAGTCAGTTTTCTTGTACTTAAGTCGGCATTGTGCCTTTTGTATTTAATTCCGATGCAATTTCTGTGATTCATCGTCACTAAGAAGGTCAGAGGCATACAGTAAACATGAAGTGAAGCATCGGAATCTATAACTAGTGTCGCAGGAACGGTTTAAACATAGACAGTAAGAAGAGTCAGTTTACTTGTACTTAAGTCAGCATTGTGCCTTTTCTATTTAATTCCGATGGAATTTCAGTGTTTCTTCGTCAATAAGAAGGTCAGAGGGATACAGTGAAACTGAAGTGAAGCATCGGAATCTATAACTAGTGTCACATGAATGGTTCATAAACATATACAGTAAGAAGAGTCAGTTTTCTTGTACTTAAGTCGGCATTGTGCCTTTTGTATTTAATCCGATGCAATTTCTGTGTTTCATCGTCAAGAAGAAGGTCGGAGGGATACGGTAAACCTGAAGTGAAGCATCGGAATCTATAACTAGTGTCACAGGAATTGTTCAAAGCATAGACAGTAAGAAGAGTCAGTTATCTTGTACTTGTGTCGGCATTGTGCCTCTTGTATTTAATTCCGAAGCAATTTCTGTGTTTCATCATCAATAAGAAGGTCAGAGGGATACAGTAAACCTGAAGTGAAGCATCAGATTCTATAACTAGTGTCACAGGAACGGTTCAAATCATAGACAGTAAGAAGAGTCAGTTTTCTTGTACTTAAGTCGGGATTGTGCCTTTTGAATTTAATTCCGATGCAATTTCTGTGTTTCATCGTCAATAAGAAGGTCACAGGGATACAGTAATGCTGAAGTGAAGCAACGGAATCTATAATTAGTGTCACATGAATGGTTCAAAGCATAGACAGTAGGAAGAGTCAGTTTTCTTGTATTTAAATCAGCATTGTGCCTTTTGTATTTAATTTCGTTGCAATTTCTGTTTCATCGTCAATAAGAAGGTCAGAGGGATACAGTGAACCTGAAGTGAAGCATCGGAATCTATAACTAGTGTCACAGGATGGGTTCAAAACATAGACAGTAAGAAGAGTCAGTTTTCTTGTATTTAAATCAGTATTGTGCCTTTTGTGTTTAATTTCGATGCAATTTCTGTTTCATCGGCAAAAAGAAGGTCAGAGGGATACAGTGAACCGGAAGTGAAGCATCGGAATCTATAACTAGTGTCACAGGATTGGTTCAAAACATAGACAGTAAGAAAAGTCAGTTTTCTTGTACTTAAGTCGGCATTGTGCCTTTTGTGTTTAATTCCGATGCAATTTCTGTGATTCATCGTCAAGAAGAAGGTCAGAGGCATACAGTAAACCAGAAGTGAAGCATCAGAATCTATAACTAGTGTCGCAGGAACGGTTTAGACATAGACAGTAAGAAGAGTCAGTTTACTTGTACTTAAGTCGGCTTTGTGCCTTTTGTGTTTAATTCCGATGAAATTTCTGTGTTTCATCGTCAATAAGAAGGTCAGAGGAATACAGTAAACCTGAAGTGAAGCATCGGAATCTATAACTAGTGTCACAGGAATGGTTCAAAACATAGACAGTAAGAAGAGTCAGTTTTCTTGTACTTAAGTCGGCATTGTGAATTTTGTATTTAATTCCGATGCAATTTCTGTGGTTCATCGTCAATAAGAAGGTCAGAGGGATACAGTAAACCTGAAGTGAAGCATCGGAATCTATAATTAGTGTCACATGAATGGTTCAAATCATAGAAAGTAAGAAGAGTCAGTTTTCCTGTATTTAAATCAGCATTGTGCCTTTTGTATTTAATTTCGATGCATTTTCTGTGTTTCATCGTCAATAAGAAGGTCAGAGGGATACAGTAAGCCTGAAGTGAAGCATCGGAATCCATAACTAGTGTCATAGGAATGGTTTAAAACATTGAGAGTAAGAAGAGTCAGTTTTCTTGTACTTAAGACGGGATTATGCCTTTTGTATTTAATTCCGATGCAAATTCTGTGTTTCATCGTCAATAAGAAGGTCACAGGTATACAGTAAACCTGAAGTGAAGCATCAGAATCTATAACTAGTGTAACAGGAATGGTTCAAAACATAGACAGTAAGAAGAGTCAGTTTTCTTGTACTTAAGTCGGCATTGTGATTTTGTATTTATTAGCGATGCAATTTCTGTGTTTCATCGTCAATACGAAGGTCAGAGGGATACAGTAAACATGAAGTGAAGCATCAGAATCTATAACTGGTGTCACAGGACTGGTTCAAAACATAGACAGTAAGAGGAGTCAGTTATCTTGTACTTAAGTCGGCATTGTGCCTTTTGTATTTAATTCCGATGCAATTTCTGTGTTTCTTCGTCAATAAGAAGGTCAGAGGCATACCGTAATCCAGAAGTGAAGCATCGGATTCTATAACTAGTGTCACAGAAATGGTTCAAACATAGACAGTAAGAAGAGTCAGTTTTCTTGTACTTAAGACGGGATTATGCCTTTTGTATTTAATTCCGATGCAATTTCTGTGTTTCATCGTCAATAAGAATGTCAGAGGGATACAGTAAATCTGAAGTGAAGCATCGGAATCTATAACTAGTGTCACATGAATGGTTCAAAACATAGACAGTAAGAAGAGTCAGTTTTCTTGTACTTAAGTCGGCATTGTGCCTTTTTTATTTTATTCCGATGCAATTTCTGTGTTTCATCGTCAATAAGATGGTCAGCGGGATACAGTAATCCGGAAGTGAAGCATCGGAATCTATAACTAGTGTCACAGGAATGGTTCAAACATAGACAGTAAGAAGAGTCAGTTTTCTTGTACTTAAGTCGGCATTGGGCCTTTTGTATTTAATTCCGATGCAATTTCTGTGTTTCATCGTCAATACTAAGGTCAGAGGGATACAGTAAACCTGAAGTAAAGCATCGGAATCTATAACTAGTGTCACAGGAAAGGTTCAAAACATAGACAGTAAGAAGAATCAGTTTTCTTGTACTTAAGTGATCATTGTGATTTTTGTATTTAATTCCGATGCAATTTCTGTGTTTCATCGTCAATAAGAAGGTCAGAGGCATAAAGTAAACCTGAAGTGAAGCATCGGATTCTATAACTAGTGTCACAGGAATGGTTCAAACATAGAGAGTAAGAAGAGTCAGTTTTCTTGTACTTAAGTCGGCATTGTGCCGTTTGTATTTAATTCCGATGCAATTTCAGTGTTTCATCGTCAATAAGATAGCCAGAGGGATCCAGTGAACCTGAAGTGAAGCATCGGAATCTATAACTAGTGTCACACTAATGGTTCAAACCATAGACTGTAAGAAGAGTCAGTTTTCTTGTACTTAAGTCGGCATTGTGCATTTTGTATTTAATTCCGATGCAATTTCTGTGTTTCATCGTCAATAAGAAGGTCAGAGGAATACATTAAACCTGAAGTAAAGCATCGGAATCTATAACTAGTGTCACAGGAATGGTTCAAATCATAGACAGTAGGAAGAGTCAGTTTTCCTGTACTTAGTTCGGCATTGTGCCTTTTGTATTTAATTCCGATGCAATTTCTGTGTTTCATCGTCAATAAGACGGTCAGAGGAATACAGTAAACCTGAAGTGAAGCATCGGAATCTATAACTAGTGTCACAGGAATGGTTCAAATCATATACAGTAAGAAGAGTCAGTTTTCTTGTACTTATGTCGGCATTGTGCCTTTTGTATTTAATCCGATGCAATTTCTGTGTTTCATCGTCAATAAGAAGGTCGGAGGGATATGGTAAACCTGAAGTGAAGCATCGGAATCTATAACTAGTGTCACAGGAATTGTTCAAAGCATAGACAGTAAGAAGAGTCAGTTATCTTGTACTTGTGTCGGCATTGTGCCTCTTGTATTTAATTCCGATGCAATTTCTGTGTTTCATCATCAATAAGAAGGTCAGAGGGATACAGTAAACCTGAAGTGAAGCATCGGAATCTATAACTAGTGTCACAGGAACGGTTCAAATCATAGACAGTAAGAAGAGTCAGTTTTCTTGTACTTAAGTCGGGATTGTGCCTTTTGAATTTAATTCCGATGCAATTTCTGTGTTTCATCGTCAATAAGAAGGTCACAGGGATACAGTAAAGCTGAAGTGAAGCAACGGAATCTATAATTAGTGTCACATGAATGGTTCAAAGCATAGACAGTAGGAAGAGTCAGTTTTCTTGTATTTAAATCAGCATTGTTACTTTTGTATTTAATTTCGTTGCAATTTCTGTTTCATCGTCAATAAGAAGGTCAGAGGGATACAGTGAACCTGAAGTGAAGCATCGGAATCTATAACTAGTGTCACAGGATGGGTTCAAAACATAGACAGTAAGAAGAGTCAGTTTTCTTGTATTTAAATCAGTATTGTGCCTTTTGTATTTAATTTCGATGCAATTTCTGTTTCATCGTCAAAAAGAAGGTCAGAGGGATACAGTGAACCTGAAGTGAAGCATCGGAATCTATTACTAGTGTCACAGGATTGGTTCAAAACATAGACAGTAGGAAGAGTCAGTTTTCTTGTACTTAAGTCGGCATTGTGCCTTTTGTATTTAATTCCGATGCAATTTCTGTTTCACCGTCAATAAGAAGGTCAGAGGGATACAGTGAACCGGAAGTGAAGCATCGGAATCTATAACTAGTGTCACAGGATTGGTTCAAAGCATAGACAGTAAGAAGAGTCAGTTTTCTTGTACATAAGTCGGCATTGTGCCTTTTGTATTTAATTCTGATGCAATTTCTGTGTTTCATCGTCAATAAGAAGGTCAGAGGGATACAGTAAACCTTAAGTGACGCATCGGAATCTATTGGTAGTGTCACAGGAATGGTTCAAAACATAGACAATAAGAAAAGTCAGTTTTCTTGTACTTAAGTCGGCATTGTGCCTTTTGTGTTTAATTCCGATGCAATTTCTGTGATTCATCGTCAAGAAGAAGGTCAGAGGCATACAGTAAACCAGAAGTGAAGCATCAGAATCTATAACTAGTGTCGCAGGAACGGTTTAGACATAGACAGTAAGAAGAGTCAGTTTACTTGTACTTAAGTCGGCTTTGTGCATTTTGTGTTTAATTCCGATGCAATTTATGTGTTTCATCGTCAATAAGAAGGTCAGAGGAATACAGTAAACCTGAAGTGAAGCATCGGAATCTATAACTAGTGTAACAGGAATGGTTCAAAACATAGACAGTAAGAAGAGTCAGTTTTCTTGTACTTAAGTCGGCATTGTGAATTTTGTATTTAATTCCGATGCAATTTCTGTGTTTCATCGTCAATAAGAAGGTCAGAGGGATACAGTAAACCTGAAGTGAAGCATCGGAATCTATAATTAGTGTCACATGAATGGTTCAAATCATAGAAAGTAAGAAGAGTCAGTTTTCCTGTATTTAAATCAGCATTGTGCCTTTTGTATTTAAATTCGATGCATTTTCTGTGTTTCATCGTCAATAAGAAGGTCAGAGGGATACAGTAAACCTGAAGTGAAGCATCGGAATCCATAACTAGTGTCATAGGAATGGTTTAAAACATTGAGAGTAAGAAGAGTCAGTTTTCTTGTACTTAAGACGGGATTATGCCTTTTGTATTTAATTCCGATGCAAATTCTGTGTTTCATCGTCAATAAGAAGGTCACAGGTATACAGTAAACCTGTAGTGAAGCATCAGAATCTATAACTAGTGTAACAGGAATGGTTCAAAACATAGACAGTAAGAAGAGTCAGTTTTCTTGTACTTAAGTCGGCATTGTGATTTTGTATTTAATTGCGATGCAATTTCTGTGTTTCATCGTCAATACGAAGGTCAGAGGGATACAGTAAACATGAAGTGAAGCATCAGAATCTATAACTGGTGTCACAGGACTGGTTCAAAACATAGACAGTAAGAGGAGTCAGTTATCTTGTACTTAAGTCGGCATTGTGCCTTTTGTATTTAATTCCGATGCAATTTCTGTGTTTCTTCGTCAATAAGAAGGTCAGAGGCATACCGTAATCCAGAAGTGAAGCATCGGATTCTATAACTAGTGTCACAGAAATGGTTCAAACATAGACAGTAAGAAGAGTCAGTTTTCTTGTACTTAAGTCGGGATTATGCCTTTTGTATTTAATTCCGATGCAATTTCTGTGTTTCATCGTCAATAAGAATGTCAGAGGGATACAGTAAATCTGAAGTGAAGCATCGGAATCTATAACTAGTGTCACATGAATGGTTCAAAACATAGACAGTAAGAAGAGTCAGTTTTCTTGTACTTAAGTCGGCATTGTGCCTTTTTTATTTTATTCCGATGCAATTTCTGTGTTTCATCGTCAATAAGATGGTCAGCGGGATACAGTAATCCGGAAGTGAAGCATCGGAATCTATAACTAGTGTCACAGGAATGGTTCAAACATAGACAGTAAGAAGAGTCAGTTTTCTTGTACTTAAGTCGGCATTGGGCCTTTTGTATTTAATTCCGATGCAATTTCTGTGTTTCATCGTCAATACTAAGGTCAGAGGGATACAGTAAACCTGAAGTAAAGCATCGGAATCTATAACTAGTGTCACAGGAAAGGTTCAAAACATAGACAGTAAGAAGAATCAGTTTTTTTGTACTTAAGTCATCATTGTGCCTTTTGTATTTAATTCCGATGCAATTTCTGTGTTTCATCGTCAATAAGAAGGTCAGAGGCATAAAGTAAACCTGAAGTGAAGCATCGGATTCTATAACTAGTGTCACAGGAATGGTGCAAACATAGACAGTAAGAAGAGTCAGTTTTCTTGTACTTAAGTCGGCATTGTGCCGTTTGTATTTAATTCCGATGCAATTTCAGTGTTTCATCGTCAATAAGATAGTCAGAGGGATCCAGTGAACCTGAAGTGAAGCATCGGAATCTATAACTAGTGTCACACTAATGGTTCAAACCATAGACTGTAAGAAGAGTCAGTTTTCTTGTACTTAAGTCGGCATTGTGCATTTTGTATTTAATTCCGATGCAATTTCTGTGTTTCATCGTCAATAAGAAGGTCAGAGGAATACATTAAACCTGAAGTAAAGCATCGGAATGTATAACTAGTGTCACAGGAATGGTTCAAATCATAGACAGTAGGAAGAGTCAGTTTTCCTGTACTTAGTTCGGCATTGTGCCTTTTGTATTTAATTCCGATGCAATTTCTGTGTTTCATCGTCAATAAGAAGGTCAGAGGAATACAGTAAACCTGAAGTGAAGCATCGGAATCTATAACTAGTGTCACAGGAATGGTTCAAATCATATACAGTAAGAAGAGTCAGTTTTCTTGTACTTAAGTCGGCATTGTGCCTTTTGTATTTAATCCGATGCAATTTCTGTGTTTCATCGTCAATAAGAAGGTCGGAGGGATACGGTAAACCTGAAGTGAAGCATCGGAATCTATAACTAGTGTCACAGGAATTGTTCAAAGAATAGACAGTAAGAAGAGTCAGTTATCTTGTACTTGTGTCGGCATTGTGCCTCTTGTATTTAATTCCGATGCAATTTCTGTGTTTCATCATCAATAAGAAGGTCAGAGGGATACAGTAAACCTGAAGTGAAGCATCGGAATCTATAACTAGTGTCACAGGAACGGTTCAAATCATAGACAGTAAGAAGAGTCAGTTTTCTTGTACTTAAGTCGGGATTGTGCCTTTTGAATTTAATTCCGATGCAATTTCTGTGTTTCATCGTCAATAAGAAGGTCACAGGGATACAGTAAAGCTGAAGTGAAGCAACGGAATCTATAATTAGTGTCACATGAATGGTTCAAAGCATAGACAGTAGGAAGAGTCAGTTTTCTTGTATTTAAATCAGCATTGTGCCTTTTGTATTTAATTTCGTTGCAATTTCTGTTTCATCGTCAATAAGAAGGTCAGAGGGATACAGTGAACCTGAAGTGAAGCATCGGAATCTATAACTAGTGTCACAGGATGGGTTCAAAACATAGACAGTAAGAAGAGTCAGTTTTCTTGTATTTAAATCAGTATTGTGCCTTTTGTATTTAATTTCGATGCGTTTTCTGTTTCATCGTCAAAAAGAAGGTCAGAGGGATACAGTGAACCTGAAGTGAAGCATCGGAATCTATTACTAGTGTCACAGGATTGGTTCAAAACATAGACAGTAGGAAGAGTCAGTTTTCTTGTACTTAAGTCGGCATTGTGCCTTTTGTATTTAATTCCGATGCAATTTCTGTTTCACCGTCAATAAGAAGGTCAGAGGGATACAGTGAACCGGAAGTGAAGCATCGGAATCTATAACTAGTGTCACAGGATTGGTTCAAAACATAGACAGTAAGAAGAGTCAGTTTTCTTGTACATAAGTCGGCATAGTGCCTTTTGTATTTAATTCTGATGCAATTTCTGTGTTTCATCGTCAATAAGAAGGTCAGAGGGATACAGTAAACCTGAAGTGACGCATCGGAATCTATTGGTAGTGTCATAGGAATGGTTCAAAACATAGACTATAAGAAAAGTCAGTTTTCTTGTACTTAAGTCGGCATTGTGCCTTTTGTGTTTAATTCCGATGCAATTTCTGTGATTCATCGTCAAGAAGAAGGTCAGAGGCATACAGTAAACCAGAAGTGAAGCATCAGAATCTATAACTAGTGTCGCAGGAACGGTTTAGACATAGACAGTAAGAAGAGTCAGTTTACTTGTACTTAAGTCGGCTTTGTGCATTTTGTGTTTAATTCCGATGCAATTTCTGTGTTTCATCGTCAATAAGAAGGTCAGAGGAATACAGTAAACCTGAAGTGAAGCATCGGAATCTATAACTAGTGTAACAGGAATGGTTCAAAACATAGACAGTAAGAAGAGTCAGTTTTCTTGTACTTAAGTCGGCATTCTGAATTTTGTATTTAATTCCGATGCAATTTCTGTGTTTCATCGTCAATAAGAAGGTCAGAGGGATACAGTAAACCTGAAGTGAAGCATCGGAATCTATAATTAGTGTCACATGAATGGTTCAAATCATAGAAAGTAAGAAGAGTCAGTTTTCCTGTATTTAAATCAGCATTGTGCCTTTTGTATTTAAATTCGATGCATTTTCTGTGTTTCATCGTCAATAAGAAGGTCAGAGGGATACAGTAAACCTGAAGTGAAGCATCGGAATCCATAACTAGTGTCATAGGAATGGTTTAAAACATTGAGAGTAAGAAGAGTCAGTTTTCTTGTACTTAAGACGGGATTATGCCTTTTGTATTTAATTCCGATGCAAATTCTGTGTTTCATCGTCAATAAGAAGGTCACAGGTATACAGTAAACCTGAAGTGAAGCATCAGAATCTATAACTAGTGTAACAGGAATGGTTCAAAACATAGACAGTAAGAAGAGTCAGTTTTCTTGTACTTAAGTCGGCATTGTGATTTTGTATTTAATTGCGATGCAATTTCTGTGTTTCATCGTCAATACTAAGGTCAGAGGGATACAGTAAACCTGAAGTAAAGCATCGGAATCTATAACTAGTGTCACAGGAAAGGTTCAAAACATAGACAGTAAGAAGAATCACTTTTTTTGTACTTAAGTCATCATTGTGCCTTTTGTATTTAATTCCGATGCAATTTCTGTGTTTCATCGTCAATAAGAAGGTCAGAGGCATAAAGTAAACCTGAAGTGAAGCATCGGATTCTATAACTAGTGTCACAGGAATGGTGCAAACATAGACAGTAAGAAGAGTCAGTTTTCTTGTACTTAAGTCGGCATTGTGCCGTTTGTATTTAATTCCGATGCAATTTCAGTGTTTCATCGTCAATAAGATAGTCAGAGGGATCCAGTGAACCTGAAGTGAAGCATCGGAATCTATAACTAGTGTCACACTAATGGTTCAAACCATAGACTGTAAGAAGAGTCAGTTTTCTTGTACTTAAGTCGGCATTGTGCATTTTGTATTTAATTCCGATGCAATTTCTGTGTTTCATCGTCAATAAGAAGGTCAGAGGAATACATTAAACCTGAAGTAAAGCATCGGAATCTATAACTAGTGTCACAGGAATGGTTCAAATCATAGACAGTAGGAAGAGTCAGTTTTCCTGTACTTAGTTCGGCATTGTGCCTTTTGTATTTAATTCCGATGCAATTTCTGTGTTTCATCGTCAATAGGAAGGTCAGAGGAATACAGTAAACCTGAAGTGAAGCATCGGAATCTATAACTAGTGTCACAGGAATGGTTCAAATCATAGACAGTAAGAAGAGTCAGTTTTCCTGTACTTAGTTCGGCATTGTGCCTTTTGTATGTAATTCCGATGCAATTTCTGTGTTTCATCGTCAATAAGAAGGTCAGAGGGATACAGTAAACCTGAAGTGAAGCATCGGAATCTATAATTAGTGTCACATGAATGGTTCAAAACATAGACAGTAAGAAGAATCAGTTTTCTTGTATTAAAATCAGCATTGTGCCTTTTGTATTTAATTTCGATGCAATTTCTGTGTTTCATCGTCAATAAGAAGGTCAGAGGGATACAGTATACTTGAAGTGAAGCATCGGAATCTATATCTAGTGTCGCAGGAATGGTTCAAAACATAGACAGTAAGAATAGTCAGTTATCTTGTACTTAAGTCAACATTGTGCCTTTTGTATTTAATTCCGATGCAAATTCTGTGTTTCATCGTCAATAGGAGGTCAAAGGTATACAGTAAACCTGAAGTGAAGCATCGGAATCTATAACTAGTGTCACAGGAATGGTTCAAAACATAGACAGTAAGAAGAGTCAGTTTTCTTGTACTTAAGTCGGCATTGTGCCTTTTGTTTTTAATCCGATGTAATTTCTGTGTTTCATCGTCAATAAGAAGGTCGGAGGGATACGGTAAACCTGAAGTGAAGCATCGGAATCTATAACTAGTGTCACAGGAATTGTTCAAAGCATAGACAGTAAGAAGAGTCAGTTATCTTGTACTTATGTCGGCATTTTGCCTCTTGTATTTAATTCCGATGCAATTTCTGTGTTTCATCGTCAATAAGAAGGTCCGAGGGATACAGTAAACCTGCAGTGAAGCATCGGAATCTATAACTAGTGTCACATGAATGGTTCAAATCATGGACAGTAAGAAGTGTCAGTTTTCTTGTACCTATGCCGGCATTGTGCATTTTGTATTTAATTCCGATGCAATTTCTGTGTTTCATCGTCAATAAGAAGGTCAGAGTGATACAGTAAACCTGAAGTGAAGCATCGGAATCTATAACTAGTGTCACTGGAATGGTTCAAAACATAGACAGTAAGAAGTGTCAGTTATCTTGTACTTAAGTCGGCATTGTGTCTTTTGTATTTAATTCCGAAGCAATTTCTGTGTTTCATCGTCAATAAGAAGGTCACAGGGATACAGTAAACCTGAAGTAAAGCATCGGAATCTATAATGAGTTTCACATGAATGGATCAAAACATAGACAGTAAGAAGAGTCAGTTTTCTTGTACATAAGTCGGCATTGTGCCTTTTGTATTTAATTCCGATGCAATTTCTGTGTTTCATCGTCAATAGGAAGGTCAGAGGGATACAGTAAACCTGAAGTGAAGCATCGGAATCTATAAGTAGTGTCACAGGAATGGTTCAAAACATAGACAGTAAGAAAAGTCAGTTTTCTTGTACTTAAGTCGGCATTGTGCCTTTTGTATTTAATTCCGATGCAATTTCTGTGAATCATCGTCAATAAGAAGGTCAGACGAATACAGTAAACCTGAAGTGAAGCATCTTAATCTATAACTAGTGTCACAGGAACGGTATAAACATAGACAGTAAGAAGAGTCAGTTTACTTATACTTAAGTCATCATTGTGCCTTTTCTATTTAATTCCGATGGAATTTCAGTGTTTCATCGTCAATAAGAAGGTCATAGGGATACAGTGAAACTGAAGTGAAGCATCGGAATCTATAACTTATGTCACAGGAGTGGTTCAAATCATAGCCAGTAAGAAGAGTCAGTTTTCTTGTACTTAAGTCGGCATTGTGCCTTTTGTATTTAATTCCGATGCAATTATTTGTGTTTCATCGTCAATAAGAAGGTCAGAGGAATACAGTAAACCTGAAGTGAAGCATCGGAATCTATAACTAGTGTCACAGGAATGGTTCAAATCATAGACAGTAAGAAGTCAGTTTTCTTGTACTTAAGTCGGTATTGTGCCTTTTGAATTCAATTCCGATGCAATTTCTGTGTTTCATCGTCAATACGAAGGTCAGAGGGATACAGTAAACCTGAAGTGACGCATCGGAATCTATTGGTAGTGTCACAGGAATGGTTCAAAACATAGACAGTAAGAAAAGTCAGTTTTCTTGTACTTAAGTCGGCATTGTGCCTTTTGTGTTTAATTCCGATGCAATTTCTGTGTTTCATCGTCAATAAGAAGGTCAGAGGAATACAGTAAACCAGAAGTGAAGCATCAGAATCTATAACTAGTGTCGCAGGAACGGTTTAACCATAGACAGTAAGAAGAGTCATTTTACTTGTACTTAAGTCGGCTTTGTGCCTTTTGTGTTTAATTCCGATGCAATTTATGTGTTTCATCGTCAATAAGAAGGTCAGAGGCATAAAGTAAACCTGAAGAGAAGCATCGGATTCTATAACTAGTGTCACAGGAATGGTTCAAACATAGACAGTAAGAAGAGTCAGTTTTCTTGTACTTAAGTCGGCATTGTGCCGTTTGTATTTAATTCCGATGCAATTTCAGTGTTTCATCGTCAATAAGATGGTCAGAGGGATCCAGTGAACCTGAAGTGAAGCATCGGAATCTATAACTAGTGTCACACTAATGGTTCAAACCATAGACTGTAAGATGAGTCAGTTTTCTTGTACTTAAGTCGGCATTGTGCATTTTGTATTTAATTCCGATGCAATTTCTGTGTTTCATCGTCAATAAGAAGGTCAGAGGAATACATTAAACCTGAAGTAAAGCATCGGAATTTATAACTAGTGTCACAGGAATGGTTCAAATCATAGACAGTAAGAAGAGTCAGTTTTCCTGTACTTAGTTCGGCATTGTGCCTTTTGTATTTAATTCCGATGCAATTTCTGTGTTTCATCGTCAATAAGAAGGTCAGAGGAATACAGTAAACCTGAAGTGAAGCATCGGAATCTATAACTAGTGTCACAGGAATGGTTCAAATCATAGACAGTAAGAAGAGTCAGTTTTCCTGTACTTAGTTCGGCATTGTGCCTTTTGTATGTAATTCCGATGCAATTTCTGTGTTTCATCGTCAATAAGAAGGTCAAAGGGATACAGTAAACCTGAAGTGAAGCATCGGAATCTATAATTAGTGTCACATGAATGGTTCAAAACATAGACAGTAAGAAGAGTCAGTTTTCTTGTATTAAAATCAGCATTGTGCCTTTTGTATTTAATTTCGATGCAATTTCTGTGTTTCATCGTCAATAAGAAGGTCAGAGGGATACAGTATACTTGAAGTGAAGCATCGGAATCTATATCTAGTGTCGCAGGAATGGTTCAAAACATAGACAGTAAGAATAGTCAGTTTTCTTGTACTTAAGTCAACATTGTGCCTTTTGTATTTAATTCCGATGCAAATTCTGTGTTTCATCGTCAATAGGAGGTCAAAGGTATACAGTAAACCTGAAGTGAAGCATCGGAATCTATAACTAGTGTCACAGGAATGGTTCAAAACATAGACAGTAAGAAGAGTCAGTTTTCTTGTACTTAAGTCGGCATTGTGCCTTTTGTTTTTAATCCGATGCAATTTCTGTGTTTCATC
This sequence comes from Schistocerca piceifrons, assembly GCF_021461385.2. Lineage (NCBI taxonomy): Eukaryota > Metazoa > Arthropoda > Insecta > Orthoptera > Acrididae > Schistocerca > Schistocerca piceifrons. Next base: position 229,418 of record NW_025728207.1, on the reverse strand, counting down.
GTCAATAAGAAGGTCGGAGGGATACGGTAAACCTGAAGTGAAGCATCGGAATCTATAACTAGTGTCACAGGAATTGTTCAAAGCATAGACAGTAAGAAGAGTCAGTTATCTTGTACTTATGTCGGCATTTTGCCTCTTGTATTTAATTCCGACGCAATTTCTGTGTTTCATCGTCAATAAGAAGGTCCGAGGGATACAGTAAACCTGCAGTGAAGCATCGGAATCTATAACTAGTGTCACATGAATGGTTCAAATCATGGACAGTAAGAAGTCTCAGTTTTCTTGTACCTATGTCGGCATTGTGCATTTTGTATTTAATTCCGATGCAATTTCTGTGTTTCATCGTCAATAAGAAGGTCAGAGTGATACAGTAAACCTGAAGTGAAGCATCTTAATCTATAACTAGTGTCACAGGAACGGTTTAAACATAGACAGTAAGAAGAGTCAGTTTACTTATACTTAAGTCATCATTGTGCCTTTTCTATTTAATTCCGATGGAATTTCAGTGTTTCATCGTCAATAAGAAGGTCATAGGGATACAGTGAAACTGAAGTGAAGCATCGGAATCTATAACTTATGTCACAGGAGTGGTTCAAATCATAGCCAGTAAGAAGAGTCAGTTTTCTTGTACTTAAGTCGGCATTGTGCCTTTTGTATTTAATTCCGATGCAATTATTTGTGTTTCATCGTCAATAAGAAGGTCAGAGGAATACAGTAAACCTGAAGTGAAGCATCGGAATCTATAACTAGTGTCACAGGAATGGTTCAAATCATAGACAGTAAGAAGAGTCAGTTTTCTTGTACTTAAGTCGGTATTGTGCCTGTTGAATTCAATTCCGATGCAATTTCTGTGTTTCATCGTCAATACGAAGGTCAGAGGGATACAGTAAACCTGAAGTGACGCATCGGAATCTATTGGTAGTGTCACAGGAATGGTTCAAAACATAGACAGTAAGAAAAGTCAGTTTTCTTGTAATTAAGTCGGCATTGTGCCTTTTGTGTTTAATTCCGATGCAATTTCTGTGATTCATCGTCAAGAAGAAGGTCAGAGGCATACAGTAAACCAGAAGTGAAGCATCAGAATCTATAACTAGTGTCGCAGGAACGGTTTAAACATAGACAGTAAGAAGAGTCAGTTTACTTGTACTTAAGTCGGCTTTGTGCCTTTTGTGTTTAATTCCGATGCAATTTCTGTGTTTCATCGTCAATAAGAAGGTCAGAGGAATACAGTAAACCTGAAGTGAAGCATCGGAATCTATAACTAGTGTCACAGGATGGGTTCAATACATAGACAGTAAGAAGAGTCAGTTTTCTTGTATTTAAATCAGTATTGTGCCTTTTGTATTTAATTTCGATGCAATTTCTGTTTCATCGTCAAAAAGAAGGTCAGAGGGATACAGTGAACCTGAAGTGAAGCATCGGAATCTATTACTAGTGTCACAGGATTGGTTCAAACATAGACAGTAGGAAGAGTCAGTTTTCTTGTACTTAAGTCGGCATTGTGCCTTTTGTATTTAATTCCGATGCAATTTCTGTTTCACCGTCAATAAGAAGGTCAGAGGGATACAGTGAACCGGAAGTGAAGCATCGGAATCTATAACTAGTGTCACAGGATTGGTTCAAAACATAGACAGTAAGAAGAGTCAGTTTTCTTGTACATAAGTCGGCATTGTGCCTTTTGTATTTAATTCTGATGCAATTTCTGTGTTTCATCGTCAATAAGAAGGTCAGAGGGATACAGTAAACCTGAAGTGACGCATCGGAATCTATTGGTAGTGTCGCAGGAACGGTTTAGACATAGACAGTAAGAAGAGTCAGTTTACTTGTACTTATGTCGGCTTTGTGCCTTTTGTGCTTAATTCCGATGCAATTTCTGTGTTTCATCGTCAATAAGAAGGTCAGAGGAATACAGTAAACCTGAAGTGAAGCATCGGAATCTATAACTAGTGTCACAGGAATGGTTCAAAACATAGACAGTAAGAAGAGTCAGTTTTCTTGTACTTAAGTCGGCATTGTGAATTTTGTATTTAATTCCGATGCAATTTCTGTGTTTCATCGTCAATAAGAAGGTCAGAGGGATACAGTAAACCTGAAGTGAAGCATCGGAATCTATAATTAGTGTCACATGAATGGTTCAAATCATAGAAAGTAAGTAGAGTCAGTTTTCCTGTATTTAAATCAGCATTGTGCCTTTTGTATTTAATTTCGATGCATTTTCTGTGTTTCATCGTCAATAAGAAGGTCAGAGGGATACAGTAAACCTGAAGTGAAGCATCGGAATCCATAACTAGTGTCATAGGAATGGTTTAAAACATTGAGAGTAAGAAGAGTCAGTTTTCTTGTACTTAAGACGGGATTATGCCTTTTGTATTTAATTCCGATGCAAATTCTGTGTTTCATCGTCAATAAGAAGGTCACAGGTATACAGTAAACCTGAAGTGAAGCATCAGAATCTATAACTAGTGTAACAGGAATGGTTCAAAACATAGACAGTAAGAAGAGTCAGTTTTATTGTACTTAAGTCGGCATTGTGCCTTTTGTATTTAATTCCGATGGAATTTCAGTCTTTCATCGTCAATAAGAAGGTCAGAGGGATACAGTGATCCTGAAGTGAAGCATCGGAATCTATAACTAGTGTCACAGGATTGGTTCAAAGCATAGACAATAAGAAGAGTCAGTTTTCTTGTACTTAAGTCGGCATTGTGATTTTGTATTTAATTGCGATGCAATTTCTGTGTTTCATCGTCAATACGAAGGTCAGAGGGATACAGTAAACATGAAGTGAAGCATCAGAATCTATAACTGGTGTCACAGGAATGGTTCAAAACATAGACAGTAAGAGGAGTCAGTTATCTTGTACTTAAGTCGGCATTGTGCCTTTTGTATTTAATTCCGATGCAATTTCTGTGTTTCTTCGTCAATAAGAAGGTCAGAGGCATACCGTAATCCAGAAGTGAAGCATCGGATTCTATAACTAGTGTCACAGAAATGGTTCAAACATAGACAGTAAGAAGAGTCAGTTTTCTTGTACTTAAGTCGGGATTATGCCTTTTGTATTTAATTCCGATGCAATTTCTGTGTTTCATCGTCAATAAGAATGTCAGAGGGATACAGTAAACCTGAAGTGAAGCATCGGAATCTATAACTAGTGTCACATGAATGGTTCAAAACATAGACAGTAAGAAGAGTCAGTTTTCTTGTACTTAAGTCGGCATTGTGCCTTTTTTATTTTATTCCGATGCAATTTCTGTGTTTCATCGTCAATAAGATGGTCAGCGGGATACAGTAATCCGGAAGTGAAGCATCGGAATCTATAACTAGTGTCACAGGAATGGTTCAAACATAGACAGTAAGAAGAGTCAGTTTTCTTGTACTTAAGTCGGCATTGGGCCTTTTGTATTTAATTCCGATGCAATTTCTGTGTTTCATCGTCAATACTAAGGTCAGAGGGATACAGTAAACCTGAAGTAAAGCATCGGAATCTATAACTAGTGTCACAGGAAAGGTTCAAAACATAGACAGTAAGAAGAATCAGTTTTCTTGTACTTAAGTGATCATTGTGCCTTTTGTATTTAATTCCGATGCAATTTCTGTGTTTCATCGTCAATAAGAAGGTCAGAGGCATAAAGTAAACCTGAAGTGAAGCATCGGATTCTATAACTAGTGTCACAGGAATGGTTCAAACATAGACAGTAAGAAGAGTCAGTTTTCTTGTACTTAAGTCGGCATTGTGCCGTTTGTATTTAATTCCGATGCAATTTCTGTGTTTCATCGTCAATAAGATGGTCAGAGGGATCCAGTGAACCTGAAGTGAAGCATCGGAATCTATAACTAGTGTCACACTAATGGTTCAAACCATAGACTGTAAGAAGAGTCAGTTTTCTTGTACTTAAGTCGGCATTGTGCATTTTGTATTTAATTCCGATGCAATTTCTGTGTTTCATCGTCAATAAGAAGGTCAGAGGAATACATTAAACCTGAAGTAAAGCATCGGAATCTATAACTAGTGTCACAGGAATGGTTCAAATCATAGACAGTAAGAAGAGTCAGTTTTCCTGTACTTAGTTCGGCATTGTGCCTTTTGTATTTAATTCCGATGCAATTTCTGTGTTTCATCGTCAATAAGAAGGTCAGAGGAATACAGTAAACCTGAAGTGAAGCATCGGAATCTATAACTAGTGTCACAGGAATGGTTCAAATCCTAGACAGTAAGAAGAGTCAGTTTTCCTGTACTTAGTTCGGCATTGTGCCTTTTGTATGTAATTCCGATGCAATTTCTGTGTTTCATCGTCAATAAGAAGGTCAGAGGGATACAGTAAACCTGAAGTGAAGCATCGGAATCTATAATTAGTGTCACATGAATGGTTCAAAACATAGACAGTAAGAAGAGTCAGTTTTCTTGTATTAAAATCAGAATTGTGCCTTTTGTATTTAATTTCGATGCAATTTCTGTGTTTCATCGTCAATAAGAAGGTCAGAGGGATACAGTATACTTGAAGTGAAGCATCGGAATCTATATCTAGTGTCGCATGAATGGTTCAAAGCATAGACAGTAAGAATAGTCAGTTTTCTTGTACTTAAGTCAACATTGTGCCTTTTGTATTTAATTCCGATGAAAATTCTGTGTTTCATCGTCAATAGGAGGTCGAAGGTATACAGTAAACCTGAAGTGAAGCATCGGAATCTATAACTAGTGTCACAGGAATGGTTCAAAACATAGACAGTAAGAAGAGTCAGTTTTCTTGTACTTAAGTCGGCATTGTGCCTTTTGTTTTTAATCCGATGCAATTTCTGTGTTTCATCGTCAATAAGAAGGTCGGAGGGATACGGTAAACCTGAAGTGAAGCATCGGAATCTATAACTAGTGTCACAGGAATTGTTGAAAGCATAGACAGTAAGAAGAGTCAGTTATCTTGTACTTATGTCGGCATTTTGCCTCTTGTATTTAATTCCGATGCAATTTCTGTGTTTCATCGTCAATAAGAAGGTCCGAGGGATACAGTAAACCTGCAGTGAAGCATCGGAATCTATAACTAGTGTCACATGAATGGTTCAAATCATGGTCAGTAAGAAGTGTCAGTTTTCTTGTACCTATGTCGGCATTGTGCATTTTGTATTTAATTCCGATGCAATTTCTGTGTTTCATCGTCAATAAGAAGGTCAGAGTGATACAGTAAACCTGAAGTGAAGCATCGGAATCTATAACTAGTGTCACTGGAATGGTTCAAAACATAGACAGTAAGAAGTGTCAGTTATCTTGTACTTAAGTCGGCATTGTGTCTTTTGTATTTAATTCCGAAGCAATTTCTGTGTTTCATCGTCAATAGGAAGGTCAGAGGGATACAGTAAACCTGAAGTGAAGCATCGGAATCTATAAGTAGTGTCGTAGGAATGGTCCAAAACATAGACAGTAAGAAAAGTCAGTTTTCTTGTACTTAAGTCGGCATTGTGCCTTTTGTATTTAATTCCGATGCAATTTCTGTGTTTCATCGTCAATAGGAAGGTCAGAGGGATACAGTAAACCTGAAGTGAAGCATCGGAATCTATAAGTAGTGTCACAGGAATGGTCCAAAACATAGACAGTAAGAAAAGTCAGTTTTCTTGTACTTAAGTCGGCATTGTGCCTTTTGTATTTAATTCCGATGCAATTTCTGTGAATCATCGTCAATAAGAAGGTCAGAGGAATACAGTAAACCTGAAATGAAGCATCTTAATCTATAACTAGTGTCACAGGAACGGTTTAAACATAGACAGTAAGAAGAGTCAGTTTACTTATACTTAAGTCATCATTGTGCCTTTTCTATTTAATTCCGATGGAATTTCAGTGTTTCATCGTCAATAAGAAGGTCATAGGGATACAGTGAAACTGAAGTGAAGCATCGGAATCTATAACTTATGTCACAGGAGTGGTTCAAATCATAGCCAGTAAGAAGAGTCAGTTTTTTTGTACTTAAGTCGGAATTGTGCCTTTAGTATTTAATTCCGATGCAATTATTTGTGTTTCATCGTCAATAAGAAGGTCAAAGGAATACAGTAAACCTGAAGTGAAGCATCGGAATCTATAACTAGTGTCACAGGAATGGTTCAAATCATAGACAGTAAGAAGAGTCAGTTTTCTTGTACTTAAGTCGGTATTGTGCCTTTTGAATTCAATTCCGATGCAATTTCTGTGTTTCATCGTCAATACGAAGGTCAGAGGGATACAGTAAACCTGAAGTGACGCATCGGAATCTATTGGTAGTGTCACAGGAATGGTTCAAAACATAGACAGTAAGAAAAGTCAGTTTTCTTGTACTTAAGTCGGCATTGTGACTTTTGTGTTTAATTCCGATGCAATTTCTGTGATTCATCGTCAAGAAGAAGGTCAGAGGCATACAGTAAACCAGAAGTGAAGCATCAGAATCTATAACTAGTGTCGCAGGAACGGTTTAAACATAGACAGTAAGAAGAGTCAGTTTACTTGTACTTAAGTCGGCATTGTGAATTTTGTATTTAATTCCGATGCAATTTCTGTGTTTCATCGTCAATAAGAAGGTCAGAAAGATACAGTAAACCTGAAGTGAAGCATCGGAATCTATAATCAGTGTCACATGAATGGTTCAAATCATAGAAAGTAAGAAGAGTCAGTTTTCCTGTATTTAAATCAGCATTGTGCCTTTTGTAATTAATTTCGATGCATTTTCTGTGTTTCATCGTCAATAAGAAGGTCAGAGGGATACAGTAAACCTGAAGTGAAGCATCGGAATCCATAACTAGTGTCATAGGAATGGTTTAAAACATTGACAGTAAGAAGAGTCAGTTTTCTTGTACTTAAGACGGGATTATGCCTTTTGTATTTAATTCCGATGCAAATTCTGTGTTTCATCGTCAATAAGAAGGTCACAGGTATACAGTAAACCTGAAGTGAAGCATCAGAATCTATAACTAGTGTAACAGGAATGGTTCAAAACATAGACAGTAAGAAGAGTCAGTTTTATTGTACTTAAGTCGGCAATGAGCCTTTTGTATTTAATTCCGATGGAATTTCAGTCTTTCATCGTCAATAAGAAGGTCAGAGGGATACAGTGATCCTGAAGTGAAGCATCGGAATCTATAACTAGTGTCACAGGATTGGTTCAAAGCATAGACAATAAGAAGAGTCAGTTTTCTTGTACTTAAGTCGGCAGTGTGATTTTGTATTTAATTGCGATGCAATTTCTGTGTTTCATCGTCAATACGAAGGTCAGAGGGATACAGTAAACATGAAGTGAAGCATCAGAATTTATAACTGGTGTCACAGGAATGGTTCAAAACATAGACAGTAAGAGGAGTCAGTTATCTTGTACTTAAGTCGGCATTGTGCCTTTTGTATTTAATTCCGATGCAATTTCTGTGTTTCTTCGTCAATAAGAAGGTCAGAGGCATACCGTAATCCAGAAGTGAAGCATCGGATTCTATAACTAGTGTCACAGAAATGGTTCAAACATAGACAGTAAGAAGAGTCAGTTTTCTTGTACTTAAGTCGGGATTATGCCTTTTGTATTAAATTCCGATGCAATTTCTGTGTTTCATCGTCAATAAGAATTTCAGAGGGATACAGTAAACCTGAAGTGAAGCATCGGAATCTATAACTAGTGTCACATGAATCGTTCAAAACATAGACAGTAAGAAGAGTCAGTTTTCTTGTACTTAAGTCGGCATTGTGCCTTTTTTATTTTATTCCGATGCAATTTCTGTGTTTCATCGTCAATAAGATGGTCAGCGGGATACAGTAATCCGGAAGTGAAGCATCGGAATCTATAACTAGTGTCACAGGAATGGTTCAAACATAGACAGTAAGAAGAGTCAGTTTTCTTGTACTTAAGTCGGCATTGGGCCTTTTGTATTTAATTCCGATGCAATCTCTGTGTTTCATCGTCAATACTAAGGTCAGAGGGATACAGCAAACCTGAAGTAAAGCATCGGAATCTATAACTAGTGTCACAGGAAAGGTTCAAAACATAGACAGTAAGAAGAATCAGTTTTCTTGTACTTAAGTGTTCATTGTGCCTTTTGTATTTAATTCCGATGCAATTTCTGTGTTTCATCGTCAATAAGAAGGTCAGAGGCATAAAGTAAACCTGAAGTGAAGCATCGGATTCTATAACTAGTGTCGCAGGAATGGTTCAAACATAGACAGTAAGAAGAGTCAGTTTTCTTGTACTTAAGTCGGCATTGTGCCGTTTGTATTTAATTCCGATGCAATTTCAGTGTTTCATCGTCAACAAGATGGTCAGAGGGATCCAGTGAACCAGAAGTGAAGCATCGGAATCTATAACTAGTGTCACACTAATGGTTCAAACCATAGACTGTAAGAAGAGTCAGTTTTCTTGTACTTAAGTCGGCATTGTGCATTTTGTATTTAATTCCGATGCAATTTCTGTGTTTCATCGTCAATAAGAAGGTCAGAGGAATACATTAAATCTGAAGTAAAGCATCGGAATCTATAACTAGTGTCACAGGAATGGTTCAAATCATAGACAGTAAGAAGAGTCAGTTTTCCTGTACTTAGTTCGGCATTGTGCCTTTTGTATTTAATTCCGATGCAATTTCTGTGTTTCATCGTCAATAAGAAGGTCAGAGGAATACAGTAAACCTGAAGTGAAGCATCGGAATCTATAACTAGTGTCACAGGAATGGTTCAAATCATAGACAGTAAGAAGAGTCAGTTTTCCTGTACTTAGTTCGGCATTGTGCCTTTTGTATGTAATTCCGATGCAATTTCTGTGTTTCATCGGCAATAAGAAGGTCAGAGGGATACAGTAAACCTGAAGTGAAGCATCGGAATCTATAATTAGTGTCACATGAATGGTTCAAAACATAGACAGTAAGAAGAGTCAGTTTTCTTGTATTTAAATCAGCATTGTGCCTTTTGTATTTAATTTCGATGCAATTTCTGTGTTTCATCGTCAATAAGATGGTCAGAGGGATACAGTATACTTGAAGTGAAGCATCGGAATCTATATCTAGTGTCGCAGGAATGGTTCAAAACATAGACAGTAAGAATAGTCAGTTTTCTTGTACTTAAGTCGACATTGTGCCTTTTGTATTTATTTCCGATGCAAATTCTGTGTTTCATCGTCAATAGGAGGTCAAAGGTATACAGTAAACCGAAAGTGAAGCATCGGAATCTATAACTAGTGTCACAGGAATGGTTCAAAACATAGACAGTAAGAGAAGTCAGTTTTCTTGTACTTAAGTCGGCATTGTGCCTTTTGTTTTTAATACGATGCAATTTCTGTGTTTCATCGTCAATAAGAAGGTCGGAGGGATACGGTAAACCTGAAGTGAAGCATCGGAATCTATAACTAGTGTCACAGGAATTGTTCAAAGCATAGACAGTAAGAAGAGTCAGTTATCTTGTACTTATGTCGGCATTTTGTCTCTTGTATTTAATTACGATGCAATTTCTGTCTTTCATCGTCAATAAGAAGGTCAGAGGGATACAGTAAACCTGAAGTAAAGCATCGGAATCTATAATGAGTTTCACATGAATGGATCAAAACATAGACAGTAAGAAGAGTCAGTTTTCTTGTACATAAGTCGGCATTGTGCCTTTTGTATTTAATTCAGATGCAATTTCTGTGTTTCATCGTCAAAAGGAAGGTCAGAGGGATACAGTAAACCTGAAGTGAAGCATCGGAATCTATAAGTAGTGTCACAGGAATGGTTCAAAACATAGACAGTGAGAAAAGTCAGTTTTCTTGTACTTAAGTGGGCATTGTGCCTTTTGTATGTAATTCCGATGGAATTTCAGTGTTTCATCGTCAATAAGAAGGTCAGAGGGATACAGTGAAACTGAAGTGAAGCATCGGAATCTATAACTTATGTCACAGGAATGGTTCAAATCATAGCCAGTAAGAAGAGTCAGTTTTCTTGTACTTAAGTCGGCATTGTGCCTTTTGTATTTAATTCTAATGCAATTTTTTGTGTTTCATCGTCAATAAGAAGGTCAGAGGAATACAGTAAACCTGAAGTGAAGCATCGGAATCTATAACTAGTGTCACAGGAATGGTTCAAATCATAGATAGTAAGAAGAGTCAGTTTTCTTGTACTTAAGTCGGGATTGTGCCTTTTGAATTCAATTCCGATGCAATTTCTGTGTTTCAACGTCAATAAGAAGGTCAGAGGGATACAGTAAACCTGAAGTGAAGCAACGGAATCTATAATTAGTGTCACATGAATGGTTCAGAGCATAGACAGTAGGAAGAGTCAGTTTTCTTGTATTTAAATCAGCATTGTGCCTTGTGTATTTAATTCCGATGCAATTTCTGTGTTTCATCGTCAATAAGAAGGTCAGAGGAATACAGTAAACCTGAAGTGAAGCATCGGAATCTATAACTAGTGTCACAGGAATGGTTCAAATCATAGACAGTAAGAAGAGTCAGTTTTCCTGTACTTAGTTCGGCATTGTGCCTTTTGTATGTAATTCCGATGCAATTTCTGTGTTTCATCGTCAATAAGATGGTCAGAGGGATCCAGTGAACCTGAAGTGAAGCATCGGAATCTATAACTAGTGTCACACTAATGGTTCAAACCATAGACTGTAAGAAGACTCAGTTTTCTTGTACTTAAGTCGGCATTGTGCATTTTGTATTTAATTCCGATGCAATTTCTGTGTTTCATCGTCAATAAGAAGGTCAGAGGAATACATTAAACCAGAAGTAAAGCATCGGAATCTATAACTAGTGTCACAGGAATGGTTCAAAGCATAGACAGTAAGAAGAATCAGTTTTCCTGTACTTAGTTTGGCATTGTGCCTTTTGTATTTAATTCCGATGCAATTTCTGTGTTTCATCGTCAATAAGAAGGTCAGAGGAATACAGTAAACCTGAAGTGAAGCATCGGAATCTATAACTAGTGTCACAGGAATGGTTCAAATCATAGACAGTAAGAAGAGTCAGTTTTCCTGTACTTAGTTCGGCATTGTGCCTTTTGTATGTAATTCCGATGCAATTTCTGTGTTTCATCGTCAATAAGAAGGTCAGAGGGATACAGTAAACCTGAAGTGAAGCATCGGAATCTATAATTAGTGTCACATGAATGGTTCAAAACATAGACAGTAAGAAGAGTCAGTTTTCTTGTATTTAAATCAGCATTGTGCCTTTTGTATTTAATTTCGATGCAATTTCTGTGTTTCATCGTCAATAAGAAGGTCAGAGGGATACAGTATACCTGAAGTGAAGCATTGGAATCTATATCTAGTGTCGCAGGAATGGTTCAAAACATAGACAGTAAGAATAGTCAGTTTTCTTGTACTTAAGTCGACATTGTGCCCTTTGTATTTAATTCCGATGCAAATTCTGTGTTTCATCGTCAATAGGAGGTCAAAGGTATACAGTAAACCTGAAGTGAAGCATCGGAATCTATAACTAGTGTCACAGGAATGGTTCAAAACATAGACAGTAAGAAGAGTCAGTTTTCTTGTACTTAAGTCGCCATTGTGCCTTTTGTTTTTAATCCGATGCAATTTCTGTGTTTCATCGTCAATAAGAAGGTCGGAGGGATACGGTAAACCTGAAGTGAAGCATCGGAATCTATAACTAGTGTCACAGGAATTGTTCAAAGCATAGACAGTAAGAAGAGTCAGTTATCTTGTACTTATGTCGGCATTTTGCCTCTTGTATTTAATTCCGATGCAATTTCTGTGTTTCATCGTCAATAAGAAGGTCCGAGGGATACAGTAAACCTGCAGTGAAGCATCGGAATCTATAACTAGTGTCACATGAATGGTTCAAATCATAGACAGTAAGAAGTGTCAGTTTTCTTGTACCTATGTCGGCATTGTGCATTTTTTATTTAATTCCGATGAAATTTCTGTGTTTCATCGTCAATAAGAAGGTCAGAGTGATACAGTAAACCTGAAGTGAAGCATCGGAATCTATAACTAGTGTCACTGGAATGGTTCAAAACATAGACAGTAAGAAGTGTCAGTTATCTTGTACTTAAGTCGGCATTGTGTCTTTTGTATTTAATTCCGAAGCAATTTCTGTCTTTCATCGTCAATAAGAAGGTCAGAGGGATACAGTAAACCTGAAGTAAAGCATCGGAATCTATAATGAGTTTCACATGAATGGATCAAAACATAGACAGTAAGAAGAGTCAGTTTTCTTGTACATAAGTCGGCATTGTGCCTTTTGTATTTAATTCAGATGCAATTTCTGTGTTTCATCGTCAATAGAAAGGTCAGAGGGATACAGTAAACCTGAAGTGAAGCATCGGAATCTATAAGTAGTGTCACAGGAATGGTTCAAAACATAGACAGTAAGAAAAGTCAGTTTTCTTGTACTTAAGTCGGCATTGTGCCATTTGTATTTAATTCCGATGCAATTTCTGTGAATCATCGTCAATAAGAAGGTCAGAGGAATACAGTAAACCTGAAGTGAAGCATCTTAATCTATAACTAGTGTCACAGGAACGGTTTAAACATAGACAGTAAGAAGAGTCAGTTTACTTATACTTAAGTCATCATTGTGCCTTTTCTATTTAATTCCGATGGAATTTCAGTGTTTCATCGTCAATAAGAAGGTCAGAGGGATACAGTGAAACTGAAGTGAAGCATCGGATTCTATAACTTATGTCACAGGAATGGTTCAAATCATAGCCAGTAAGAAGAGTCAGTTTTCTTGTACTTAAGTCGGCATTATGCCTTTTGTATTTAATTCTGATGCAATTTTTTGTGTTTCATCGTCAATAAGAAGGTCAGAGGAATACAGTAAACCTGAAGTGAAGCATCGGAATCTATAACTAGTGTCACAGGAATGGTTCAAATCATAGACAGTAAGAAGGGTCAGTTTTCTTGTACTTAAGTCGGGATTGTGCCTTTTGAATTCAATTCCGATGCAATTTCTGTGTTTCATCGTCAATAAGAAGGTCAGAGGGATACAGTAAACCTGAAGTGAAGCAACGGAATCTATAATTAGTGTCACATGAATGGTTCAAAGCATAGACAGTAGGAAGAGTCAGTTTTCTTGTATTTAAATCAGCATTGCGCCTTTTGTATTTAATTTCGATGCAATTTCTGTTTCATCGTCAATAAGAAGGTCAGAGGGATACAGTGAACCTGAAGTGAAGCATCGGAATCTATAACTAGTGTCACAGGATTGGTTCAAAACATAGACAGTAAGAACAGTCAATTTTCTTGTATTTAAATCAGCATTGTGCCTTTTGTATTTAATGTCGATGCAATTTCTGCTTCATCGTCGAAAAGAAGGTCAGAGGGAAACAGTGAACCTGAAGTGATGCATCGGAATCTATAACTAGTGTCACAGGATTGGTTCAAAACATAGACAGTAAGAAGAGTCAGTTTTCTTGTACTTAAGTCGGCATTGTGCCTTTTGTATTTAATTCCGATGCAATTTCTGTGTTCCTTCGTCAATAAGATGGTCAGAGGGATACAGTAAACCTGAAGTGAAGCATCGGAATCTATAACTAGTGTCACAGGAATGGTTCAAAACATAGACAGTAAGAAGAGTCAGTTTTCTTGTACTTAAGTCGGCATTGTGCCTTTTGTATTTAATCCGATGCAATTTCTGTATTTCATCGTCAATAAGAAGGTCGGAGGGATACGGTAAACCTGAAGTGAAGCATCGGAATCTATAACTAGTGTCACAGGAATTGTTCAAAGCATAGACAGTAAGAAGAGTCAGTTATCTTGTACTTATGTCGGCATTGTGCCTCTTGTATTTAATTCCGATGCAATTTCTGTGTTTCATCATCAATAAGAAGGTCAGAGGGATAAAGTAAACCTGAAGTGAAGCATCGGAATCTATAATGAGTTTCACATGAATGGATCAAAACATAGACAGTAAGAAGAGTCAGTTTTCTTGTACATAAGTCGGCATTGTGCCTTTTGTATTTAATTCCGATGCAATTTTTGTGTTTCATCGCCAATAAGAAGGTCAGAGGGATACAGTAAACCTGAAGTGAAGCATCGGAATCTATAACTAGTGTCACAGGAATGATTCAAAACATAGACAGTAAGAAAAGTCAGTTTTCTTGTACTTAAGTCGCCATTGTGCCTTTTGTATTTAATTCCGATGCAATTTCTGTGTTTCATCGTCAATAAGAAGGTCAGAGGGATACAGTAAACCTGAAGTGAAACATCGGAATCTATAACTAGTGTCACTGGAATGGTTCAAAACATAGACAGTAAGAAGTGTCAGTTATCTTGTACTTAAGTCGGCATTGTGGCTTTTGTATTTAATTCCGAAGCAATTTCTGTGTTTCATCGTCAATAAGAAGGCCAGAGGGATACAGTAAGCCTGAAGTAAAGCATCGGAATCTATAATGAGTTTCACATGAATGGATCAAAACATTGACGGTAAGAAGAGTCAGTTTTCTTGTACATAAGTCGGCATTGTGCCTTTTGTATTTAATTCCGATGCAATTTCTGTGTTTCATCGCCAATTAGAAGGTCAGAGGGATACAGTAAACTTGAAGTGAAGCATCGGAATCTATAACTAGTGTCACAGGAATGGTTCAAAACATAGACTGTAAGAAATGTCAGTTTTCTTGTACTTAAGTCGGCATTCTGCCTTTTGTATTTAACTCCGATGCAATTTCTGTGATTCATCGTCACTAAGAAGGTCAGAGGCATACAGTAAACCTGAAGTGAAGCATCGGAATCTATAACTAGTGTCGCAGGAACGGTTTATACATAGACAGTAAGAAGAGTCATTTTACTTGTACGTAAGTCAGCATTGTGCCTTTTCTATTTAATTCCGATGGAATTTCAGTGTTTCATCGTCAATAAGAAGGTCAGAGGGATACAGTGAAACTGAAGTGAAGCATCGGAATCAATAACTAGTGTCACAGGAATGGTTCAAAGCATAGACAGTAAGAAGAGTCAGTTTTCTTGTACTTAAGTCGGCATTGTGCCTTTTGTATTTAATCCGATGCAATTTCTGTGTTTCATCGTCAATAAGAACGTCGGAGGGATACGGTAAACCTGAAGTGAAGCATCGGAATCTATAACTAGTGTCACAGGAATTGTTCAAAGCATAGACAGTAAGAAGAGTCAGTTATCTTGTACTTATGTCGGCATTGTGCCTCTTGTATTTAATTCCGATGCAATTTCTGTGTTTCATCATCAATAAGAATGTCAGAGGGATACAGTAAACCTGACGTGAAGCATCGGAATCTATAATGAGTTTCACATGAATGGATCAAAGCATAGACAGTAAGAAGAGTCAGTTTTCTTGTACATAAGTCGGCATTGTGCCTTTTGTATTTAATTCCGATGCAATTTTTGTGTTTCATCGCCAATAAGAACGTCAGAGGGATACAGTAAACCTGAAGTAAAGCATCGGAATCTATAATGAGTTTCACATGAATGGATCAAAACATAGACAGTAAGGAGAGTCAGTTTTCTTGTACATAAGTCGGCATTGTGCCTTTTGTATTTAATTCCGATGCAATTTCTGTGTTTCATCGCCAATAAGAAGGTCAGAGGGATACAGTAAACCTGTAGTGAAGCATCGGAATCTATAACTAGTGTCGCAGGAACGGTTTAAACATAGACAGTAAGAAGAGTCAGTTTACTTGTACTTAAGGCAGCATTGTGCCTTTTCTATTTAATTCCGATGGAATTTCAGTGTTTCATCGTCAATAAGAAGGTCAGAGGGATACAGTGAAACTGAAGTGAAGCATCGGAATCCATAACTAGTGTCACAGGAATGGTTCAAATCATAGCCAGTAAGAAGAGTCAGTTTTCTTGTACTTAAGTCGGCATTGTGCCTTTTGCATTTAATTCCGATGCAATTTTTTGTGTATCATCGTCAATAAGAAGGTCAGAGGAAGACAGTAAACCTGAAGTAAAGCATCGGAATCTATAACTAGTGTCACAGGAATGGTTCAAATCATAGACAGTAAGAAGAGTCAGTTTTCTTGTACTTAAGTCGGGATTGTGCCTTTTGAATTCAATTCCGATGCAATTTCTGTGTTTCATCGTCAATAAGAAGGTCAGAGGGATACAGCAAACCTGAAGTGAAGCAACGGAATCTATAATTAGTGTCACATGAATGGTTCAAATCATAGACAGTAGGAAGAGTCAGTTTACTTGTATTTAAATCAGCATTGTGCCTTTTGTATTTAATTTCGATGCAATTTCTGTTTCATCGTCAATAAGAAGGTCAGAGGGATACAGTGAACCTGAAGTGAAGCATCGGAATCTATAACTAGTGTCACAGGATTGGTTCAAAACATAGACAGTAAGAACAGTCAATTTTCTTGTATTTAAATCAGCATTGTGCATTTTGTATTTAATTTCGATGCAATTTCTGCTTCATCGTCAAAAAGAAGGTCAGAGGGAAACAGTGAACCTGAAGTGATGCATCGGAATCTATAACTACTGTCACAGGATTGGTTCAAAACATAGACAGTAAGAAGAGTCAGTTTTCTTGTTCTTAAGTCGGCATTGTGCCTTTTGTATTTAATTCCGATGCAATTTCTGTGTTCCTTCGTCAATAAGATGGTCAGAGGGATACAGTAAACCTGAAGTGAAGCATCGGAATCTATAACTAGTGTCACAGGAATTGTTCAAAGCATAGACAGTAAGAAGAGTCAGTTATCTTGTACTTATGTCGGCATTGTGCCTCTTGTATTTAATTCCGATGCAATTTCTGTGTTTCATCATCAATAAGAAGGTCAGAGGGATAAAGTAAACCTGAAGTGAAGCATCGGAATCTATAATGAGTTTCACATGAATGGATCAAAACATAGACAGTAAGAAGAGTCAGTTTTCTTGTACATAAGTCGGCATTGTGCCTTTTGTATTTAATTCCGATGCAATTTTTGTGTTTCATCGCCAATAAGAAGGTCAGAGGGATACAGTAAACCTGAAGTGAAGCATCGGAATCTATAACTAGTGTCACAGGAATGATTCAAAACATAGACAGTAAGAAAAGTCAGTTTTCTTGTACTTAAGTCGGCATTGTGCCTTTTGTATTTAATTCCGATGCAATTTCTGTGTTTCATCGTCAATAAGAAGGTCAGAGGGATACAGTAAACCTGAAGTGAAACATCGGAATCTATAACTAGTGTCACTGGAATGGTTCAAAACATAGACAGTAAGAAGTGTCAGTTATCTTGTACTTAAGTCGGCATTGTGGCTTTTGTATTTAATTCCGAAGCAATTTCTGTGTTTCATCGTCAATAAGAAGGCCAGAGGGATACAGTAAGCCTGAAGTAAAGCATCGGAATCTATAATGAGTTTCACATGAATGGATCAAAACATTGACGGTAAGAAGAGTCAGTTTTCTTGTACATAAGTCGGCATTGTGCCTTTTGTATTTAATTCCGATGCAATTTCTGTGTTTCATCGCCAATTAGAAGGTCAGAGGGATACAGTAAACTTGAAGTGAAGCATCGGAATCTATAACTAGTGTCACAGGAATGGTTCAAAACATAGACTGTAAGAAAAGTCAGTTTTCTTGTACTTAAGTCGGCATTGTGCCTTTTGTATTTAAGTCCGATGCAATTTCTGTGATTCATCGTCACTAAGGTCAGAGGCATACAGTAAACCTGAAGTGAAGCATCGGAATCTATAACTAGTGTCGCAGGAACGGTTTATACATAGACAGTAAGAAGAGTCAGTTTACTTGTACGTAAGTCAGCATTGTGCCTTTTCTATTTAATTCCGATGGAATTTCAGTGTTTCATCGTCAATAAGAAGGTCAGAGGGATACAGTGAAACTGAAGTGAAGCATCGGAATCAATAACTAGTGTCACAGGAATGGTTCAAAGCATAGACAGTAAGAAGAGTCAGTTTTCTTGTACTTAAGTCGGCATTGTGCCTTTTGTATTTAATCCGATGCAATTTCTGTGTTTCATCGTCAATAAGAACGTCGGAGGGATACGGTAAACCTGAAGTGAAGCATCGGAATCTATAACTAGTGTCACAGGAATTGTTCAAAGCATAGACAGTAAGAAGAGTCAGTTATCTTGTACTTATGTCGGCATTGTGCCTCTTGTATTTAATTCCGATGCAATTTCTGTGTTTCATCATCAATAAGAATGTCAGAGGGATGCAGTAAACCTGAAGTGAAGCATCGGAATCTATAATGAGTTTCACATGAATGGATCAAAACATAGACAGTAAGAAGAGTCAGTTTTCTTGTACATAAGTCGGCATTGTGCCTTTTGTATTTAATTCCGATGCAATTTTTGTGTTTCATCGCCAATAAGAACGTCAGAGGGATACAGTAAACCTGAAGTAAAGCATCGGAATCTATAATGAGTTTCACATGAATGGATCAAAACATAGACAGTAAGAAGAGTCAGTTTTCTTGTACATAAGTCGGCATTGTGCCTTTTGTATTTAATTCCGATGCAATTTCTGTGTTTCATCGCCAATAAGAAGGTCAGAGGGATACAGTAAACCTGAAGTGAAGCATCGGAATCTATAACTAGTGTCACAGGAATGGTTCAAAACATAGACTGTAAGAAAAGTCAGTTTTCTTGTACTTAAGTCGGGATTGTGCCTTTTGTATTTAATTCCGATGCAATTTCTGTGATTCATCGTCACTAAGAAGGTCAGAGGCATACAGTAAACCTGAAGTGAAGCATCGGAATCTATAACTAGTGTCGCAGGAACGGTTTAAACATAGACAGTAAGAAGAGTCAGTTTACTTGTACTTAAGTCAGCATTGTGCTTTTTCTATTTAATTCCGATGGAATTTCAGTGTTTCATCGTCAATAAGAAGGTCAGAGGGATACAGTGAAACTGAAGTGAAGCATCGGAATCCATAACTAGTGTCACAGGAATGGTTCAAATCATAGCCAGTAAGAAGAGTCAGTTTTCTTGTACTTAAGTCGGCATTGTGCCTTTTGCATTTAATTCCGATGCAATTTTTTGTGTTTCATCGTCAATAAGAAGGTCAGAGGAAGACAGTAAACCTGAAGTGAAGCATCGGAATCTATAACTAGTGTCACAGGAATGGTTCAAATCATAGCCAGTAAGAAGAGTCAGTTTTCTTTTACTTAAGTCGGCATTGTGCCTTTTGAATTTAATTCCGATGCAATTTCTGTGTTTCATCGTCAATAAGAAGGTCAGAGGGATACAGTAAACCTGAAGTGAAGAAACGGAATCTATAATTAGTGTCACATGAATGGTTCAAAGCATACACAGTAAGAAGAGTCAGTTTTCTTGAATTTATATCAGCATTGTGCCTTTTGTATTTAATTTCGATGCAATTTCTGTGTTTCACCGTCAATAAGAAGGTCAGAGGGATACAGTAAACCTGAAGTGAAGCATCGGAATCTGTAACTAGTGTTACAGGAATGGTTCAAAACATAGACAGTAAGAAGAGTCAGTTTTCTTGTACTTAAGTCGGCATTGTGCCTTTTGTATTTAATTCCGATGCAATTTCTGTGTTTCATCGCGAATAAGAAGGTCAGAGGGATATAGTAAACCTGAAGTGAAGCATCGGAATCTTTAACTAGTGTCACAGGAATGATTCAAAACATAGACAGTAAGAAAAGTCAGTTTTCTTGTACTTAAGTCGGCATTGTGCCTTTTGTATTTAATTCCGATGCAATTTCTGTGTTTCATCGTCAATAAGAAGGTCAGAGGGATACAGTAAACCTGAAGTGAAACATCGGAATCTATAACTAGTGTCACTGGAATGGTTCAAAACATAGACAGTAAGAAGTGTCAGTTATCTTGTACTTAAGTCGGCATTGTGCCTTTTGTATTTAATTCCGAAGCAATTTCTGTGTCTCATCGTCAATAAGAAGGTCAGAGGGATACAGTAAACCTGAAGTAAAGCATCGGAATCTATAATGAGTTTCACATGAATGGATCAAAACATAGACAGTAAGAAGAGTCAGTTTTCTTGTACATAAGTCGGCATTGTGCCTTTTGTATTTAATTCCGATGCAATTTCTGTGTTTCATCGCCAATAAGAAGGTCAGAGGCATACAGTAAACCTGAAGTGAAGCATCGGAATCTATAACTAGTGTCGCAGGAACGGTTTAAACATAGACAGTAAGAAGAGTCAGTTTACTTGTACTTAAGTCAGCATTGTGCTTTTTCTATTTAATTTCGATGGAATTTCAGTGTTTCATCGTCAATAAGAAGGTCAGAGGGATACAGTGAAACTGAAGTGAAGCATCGGAATCTATAACTAGTGTCACAGGAATGGTTCAAATCATAGCCAGTAAGAAGAGTCAGTTTTCTTGTACTTAAGTCGGCATTGTGCCTTTTGTATTTAATTCCGATGCAATTTTTTGTGTTTCATCGTCAATAAGAAGGTCAGAGGAAGACAGTAAACCTGAAGTGAAGCATCGGAATCTATAACTAGTTCACAGGAATGGTTCAAATCATAGACAGTAAGAAGAGTCAGTTTTCTTGTACTTAAGTCGGCATTGTGCCTTTTGAATTTAATTCCGATGCAATTTTTGTGTTTCATCGCCAATAAGAAGGTCAGAGGGATACAGTAAACCTGAAGTGAAGCATCGGAATCTTTAACTAGTGTCACAGGAATGATTCAAAACATAGACAGTAAGAAAAGTCAGTTTTCTTGTACTTAAGCCGGCATTGTGCCTTTTGTATTTAATTCCGATGCAATTTCTGTGTTTCATCATCAATAAGACGGGTAGAGGGATACAGAAAACCTGAAGTGAAGCACCGGAATCTATAATGAGTTTCACATGAATGGATCAAAACATAGACAGTAAGAAGAGTCAGTTTTCTTGTACATAAGTCGGCATTGTGCCTTTTGTATTTAATTCCGGTGCAATTTTTGTGTTTCATCGCCAATAAGAAGGTCAGAGGGATACAGTAAACCTGAAGTGAAGCATCGGAATCTTTAACTAGTGTCACAGGAATGATTCAAAACATAGACAGTAAGAAAAGTCAGTTTTCTTGTACTTAAGTCGGCATTGTGCCTTTTGTATTTAATTCCGATGCAATTTCTGTGTTTCATCGTCAATAAGAAAGTCAGAGGGATACAGTAAACCTGAAGTGAAACATCGGAATCTATAACTAGTGTCACTGGAATGGTTCAAAACATAGACAGTAAGAAGTGTCAGTTATCTTGTACTTAAGTCGGCATTGTGCCTTTTGTATTTAATTCCGAAGCAATTTCTGTGTCTCATCGTCAATAAGAAGGTCAGAGGGATACAGTAAACCTGAAGTAAAGCATCGGAATCTATAATGAGTTTCACATGAATGGATCAAAACATAGACAGTAAGAAGAGTCAGTTTTCTTGTACATAAGTCGGCATTGTGCCTTTTGTATTTAATTCCGATGCAATTTCTGTGTTTCATCGCCAATAAGAAGGTCAGAGGCATACAGTAAACCTGAAGTGAAGCATCGGAATCTATAACTAGTGTCGCAGGAACGGTTTAAACATAGACAGTAAGAAGAGTCAGTTTACTTGTACTTAAGTCAGCATTGTGCTTTTTCTATTTAATTTCGATGGAATTTCAGTGTTTCATCGTCAATAAGAAGGTCAGAGGGATACAGTGAAACTGAAGTGAAGCATCGGAATCTATAACTAGTGTCACAGGAATGGTTTAAATCATAGCCAGTAAGAAGAGTCAGTTTTCTTGTACTTAAGTCGGCATTGTGCCTTTTGTATTTAATTCCGATGCAATTTTTTGTGTTTCATCGTCAATAAGAAGGTCAGAGGAAGACAGTAAACCTGAAGTGAAGCATCGGAATCTATAACTAGTGTCACAGGAATGGTTCAAATCATAGACAGTAAGAAGAGTCAGTTTTCTTGTACTTAAGTCGGCATTGTGCCTTTTGAATTTAATTCCGATGCAATTTTTGTGTTTCATCGCCAATAAAAAGGTCAGAGGGATACAGTAAACCTGAAGTGAAGCATCGGAATCTTTAACTAGTGTCACAGGAATGATTCAAAACATAGACAGTAAGAAAAGTCAGTTTTCTTGTACTTAAGTCGGCATTGTGCCTTTTGTATTTAATTCCGATGCAATTTCTGTGTTTCATCGGCAATAAGAAGGTCAGAGGGATATAGTAAACCTGAAGTGAAGCATCGGAATCTTTAACTAGTGTCACAGGAATGATTCAAAACATAGACAGTAAGAAAAGTCAGTTTTCTTGTACTTAAGTCGGCATTGTGCCTTTTGTATTTAATTCCGATGCAATTTCTGTGTTTCATCATCAATAAGACGGTCAGAGGGATACAGAAAACCTGAAGTGAAGCACCGGAATCTATAATGAGTTTCACATGAATGGATCAAAACATAGACAGTAAGAAGAGTCAGTTTTCTTGTACATAAGTCGGCATTGTGCCTTTTGTATTTAATTCCGATGCAATTTTTGTGTTTCATCGCCAATAAGAAGGTCAGAGGGATACAGTAAACCTGAAGTGAAGCATCGGAATCTTTAACTAGTGTCACAGGAATGATTCAAAACATAGACAGTAAGAAAAGTCAGTTTTCTTGTACTTAAGTCGGCATTGTGCCTTTTGTATTTAATTCCGATGCAATTTCTGTGTTTCATCGTCAATAAGAAGGTCAGAGGGATACAGTAAACCTGAAGTGAAACATCGGAATCTATAACTAGTGTCACTGGAATGGTTCAAAACATAGACAGTAAGAAGTGTCAGTTATCTTGTACTTAAGTCGGCATTGTGCCTTTTGTATTTAATTCCGAAGCAATTTCTGTGTCTCATCGTCAATAAGAAGGTCAGAGGGATACAGTAAACCTGAAGTAAAGCATCGGAATCTATAATGAGTTTCACATGAATGGATCAAAACATAGACAGTAAGAAGAGTCAGTTTTCTTGTACATAAGTCGGCATTGTGCCTTTTGTATTATAATTCCGATGCAATTTCTGTGTTTCATCGCCAATAAGAAGGTCAGAGGCATACAGTAAACCTGAAGTGAAGCATCGGAATCTATAACTAGTGTCGCAGGAACGGTTTAAACATAGACAGTAAGAAGAGTCAGTTTACTTGTACTTAAGTCAGCATTGTGCTTTTTTATTTAATTTCGATGGAATTTCAGTGTTTCATCGTCAATAAGAAGGTCAGAGGGATACAGTGAAACTGAAGTGAAGCATCGGAATCTATAACTAGTGTCACAGGAATGGTTCAAATCATAGCCAGTAAGAAGAGTCAGTTTTCTTGTACTTAAGTCGGCATTGTGCCTTTTGTATTTAATTCCGATGCAATTTTTTGTGTTTCATCGTCAATAAGAAGGTCAGAGGAAGACAGTAAACCTGAAGTGAAGCATCGGAATCTATAACTAGTGTCACAGGAATGGTTCAAATCATAGACAGTAAGAAGAGTCAGTTTTCTTGTACTTAAGTCGGCATTGTGCCTTTTGTATTTAATTCCGATGCAATTTTTGTGTTTCATCGCCAATAAGAAGGTCAGAGGGATACAGTAAACCTGAAGTGAAGCATCGGAATCTTTAACTAGTGTCACAGGAATGATTCAAAACATAGACAGTAAGAAAAGTCAGTTTTCTTGTACTTAAGTCGGCATTGTGCCTTTTGTATTTAATTCCGATGCAATTTCTGTGTTTCATCATCAATAAGACGGTCAGAGGGATACAGAAAACCTGAAGTGAAGCATCGGAATCTATAATGAGTTTCACATGAATGGATCAAAACATAGACAGTAAGAGGAGTCAGTTTTCTTGTACATAAGTCGGCATTGTGCCTTTTGTATTTAATTCCAATGCAATTTTTGTGTTTCATCGCCAATAAGAAGGTCAGAGGGATACAGTAAACCTGAAGTGAAGCATCGGAATCTTTAACTAGTGTCACAGGAATGATTCAAAACATAGACAGTAAGAAAAGTCAGTTTTCTTGTACTTAAGTCGGCATTGTGCCTTTTGTATTTAATTCCGATGCAATTTCTGTGTTTCATCGTCAATAAGAAGGTCAGAGGGATACAGTAAACCTGAAGTGAAACATCGGAATCTATAACTAGTGTCACTGGAATGGTTCAAAACATAGACAGTAAGAAGTGTCAGTTATCTTGTACTTAAGTCGGCATTGTGCCTTTTGTATTTAATTCCGAAGCAATTTCTGTGTCTCATCGTCAATAAGAAGGTCAGAGGAATACAGTAAACCTGAAGTAAAGCATCGGAATCTATAATGAGTTTCACATGAATGGATCAAAACATAGACAGTAAGAAGAGTCAGTTTTCTTGTACATAAGTCGGCATTGTGCCTTTTGTATTTAATTCCGATGCAATTTCTGTGTTTCATCGCCAATAAGAAGGTCAGAGGGATACAGTAAACCTGAAGTGAAGCAATGGAATCTATAACTAGTGTCACAGGAATGGTTCAAAACATAGACTGTAAGAAAAGTCAGTTTTCTTGTACTTAAGTCGGCATTGTGCCTTTTGTATTTAATTCCGATGCAATTTCTGTGATTCATCGTCACTAAGAAGGTCAGAGGGATACAGTAAACCTGAAGTGAAGAAACGGAATCTATAATTAGTGTCACATGAATGGTTCAAAGCATACACAGTAAGAAGAGTCAGTTTTCTTGAATTTATATCAGCATTGTGCCTTTTGTATTTAATTTCATGCAATTTCTGTGTTTCACCGTCAATAAGAAGGTCAGAGGGATACAGTAAACCTGAAGTGAAGCATCGGAATCTGTAACTAGTGTTACAGGAATGGTTCAAAACATAGACAGTAAGAAGAGTCAGTTTTCTTGTACTTAAGTCGGCATTGTGCCTTTTGTATTTAATTCCGATGCAATTTCTGTGTTTCATCGCGAATAAGAAGGTCAGAGGGATATAGTAAACCTGAAGTGAAGCATCGGAATCTTTAACTAGTGTCACAGGAATGATTCAAAACATAGACAGTAAGAAAAGTCAGTTTTCTTGTACTTAAGTCGGCATTGTGCCTTTTGTATTTAATTCCGATGCAATTTCTGTGTTTCATCGTCAATAAGAAGGTCAGAGGGATACAGTAAACCTGAAGTGAAACATCGGAATCTATAACTAGTGTCACTGGAAAGGTTCAAAACATAGACAGTAAGAAGTGTCAGTTATCTTGTACTTAAGTCGGCATTGTGCCTTTTGTATTTAATTCCGAAGCAATTTCTGTGTCTCATCGTCAATAAGAAGGTCAGAGGGATACAGTAAACCTGAAGTAAAGCATCGGAATCTATAATGAGTTTCACATGAATGGATCAAAACATAGACAGTAAGAAGAGTCAGTTTTCTTGTACATAAGTCGGCATTGTGCCTTTTGTATTTAATTCCGATGCAATTTCTGTGTTTCATCGCCAATAAGAAGGTCAGAGGCATACAGTAAACCTGAAGTGAAGCATCGGAATCTATAACTAGTGTCGCAGGAACGGTTTAAACATAGACAGTAAGAAGAGTCAGTTTACTTGTACTTAAGTCAGCATTGTGCTTTTTCTATTTAATTTCGATGGAATTTCAGTGTTTCATCGTCAATAAGAAGGTCAGAGGGATACAGTGAAACTGAAGTGAAGCATCGGAATCTATAACTAGTGTCACAGGAATGGTTCAAATCATAGCCAGTAAGAAGAGTCAGTTTTCTTGTACTTAAGTCGGCATTGTGCCTTTTGTATTTAATTCCGATGCAATTTTTTGTGTTTCATCGTCAATAAGAAGGTCAGAGGAAGACAGTAAACCTGAAGTGAAGCATCGGAATCTATAACTAGTGTCACAGGAATGGTTCAAATCATAGACAGTAAGAAGAGTCAGTTTTCTTGTACTTAAGTCGGCATTGTGCCTTTTGAATTTAATTCCGATGCAATTTTTGTGTTTCATCGCCAATAAGAAGGTCAGAGGGATACAGTAAACCTGAAGTGAAGCATCGGAATCTTTAACTAGTGTCACAGGAATGATTCAAAACATAGACAGTAAGAAAAGTCAGTTTTCTTGTACTTAAGCCGGCATTGTGCCTTTTGTATTTAATTCCGATGCAATTTCTGTGTTTCATCATCAATAAGACGGGTAGAGGGATACAGAAAACCTGAAGTGAAGCACCGGAATCTATAATGAGTTTCACATGAATGGATCAAAACATAGACAGTAAGAAGAGTCAGTTTTCTTGTACATAAGTCGGCATTGTGCCTTTTGTATTTAATTCCGGTGCAATTTTTGTGTTTCATCGCCAATAAGAAGGTCAGAGGGATACAGTAAACCTGAAGTGAAGCATCGGAATCTTTAACTAGTGTCACAGGAATGATTCAAAACATAGACAGTAAGAAAAGTCAGTTTTCTTGTACTTAAGTCGGCATTGTGCCTTTTGTATTTAATTCCGATGCAATTTCTGTGTTTCATCGTCAATAAGAAGGTCAGAGGGATACAGTAAACCTGAAGTGAAACATCGGAATCTATAACTAGTGTCACTGGAATGGTTCAAAACATAGACAGTAAGAAGTGTCAGTTATCTTGTACTTAAGTCGGCATTGTGCCTTTTGTATTTAATTCCGAAGCAATTTCTGTGTCTCATCGTCAATAAGAAGGTCAGAGGGATACAGTAAACCTGAAGTAAAGCATCGGAATCTATAATGAGTTTCACATGAATGGATCAAAACATAGACAGTAAGAAGAGTCAGTTTTCTTGTACATAAGTCGGCATTGTGCCTTTTGTATTTAATTCCGATGCAATTTCTGTGTTTCATCGCCAATAAGAAGGTCAGAGGCATACAGTAAACCTGAAGTGAAGCATCGGAATCTATAACTAGTGTCGCAGGAACGGTTTAAACATAGACAGTAAGAAGAGTCAGTTTACTTGTACTTAAGTCAGCATTGTGCTTTTTCTATTTAATTTCGATGGAATTTCAGTGTTTCATCGTCAATAAGAAGGTCAGAGGGATACAGTGAAACTGAAGTGAAGCATCGGAATCTATAACTAGTGTCACAGGAATGGTTTAAATCATAGCCAGTAAGAAGAGTCAGTTTTCTTGTACTTAAGTCGGCATTGTGCCTTTTGTATTTAATTCCGATGCAATTTTTTGTGTTTCATCGTCAATAAGAAGGTCAGAGGAAGACAGTAAACTTGAAGTGAAGCATCGGAATCTATAACTAGTGTCACAGGAATGGTTCAAATCATAGACAGTAAGAAGAGTCAGTTTTCTTGTACTTAAGTCGGCATTGTGCCTTTTGAATTTAATTCCGATGCAATTTTTGTGTTTCATCGCCAATAAAAAGGTCAGAGGGATACAGTAAACCTGAAGTGAAGCATCGGAATCTTTAACTAGTGTCACAGGAATGATTCAAAACATAGACAGTAAGAAAAGTCAGTTTTCTTGTACTTAAGTCGGCATTGTGCCTTTTATATTTAATTCCGATGCAATTTCTGTGTTTCATCGGCAATAAGAAGGTCAGAGGGATATAGTAAACCTGAAGTGAAGCATCGGAATCTTTAACTAGTGTCACAGGAATGATTCAAAACATAGACAGTAAGAAAAGTCAGTTTTCTTGTACTTAAGTCGGCATTGTGCCTTTTGTATTTAATTCCGATGCAATTTCTGTGTTTCATCATCAATAAGACGGTCAGAGGGATACAGAAAACCTGAAGTGAAGCACCGGAATCTATAATGAGTTTCACATGAATGGATCAAAACATAGACAGTAAGAAGAGTCAGTTTTCTTGTACATAAGTCGGCATTGTGCCTTTTGTATTTAATTCCGATGCAATTTTTGTGTTTCATCGCCAATAAGAAGGTCAGAGGGATACAGTAAACCTGAAGTGAAGCATCGGAATCTTTAACTAGTGTCACAGGAATGATTCAAAACATAGACAGTAAGAAAAGTCAGTTTTCTTGTACTTAAGTCGGCATTGTGCCTTTTGTATTTAATTCCGATGCAATTTCTGTGTTTCATCGTCAATAAGAAGGTCAGAGGGATACAGTAAACCTGAAGTGAAACATCGGAATCTATAACTAGTGTCACTGGAATGGTTCAAAACATAGACAGTAAGAAGTGTCAGTTATCTTGTACTTAAGTCGGCATTGTGCCTTTTGTATTTAATTCCGAAGCAATTTCTGTGTCTCATCGTCAATAAGAAGGTCAGAGGGATACAGTAAACCTGAAGTAAAGCATCGGAATCTATAATGAGTTTCACATGAATGGATCAAAACATAGACAGTAAGAAGAGTCAGTTTTCTTGTACATAAGTCGGCATTGTGCCTTTTGTATTATAATTCCGATGCAATTTCTGTGTTTCATCGCCAATAAGAAGGTCAGAGGCATACAGTAAACCTGAAGTGAAGCATCGGAATCTATAACTAGTGTCGCAGGAACGGTTTAAACATAGACAGTAAGAAGAGTCAGTTTACTTGTACTTAAGTCAGCATTGTGCTTTTTTATTTAATTTCGATGGAATTTCAGTGTTTCATCGTCAATAAGAAGGTCAGAGGGATACAGTGAAACTGAAGTGAAGCATCGGAATCTATAACTAGTGTCACAGGAATGGTTCAAATCATAGCCAGTAAGAAGAGTCAGTTTTCTTGTACTTAAGTCGGCATTGTGCCTTTTGTATTTAATTCCGATGCAATTTTTTGTGTTTCATCGTCAATAAGAAGGTCAGAGGAAGACAGTAAACCTGAAGTGAAGCATCGGAATCTATAACTAGTGTCACAGGAATGGTTCAAATCATAGACAGTAAGAAGAGTCAGTTTTCTTGTACTTAAGTCGGCATTGTGCCTTTTGTATTTAATTCCGATGCAATTTTTGTGTTTCATCGCCAATAAGAAGGTCAGAGGGATACAGTAAACCTGAAGTGAAGCATCGGAATCTTTAACTAGTGTCACAGGAATGATTCAAAACATAGACAGTAAGAAAAGTCAGTTTTCTTGTACTTAAGTCGGCATTGTGCCTTTTGTATTTAATTCCGATGCAATTTCTGTGTTTCATCATCAATAAGACGGTCAGAGGGATACAGAAAACCTGAAGTGAAGCATCGGAATCTATAATGAGTTTCACATGAATGGATCAAAACATAGACAGTAAGAGGAGTCAGTTTTCTTGTACATAAGTCGGCATTGTGCCTTTTGTATTTAATTCCAATGCAATTTTTGTGTTTCATCGCCAATAAGAAGGTCAGAGGGATACAGTAAACCTGAAGTGAAGCATCGGAATCTTTAACTAGTGTCACAGGAATGATTCAAATCATAGACAGTAAGAAAAGTCAGTTTTCTTGTACTTAAGTCGGCATTGTGCCTTTTGTATTTAATTCCGATGCAATTTCTGTGTTTCATCGTCAATAAGAAGGTCAGAGGGATACAGTAAACCTGAAGTGAAACATCGGAATCTATAACTAGTGTCACTGGAATGGTTCAAAACATAGACAGTAAGAAGTGTCAGTTATCTTGTACTTAAGTCGGCATTGTGCCTTTTGTATTTAATTCCGAAGCAATTTCTGTGTCTCATCGTCAATAAGAAGGTCAGAGGAATACAGTAAACCTGAAGTAAAGCATCGGAATCTATAATGAGTTTCACATGAATGGATCAAAACATAGACAGTAAGAAGAGTCAGTTTTCTTGTACATAAGTCGGCATTGTGCCTTTTGTATTTAATTCCGATGCAATTTCTGTGTTTCATCGCCAATAAGAAGGTCAGAGGGATACAGTAAACCTGAAGTGAAGCAATGGAATCTATAACTAGTGTCACAGGAATGGTTCAAAACATAGACTGTAAGAAAAGTCAGTTTTCTTGTACTTAAGTCGGCATTGTGCCTTTTGTATTTAATTCCGATGCAATTTCTGTGATTCATCGTCACTAAGAAGGTCAGAGGCATACAGTAAACCTGAAGTGAAGCATCGGAATCTATAACTAGTGTCGCAGGAACGGTTTAAACATAGACAGTAAGAAGAGTCAGTTTACTTGTACTTAAGTCAGCATTGTGCCTTTTCTATTTAATTCCGATGGAATTTCAGTGTTTCATCGTCAATAAGAAGGTCAGAGGGATACAGTGAAACTGAAGTGAAGCATCGGAATCTATAACTAGTGTCACAGGAATGGTTCAAATCATAGCCAGTAAGAAGAGTCAGTTTTCTTGTACTTAAGTCGGGATTGTGCCTTTTGTATTTAATTCTGATGCAATTTTTTGTGTTTCATCGTCAATAAGAAGGTCAGAGGAAGACAGTAAACCTGAAGTGAAGCATCGGAATCTATAACTAGTGTCACAGGAATGGTTCAAATCATAGACAGTAAGAAGAGTCAGTTTTCTTGTACTTAAGTCGGCATTTTGCCTTTTGAATTTAATTCCGATGCAATTTCTGTGTTTCATCGTCAATAAGAAGGTCAGAGGGATACAGTAAACCTGAAGTGAAGAAACGGAATCTATAATTAGTGTCTGTAATATTAGTAATTTTCGCCTCACGAACATTAATATACGCTCAATAGTAAACGCCTGAGGGCCTAAAGTTATCGAACAATTGTAAAGTAAAAGAAATGAACCATCGCATAGCTGCGACAGAAACTATTATTCTTTATCTTTGCCGTTCTTGCGCGGTGCCAGTAAATCTCTACGTACATGTATCGATTAATGGTATAAAAAAGAATTCTGTTGTTTCAAGACAAATGAGGCTTTTGGCGCCTCACCTTTTACTGTTTGTATTCCATGAGAGGCGGACGCGGACTTGCTGCGTTCCACAAATGTATTTTATATTTGATGTGAAAATATTGAGTGAATATGCTAATTGTTATTTTTTTTTAATCAGAAAAGATGTAGTTTCTTGTAACTGATATCGAACAGACAGCATCAAGAGGACATTTTGACTGTTATGTACAAAGTATTTAACCACAATGGTCATCTATTGTAATTTAATATGAAAAGGTACGTAGCATTAAAAAAACATGTGTTAAAGATAAGTGTGCTTATTTTCGTAAATTAACCTTGATGAGTCCATCTCCTTATTTATTTAACTGTTAATTATTTTGTGTTACTTCATCATCAGAAATTACGATCACGCTGATGGGCCGAACGCAGCATGAGGCAGAAGGAACATTATCGTTTTCCTATTATTTCTGAACCAACTTTTTTTTTAATTGTGTAGTGTTGCATTTCTTTTAAAGTCTATAAATCTTCTGGTCCCTTAGTGTTGATCCGGGTATGACTACATCGCGACTACAAAAATGCACAGAAATGATAATGTTTGTTCCGAGCGATCTCAAATATATATATATATATCAATATGCTGCTCTTATTCAGGTATTTAATGGTCAACGTATGTTATTATAATAGCGTAATAAATCCCTGATTCTGTTGCCAAGTGGCCCACCAAAATATTCACTTTTTCGACATTAAAAAAAAAAGTAACAATTCTTTTTATTTTTGTCCCCCAAGAGCAACGCTACACTTGGCGCCCGAACAGGGACTTGATCAAAAATCATTTCATGTATGTGTTTATTAATTTTTCAGTGCTTGTTCTAGTAATTGTTTCATTTTTTCATGTGGATGCAATTCAACCGAGAAAGAGAAGTGGGAAAACCTTTTAGGTAATTCAGAAGAACGATTGATGAAATTACCAAAAAAACGCGAGTATTCATCCGTATCACCATCAAGACAGCCATAGTAAGTCAAATTTTTATACGCAGTAGCCAAGCTTTCGTAGTGACGTAGCATCTTTCGAGTTGATCAGAACGTAAACCTGTCTTTCCTTGCCTTGAAACAGCTTTATTTCAATTTGTCCATAGTCCATTCCTATGTAGTTAAATTCAGTGAAAGTGTACCATTGTTGTCAGTGCATAAAAAAAAATTACGATATGGCGGATAACTACGCTCAAAACTGGTAAAACGTGTGATATTTCATTTGTTTGTAATTAGTAGGAACCATCTTGTCTTCTTGGCGTAAATGAACGTCAGTTGTTACCCAGAGTTAAAATTTTATCTTAGGTCCCAGTAAGCCATAGCACTACGTCACAGTCAAACGACTGACGGCAGTGACAAACAATATCTGTAGCATTTTGACGTTTGACAAATAATTCATGAACATGGCTGACGGTAAACAGCGGACACAAACAAAACCAGACGACAGCGGTGATGCGAATGGACCTCACTATCCATTACGATCACGCGCGATAGGTACACGAGCGGAGGCAGAAGCAGCCTCGACCGAAGTTTTAGAAGCTGGTCCTAGTGTGCAAACTATTCCCGCTTTTGAAAAAAATGACTTGGCTGCAATGATCGAAGCAATAATGGAACGCAAGTTCGAAAGTCAAAGACAGAGAGAGGCGCAAAGACAGGAACGTGAAAAGCAGGAAAAATTAGATGAAAAGGCCCGCGAAGAAAAAGAGAAGGCCGAAAGACGG
Source organism: Schistocerca piceifrons (assembly GCF_021461385.2). Lineage (NCBI taxonomy): Eukaryota > Metazoa > Arthropoda > Insecta > Orthoptera > Acrididae > Schistocerca > Schistocerca piceifrons. The sequence continues at coordinate 197,162 of NW_025728207.1, read as the reverse complement.
CATAATAAAAATCAGGTCCTTACAAATCTGTGCAACTCAGTAAAAGAAGACATAAATTCAGTAAAAACAGAAATAAATTCGGTAAAAACAGACATAAATTCAGTAAAAACAGATCTGCAAACGGAGATAAATGACCTAAATACACGGTTAAATTCGGTAAAGGCCGAACTAAAGGCAGACATAACAGCTGATTTAAATACCCTGTTGGGTAATGTCCAAAGCCAAATCAGCAGTCAGATCACGATCATGAGGCTAGAAATTGACACACAAGTAGAGTCAAAAATAGAGGATATTTCAAAACGGTTAGATGAAAAAATCGAAGCAGCCAAGGGAGAGATAAATTCAAAAGTGATAGAATATCAAAAACAAGCTGCGACCTTAAAAGAAGATTATACGGCAATCTCTGATGAGGTCAAAGGAGTTAAAACCGCAGTAGACACGATCGAGAATGTTGTTGATGATCTTTCGAAACAGATTGAGACTCTTAATGTAGAGGACCAAATAAAGAATACTGTTAAGGCACATGCTGAAGCATTGTCTGATCACTACCAAGAGTGGATTAAAAACAAAGACGGATTCATAGAAAACAAGGTCAAGAACGAACTCAGGGAAACTGTCAAAAACATGACCTTTGAAATATTGGCAGCCCCTGGAAAAACAGGAGACACGGTGATGTCAGAATTAGGCCAGATAAGACGAGCGTTAGCTCAAGATTTACCTGAATGGCGTCAACAGATAGTTGATGAAGTTCGTACACTAAAATGTCAAGTTGAAAATTCCCCACCTCCCGTGTCAGGAAACTGGAATAATTCACCACGAAGTAATGAACAACAGCAGGTACATTACCGTTCACCATTTGATAACGCTCAAATTCATAGTTCTATAGAAGCACAAGTTAACCAGACTACCAGCCCACCCACTTTTGTCAGTTTGATGCAGGAGGAAAGCGTGATCAGACATCGTATTTTTCCGACCTTTCACCCACAGAAAAGAGAAATTCATCCTATAGTGTTCCTCCGAAATTTTTCAGGAATTTTCCCGAGTAGCTGGAGTGACCGCCAGCGAATTCAATTTGTTAGTGGATTTATCGTAGGCGATGCTGCCTTATGGGGAACCGAAATGGTCGACTCTTGTAAAAGTTACAAAGAGTTTGAACAGATGTTTTTAGCTAAATTCTGGAGTTCTGGTGTGCAGCAGCGCCTGAGAAAAGAGGTTTACAACGCCGAAGTGTTTAACAGTAAGCGCGGTAGTTTGAGAAGATATTTTGAAAAGTATTTAGCGAAAATCAAGTTCTGGGATTCGCCGATCACCGCCAAAGACGTTATTATGATTCTAAAAACTAAGCTACCGATTGCGATCAGAGAAAAGTTAGTAAACGTGTCTGAGGACGATACGGACACTTTCCTATCTGTGTTAGACTCGTTAGATCTGATTTACGAGGACGCTAGAGTTGATGTTGGCAACGCCCACTTCAGTGCAGGCGGCCAGCACAATACAGAATACGCAGGCAACAATGGTGGCCGAGCGAAAGCGCGTCACAGCGACAGCCAGTACCAACCCCACAACGGTTTCAAAAATAAACACACTACGTACTCCAACAGCAAATACAAAAATAAGTACAATAACGGCCAGAGATACAATCCAATATATAATTCGTCACCACCTCAGTACGAAAATACACATTATAGCACACAGCCCCAGCAATATGGAAACACGCAACCGATCAACGGTAATTATCAAAACGATCAGTCTTACGATTCAAATCGTCAGTGGAAAAGAAATAAATGGCATAATCAAGGTGGAGACCAATGTACACCTTTCAGTAACGGTTACAATCAACACAAGCCACAGCAAAATACCTTTCAGCCACAAAATATACACTTCACGCAACAAGCGAACGGACCTTCGGGAACTCTGAAGCCTAAACGCCCGCATAATACGCAAATTTATTATGCGCAAGCGAATACGCCAGGACAACAAGATCCGTTTCCAACCGAGTTCGTACCACAAAACCAACACCAGTTCCAGACGGAAGAAACATTAAGAAATATAAATCAGCAGGAAAGTAAGCGTCGAGCGGAAAATTAAAAGCAGCACCTTTGAGCCTCCTAGAGGATGCTGCAGGTTTGAATGGGGGCACCCTGTCCCTTAGTCCACACGAAATTAAAGCAATTAGGTATGACAAAGAGACAAACTTACGGGATGATCTAGTAGCAGACACTGAGACGAAAGACAATGATGACGTATGGGACGAACAAGTTCAAGCTTCCATAAGGGTATCAATTGCCAACATACCAGTAACAGCTATTGTAGATACAGGAGCTAATATAAATGTCTTATCTTTATGTTTATTTAAGCAAATATCCTCTGTATGCAAAGTTTTATCACTTCCAATTCAAGGTTGCACCGTATCGGGAGCAATTGGTCCACTAACACAACGTGTAAATCTTCAGACTCAGCTTCAAATCCAGATAGAGTCTATTTCAGTAACGTGCATTTTTCTTATTGTTAAAAACCTATCAGTGCCATGTATCCTGAGTATGGAATTCTTGAGGCAGACGAAAGCTAAAATTGACATCGAGTGTGGAATCTGTACTCTAGTAGCGAGCCAGCAACAAGTAACTGTAAATTTGTTAAGAAGTAAGGTGAAGACAAACTTTGGGGTGCTTCAAACAGCAGTACGGCCATGGACTAAAAGACAACAGTACAGTCAGACAGAAGACATGACAGATCTTGAAAGTGTTAATGACGATGAGTATAAAGACCTAATTCCCGGTCAGAATGAATTATACGGTAAAGCTAGTGAGTCCATTGAATTATCCAAACAACAGAAGAATGAGCTTTACAATTTGTTAACAGATTACGTTCAAGTATTTTCTAAGAAACCTGGACTAATAAAAGGCTTTGAATATCGAATGGATGTCCTGCCCCATTCAACCTACTGTAGAACAAGCTATTCCATTCCATATGCGAGACGCGAAGCTGTCAAGTGTGAGATCAAGAAAATGTTACGCTGGAATGTGATAGAAGTATCTCATTCACCTTATTCGAGTCCTTTATTGTCTGTGCTAAAATCAGATGGTAGCGTAAGGCTAGTCCTAGATGCAAGATTAATCAATAAAATTATAGTACCCATAAGAACGAGACCAGAGGCTCTTGAAGAGCATCTGCAGAAGTTTCATGGAGTTAAGTATTTGAGTACCCTTGATTTGAAAAGCAGTTACTGGCAAGTAAAACTTGCGCAGGAGTCTAGGAAGTACACTGCGTTTATATTTGCAGGTAGATCTTACCATTTCAAAGTTGTACCGTTTGGACTAAATGTGAGTTCCGGAATTTTTATTTCTGCCCTTGACTATGTACTAGGTCCTGAACTTTTAGATGAGGTAACAGTCTATGTGGATGACGTTCTTGTAGCATCGAAAAATTGGGAAGATCATGTGGCCCTTCTGCAAAAGATATTTCAACGATTCACAGAGTATGGTGTTACAGCAAATCTTAAGAAATCCAAGTTTGGAAAAAGTGAAATTAAATTTTTAGGGCACATCATCACCCCTGAAGGAATTAAACCCGACCCGGAAAAATTATCTGCCATAAAAAACTTTCCAACCCCTGTTACAAAAAGGCAACTGAGAGGATTTATCGGTCTTACGTCATTTTTCAGACGTTTTGTTCCCAATCAGGTATTGAACAATCCCGCTCTTCACAACCTTTTAAAAAAGAATTCACTTTGGAATTGGACGCCGGAATGCCAAGACGGATTTAAGAAAATTAAAGACAGTCTGGTTAACAGTAACATTCTCCATCATCCTCAGATGGATAAGGAATTTTGTATTACTGCAGACGCTTCCTTTGTGGGTATCGGCGCTTGTCTTTTCCAGATTCAATTAGTAAATGGATACGAGCAAATCCAAGTGATTAGCTTTGCGAGTCGAGTGTTATCAGAGTGTGAGAAGTCTTATTCGGTTACGGAGTTGGAGGCACTTGCCGTAATATGGGCTTTTAGGCGATTTAACTATTATATCTATGGAAGAAAAATTAAAATCTATTCAGACCATCAAGCCTTATCATTCCTCCTTACATGCAAGTTGCAACACCCTCGTCTTACTCGATGGTGCTTATTCCTGCAGGAATATGACTTTGACATTGTATATATAGAAGGTAAAGATAATGTTATAGCAGACGCACTTTCTCGCTCACCTGAGGGCTTACAAGAAACCAGCGAACTGGTGGAACAAATGTCTAATTATAAAGTTTTGTTAATGAAAGATCCAATTCACAGAAAGTATTTTCTTCAGTTATGTAGTCAGATTCAGATTCTTCAAAATACAGATCCAAAATGGAAAAAGGTTAGACAAATTCTTCACGAAAATCCAGCCCACAAGTTGTCCAAGTTTTATAAAGTTCATAACCAAGTGCTATTTCATAAGACGTCTGAGTCATCTGAGAGGTGGTGTGTTTGCATCCCTCGAAATTTCATTGAACATCTTCTGTGGTACACTCACATTTCATGGGGTCACTACGGACCAGAAAAATGTAAAAGGAAAATCTCGACTTACTGTTATGTTCCGAATCTACACCAGAGAATTCATAAATTATTGAGAAACTGTGTCATCTGTCAAAAGGCAAAATCCTTAAACATTTCCACTTCAATTCCACTAAATCCAATAGTTGCTGAAAGGCCAAACCAGCTTCTTAGTATTGATTTAGCAGGTCCACTACCCACCGGTAGGGGAGGCGCTAAATACTTAGTAGCAATCCTGGACAATTTTTCTAAGCACATAAGACTGTACGCAGTAAAATCTTCTTGTGCAAACCCAATAATTCGTCGCATTGAAAATGATTATTTCCCACGATTCGGGGTTCCAGAATCAATCTTGTCTGATAATGCTTCACATCACGCCCGTGGCGTGCATTTCTTGCTCGCCATGGAATCAAACAAATTTTGATATCCCTGTTTCGACCGCAATCGAATCCGACAGAAAGAATCTTCAAAGAATTTAACAGATTTATAAGGACGTACATTCCGAATAAGCAATCTAAGTGGGTAGACTTCGTAACACCATTCGAACAGATTGTAAACCACCTTCCTCATCTGTCGACCGGATTCGCGCCACATGAGTTAATGTCAAGATCAAAAGAGAGGAATGAATGGATAGACCCCCTTCCAAAGTTACAAGACAACGAATTGGACCTAGACGCAAAAATCAGGCAAGCTCATATCATTGACAACGTATGCTAACCTCCGAAAAAAGGCATTTGATAAGAAGGTAAACAGAGTTATAGATTTCAAAGAAGGAGAAAAAGTATTAGTCAGGACTCACTTTAAACCATCCCTGTTGTTAAAGAAGAATCGTAAGTGGCAACACATTTATGAAGGTCCCTTTGTGATAATGAGGAAACCACACATTGGTAGCTATTTGTTATCTGACCCTGCCACGAATAAAATCAAAGGATTGTTCCACCATCAAGATTTAAGAAAATTTTATAACGCCAGGAATTAAGTTACTTTAAGCTGTAAGAAAATTCTAAGGTATTGGAGATCAGGATTAACCAATGAGTAACAAGAACGGAACTGAACTGACTACGGACGTTAACCGGTGCTGAAAGGAAACCTTGTGCATTAAAACAACGCGTCTGGAAAATAAAATACAGAATAAGTTGCAGACAAGTATTTACATGAATAATCTTTATGTAAACAGGAGGACATGTCCTAGAGGCGATTTTCAATTTTAGTTATAAGTTAGTATGTAAGGAAAATGATGTACTCGAGAGGTATTAATTAGCCCCGAGGTACTAAAATGAGGAAAGAGGAAGGAGCGAATAATGCACTTCTCTCGCTAAATAGTAATTTGAGAATGAGCAGGAAGGAGCGAATAATGCACTTCTCTCACTAAATAGTAATATGAAAATGATGATTATATGTGCTTAGTATTAGTAAGTGAAATTTAATCGAGGACAAATTAATGACCTGTTTTAAAAGGAAATACTTAAACGTCCAGACAAAATAGGAAGGTTGTAAGAAAAGATTCGATTCCATGAGGTTATTCCCTATTTTCAAATGTGACGTAAATAAGGCACCACCTGTTAGCGTAAAACAGTCGGTAGATTTAACTTGTAAATTCCAGCACAGTGCTGTGCCAGCGATAAAATAACATCTCTTTGAAGTGAACAGATACCTAGGATTAAGCATGAACAGATTGATGACGCAGTGCAATTGTTCTAAAAAGGCCTGTAAAAGCGTGATGGAATAAAAAGGAAGTTTATTGTATAACGCAAAGTAAGATGAGTCTAGACTATAAACAAGCTGAGTCAAAGAAGATATGAGTAACATGGTTTATTATGCCAACTTCACGGTACTATTGAGCATTAGCGATACTGCAAATTCACAAGCTTGCAGCACATATAATAAGGATCTCGCCCAAGCTTCACAGGTAGCGACAGCAGCAAAAAACAACACTCTAGTGAGAGGCTTATATATACAAATGATAATTAATACCCAAATGCGTAATGCATAAACTTGACTTAGTCTAAGAAATGAGCAAAGAGTAGTAAGCAAGCTGCAGCAAGATACATATTAGATATACATGCTTGAAGTGATAGATTTTATTTTAAGTGTGCACTGCAATATTTATTGTTTTCTCTGTGATTATGTGATTATTGAATCCCTTTCCTAAGTGCAAATCCTTTAAGATCCTTGATCCTATCCACTCCTCAGGATCAACTTGTAAAGATGCACGTGTGCTTAGGAAGTGAGGCACTACATATAAAAATGGGTAGGTTCGCGACGCGCATATTGCTTTTGTAATGCGCAATGTAAATTAAATTTTCGACCTGGTTGAGGAGTAATTTAGATTCTGTCGACGATGCGCGAGTAGACCCGCTTTTCCCACCTTTCTTTTTTCGACTGTTTGTATTTCTACACGAAACTCAGAGGCGGAATTGCTATTTTCAAATCTGTGCTCGAACTTTCTTTAAAAACAAGCACATACGAGAAAAACTTTTGACATAAATGAAGCTCCCCTCACAAGTCACTAAATAAGACGAGCACTAAAAAAAATGTATTGGTCCTACGAAATGAATAAGCAAGCGTGATAAAGATTACTATGAATGAAATTAATTTGTAAAGGAGATTGGAATGGATTCGGTCAAAGAAAAAGGACTCATAATAGCCTACCTGTGACAGTAGGCTTAAATAAAAAAAGACTAATTAAGAAACAATTGTTTTGATTCAAAGTGGTCAATTAGATTATTTATCGATTTAAATGAACTCTTGTAAATATTAGTAAGTAAATCAACTTGTAAACACCGTGTGATGTTATGACGCGAGAATTTCTTTTAGTACACCGTTCACGCAGACGCTCACCACAGTGCAAGTGAAGTTTTAAAGTTCGACGATTGTCAGTGGCAGTATTCTACTGCACCATATGTGTGAACAATTTCGTTGATGTGTGCAGTGTGTAATAATCAGTGTCATTCCACACATGCAGTTGCAGCGGTAGCTACCACTTACCTGTGAATCCGTAACTGGATAGTGGACAGGAAGTGATGTGAGGCAGTTTCGGTGGCAGAAGCTCCCTCCAGCAATCTAAAAAGCACAAAGCCACGATCCGCCGAACAAAAGCGACGCACGGCACCTCAAGCGCGAAATCAACGCTCTGCAAGAAAGCTCCGGTCACGTGCGCGCGCACAGACTGAATTTCAAGATTGCTCGCAACAGTGGGGGCGGACAGCCACCACGTGCCGAAATAATGTAAACGTTCAACCGCCAACACAGTTGCTGTGCGCTACATTCTGTAGCAAAAACATTCACACCCAGTACTGAAAACATTTTGTATGTATCATAAACCTTCCGAGAGACTCTAAGATAGAGAAGTTAACGTAATTATTATAATGACTGATTGTACACAGAGACAAGTCACAAGGTCACCTCTGAACACTGTTGAAATGTAAACTTTGACGAGAGGTCACGATACGAATGAAAATAAGCACACGAAAATACGTCAAAGGATCCGATCCTTCCTATATCCCATCCCACATGTATATAAAATTAGTTTTGTAAGCTATTCTAATATACGATATTTTATCTGTTTCATATGGGAAATAATTCGGAGAGCCACACTCGAGCCCTGAAAGTGAAAGATATGGACTTCCTTGTCGAAGCCATCACCAGTGGCCGCTCTACAATCAAAGTCTATCATAAATAGTGTATGTGCGACGAAAATAAATGTATAATTAAGTGCGACGACGGACAAGGCAATCAATCGACAAGACGATGACAATATAATGAATACTGTCAAAACAGAAAGTTGTGTACCAGTTGTGGTAGTCAAATTACTTTTGCAACGATGAAAAATGAAGTGTGACTATTTCCTTATAAATTTTGTAAATATGTATACTTACAGCCTTAATTTTAAGAATCATCAAGATAGACTGAATCCATACAATCACTGATAGAAAAACAGAACAAATTCACAATGATCCACCGTCAGTAATTACAAATTGAAACGTTAATTCTTTTATTATGGAATGAATATGAAATGAGACTTTTAATAACCTGTATGTTACATCCGAAAATTACAAATATTCCAATGGGCATGAGGATGAAAGTAATACCTTCGGTATTCCTTCCCTCCTCATGGGAGGCAGTGTAATATTAGTAATTTTCGCCTCACGAAGATTAATATACGCTCAATAGTAAACGGCTGAGGGCCTAAAGTTATCGAACAATTGTAAAGTAAAAGAAATGAACCATCGCATAGCAGCGACAGAATCTATTATTCTTTATCTTTGCCGTTCTTGCGCGGTGCCAGTAAATCTCTACGTACATGTATCGATTAATGGTATAAAAAAGAATTCTGTTGTTTCAAGACAAATGAGGCTTTTGGCGCCTCACCTTTTACTGTTTGTATTCCATGAGAGGCGGACGCGGACTTGCTGCGTTCCACAAATGTATTTTATATTTGATGTGAAAATATTGAGTGAATATGCTAATTGTTATTTTTTTTAATCAGAAAAGATGTAGTTTCTTCTAACTGATATCGAACAGACAGCATCAAGAGGACATTTTGACTGTTATGTATAAAGTATTTAACCACAATGGTCATCTATTGTAATTTAATATGAAAAGGTACGTAGCATTAAAAAAACATGTGTTAAAGATAAGTGTGCTTATTTTCGTAAATTAACCTTGATGAGTCCATCTCCTTATTTACTTAACTGTTAATTATTTTGTGTTACTTCATCATCAGAAATTACGATCACGCTGATGGGCCGAACGCAGCATGAGGCAGAAGGAACATTATCGTTTTCCTATTATTTCTGAACCAACTTTTTTTTAATTGTGTAGTGTTGCATTTCTTTTAAAGTCTATAAATCTTCTGGTCCCTTAGTGTTGATCCGGGTATGACTACATCGCGACTATAAAAATGCACAGAAATGATAATGTTTCTTCCGAGCGATCTCAAATATATATATATATATATATATATCAATATGCTGCTCTTATTCAGGTATTTAATGGTCAACGTATGTTATTATAATAGCGTAATAAATCCCTGATTCTGTTGCCAAGTGGCCCACCAAAATATTCACTTTTTCGACATTAAAAAAAAAAAGTAACAATTCTTTTTATTTTTGTCCCCCAAGAGCAACGCTACATGTCACATGAATGGTTCAAAGCATACACAGTAAGAAGAGTCAGTTTTCTTGTATTTATATCAGCATTGTGCCTTTTGTATTTAATTTCGATGCAATTTCTGTGTTTCATCGTCAATAAGATGGTCAGAGGGATACAGTAAACCTGAAGTGAAGCATCGGAATCTGTAACTAGTGTCACAGGAATGGTTCAAAACATAGACAGTAAGAAGAGTCAGTTTTCTTGTACTTAAGTCGGGATTGTGCCTTTTGTATTTAATTCCGATGCAAATTCTGTGTTTCATCGTCAATAAGAAGGTCAGAGGTATACAGTAAACCTGAAGTGAAGTATCGGAACCTATAACTAGTGTCACAGGAATGGTTCAAAACATAAACAGTAAGAAGAGTCAGTTTTATTGTACTTAAGTCGGCATTGTGCCTTTTGTATTTAATGCCGATGCAATTTCTGTGTTTCATCGTCAATACGAAGTTCAGAGCGATACAGTAAACATGAAGTGAAGCGTCGGAATGTATAACTGGTGTCATTGGAATGGTTCAAAACGTAGACAGTAAGAGGAGTCAGTTTTCTTGTACTTAAGTCGGCATTGTGCCTTTTGTATTTAATTTCGATGCAATTTCTGTGTTCCTTCGTCAATAAGAATGTCAGAGGGATACAGTAAACCTGAAGTGAAGCATCGGAATCTATAACTAGTGTCACATGAATGGTTCAAAACATAGACAGTAAGAAGAGTCAGTTTTCTTGTACTTAAGTCGGCATTGTGCCTTTTAGTATTTAATTCCGATGCAATTTCTGTGTTTCATAGTCAGTAAGAAGGTCAGAGGGATACAGTAAACCTGAAGTGAAGCATCGGAATCTAAAACCGGTCTCAGAGGAAAGTTTCAAAACATAGACAGTAAGAAGAGCCAGTCTTCTTCTACTTGAGTCTGCATTGTGCCTTTTGTATTTAATTCCGATGCAATTTCTGTGTTTCATCGTCAATAAGAAGTTCAGGGGGATACAGTAAACCTGAAGTGAAGCATCGGAATCTATAACTAGTTTCAAATGAATGGTTCAAAACATAGACAGTAAGAGGAGTCAGTTTACTTGTACTTAAGTCGGCATTGTGCCTTTTGTATTTAATTCCGATGCAATATCTGTGTTTCATCGTCAATAAGAAGGTCAGAGGGATACAGTAAACCTGAAGTGAAACAGCGAAATCTATAACTAGTGTCACAGAAATGGTTCAAAACATAGATAGTGATAAGAATCAGTTTTCATTTACTTAATCGGCATTGTGCTTTTTCTATTTAATTCCGATGCAATTTCTGTGTTTCATCGTCAATAAGAAGGTCAGAGGGATACAGTAAACCTGAAGCATCGGAATCTATAACTAGTGTCACATGAATGGTTCAAAACATAGACAGTAAGAAGAGTCAGTTTTCTTGTATTTATATCAGCATTGTGCCTTTTGTATTTAATTTCGATGCAATTTCTGTGTTTCATCGTCAATAAGAAGGTCAGAGGGATACAGTAAACCTGAAGTGAAGCATCGGAATCTGTAACTAGTGTCACAGGAATGGTTCAAAACATAGACAGTAAGAAGAGTCATTTTTCTTGTACTTAGGTCGGGATTGTGCCTTTTGTATTTAATTCCGATGCAAAATCTGTGTTTCATCGTCAATAAGAAGGTCAGAGGTATACAGTAAACCTGAAGTGAAGTATCGGAACCTATAACTAGTGTCACAGGAATGGTTCAAAACATAAACAGTAAGAAGAGTCAGTTTTATTGTACTTAAGTCGGCATTGTGCCTTTTGTATTTAATGCCGATGCAATTTCTGTGTTTCATCGTCAATACGAAGGTCAGAGCGATACAGTAAACATGAAGTGAAGCGTCGGAATGTATAACTCGTGTCATTGGAATGGTTCAAATCGTAGACAGTAAGAGGAGTCAGTTTTCTTGTACTTAAGTCGGCATTGTGCCTTTTGTATTTAATTTCGATGCAATTTCTGTGTTCCTTCCTCAATAAGAATGTCAGAGGGATACAGTAAGCCTGAAGTGAAGCATCAGAATCTATAACTAGTGTCACATGAATGGTTCAAAACATAGACAGTAAGAAGAGTCAGTTTTCTTGTACTTAAGTCGGCATTGTTCCTTTTAGTATTTAATTCCGATGCAATTTCTGTGTTTCATAGTCAGTAAGAAGGTCAGAGGGATACAGTAAACCTGAAGTGAAGCATCGGAATCTAAAACCGGTCTCAGAGGAAAGTTTCAAAACATAGACAGTAAGAAGAGCCAGTCTTCTTCTACTTGAGTCTGCATTGTGCCTTTTGTATTTAATTCCGATGCAATTTCTGTGTTTCATCGTCAATAAGAAGTTCAGGGGGATACAGTAAACCTGAAGTGAAGCATCGGAATCTATAACTAGTTTCAAATGAATGGTTCAAAACATAGACAGTAAGAGGAGTCAGTTTACTTGTACTTAAGTCGGCATTGTGCCTTTTGTATTTAATTCCGATGCAATATCTGTGTTTCATCGTCAATAAGAAGGTCAGAGGGATACAGTAAACCTGAAGTGAAACAGCGAAATCTATAACTAGTGTCACAGAAATGGTTCAAAACATAGATAGTAATAAGAATCAGTTTTCATTTACTTAATCGGCATTGTGCTTTTTCTATTTAATTCCGATGCAATTTCTGTGTTTCATCGTCAATAAGAAGGTCAGAGGGATACAGTAAACCTGAAGCATCGGAATCTACAACTAGTGTCACATGAATGGTTCAAAACATAGACAGTAAGAAGAGTCAGTTTTCTTGTACTTAAGTCGGCATAGTACCTTTTGTTTTTAATTCCGATGCAATTTCTGTGTTTCATCGTCAATAAGAAGGTCTGAGGGATACAGTAAACCTGAAGTAAAACATCGGAATCTATAACTAGTGTCACTGGAATGGTTCAAAACATAGACAGTAAGAAGTGTCAGTTATCTTGTACTTAAGTCGGCATTGTGCCTTTTGTATTTAATTCCGAAGCAATTTCTGTGTCTCATCGTCAATAAGAAGGTCAGAGGGATACAGTAAACCTGAAGTAAAGCATCGGAATCTATAATGAGTTTCACATGAATGGATCAAAACATAGACAGTAAGAAGAGTCAGTTTTCTTGTACATAAGTCGGCATTGTGCCTTTTGTATTTAAATCCGATGCAATTTCTGTGTTTCATCGCCAATAAGAAGGTCAGAGGGTTACAGTAAACCTGAAGTGAAGCATCGGAATCTATAACTAGTGTCACAGGAATGGTTCAAAACATAGACTGTAAGAAAAGTCAGTTTTCTTGTACTTAAGTCGGCATTGTGCCTTTTGTATTTAATTCCGATGCAATTTCTGTGATTCATCGTCACTAAGAAGGTCAGAGACATACAGTAAACCTGAAGTGAAGCATCGGAATCTATAACTAGTGTCGCAGGAACGGTTTAAACATAGACAGTAAGAAGAGTCAGTTTACTTGTACTTAAGTCAGCATTGTGCCTTTTCTATTTAATTCCGATGGAATTTCAGTGTTTCATCGTCAATAAGAAGGTCAGAGGGATACAGTGAAACTGAAGTGAATCATCGGAATCTATAACTAGTGTCACAGGAATGGTTCAAATCATAGCTAGTAAGAAGAGTCAGTTTTCTTGTACTTAAGTCGGCATTGTGCCTTTTGTATTTAATTCCGATGCAATTTTTTGTGTTTCATCGTCAATAAGAAGGTCAGAGGAAGACAGTAAACCTGAAGTGAAGCATCGGGATCTATAACTAGTGTCACAGGAATGGTTCAAATCATAGACAGTAAGAAGAGTCAGTTTTCTTCTACTTAAGTCGGCATTGTGCCTTTTGAATTTAATTCCGAGGCAATTTCTGTGTTTCATCGTCAATAAGAAGGTCAGAGGGATACAGTAAACCTGAAGTGAAGAAACGGAATCTATACTTAGTGTCACATGAATGGTTCAAAGCATACACAGTAAGAAGAGTCAGTTTTCTTGTATTTATATCAGCATTGTGCCTTTTGTATTTAATTTCGACGCAATTTCTGTGTTTCATCGTCAATAAGAAGGTCAGAGGGATACAGTAAACCTGAAGTGAAGCATCGGAATCTGTAACTAGTGTCACAGGAATGGTTCAAAACATAGACTGTAAGAAGAGTCAGTTTTCTTGTACTTAAGTCGGCATTGTGCCTTTTGTATTTAATTCCGATGCAAATTCTGTGTCTCATCGTCAATAAGAAGGTCAGAGGTATACAGTAAACCTGAAGTGAAGTATCGGAACCTATAACTAGTGTCACAGGAATGGTTCAAAACATAGACAGTAAGAAGAGTCAGTTTTATTGTACTTAAGTCGGCATTGTGCCTTTTGTATTTAATGCCGATGGAATTTCAGTGTTTCATCGTCAATAAGAAGGTCAGAGGGATACAGTGAACCTGAAGTGAAGCATCGGAATCTATAACTAGTGTCACAGGATTGGTTCAAAACATAGACAGTAAGAAGAGTCAGTTTTCTTGTACTTAAGTCGGCATTGTGCCTTTTGTATTTAATTCCGATGCAATTTCTGTGTTTCATCGTCAATACGAAGGTCAGAGCGATACAGTAAACATGAAGTGAAGCGTCGGAATGTATAACTAGTGTCATTGGAATGGTTCAAAACGTAGACAGTAAGAGGAGTCAGTTTTCTTGTACTTAAGTCGGCATTGTGCCTTTTGTATTTAGTCTCGATGCAATTTCTGTGTTCCTTCGTCAATAAGAATGTCAGAGGGATACAGTAAACCTGAAGTGAAGCATCGGAATCTATAACTAGTGTCACATGAATGGTTCAAAACATAGACAGTAAGAAGAGTCAGTTTTCTTGTACTTAAGTCGGCATTGTGCCTTTTGAATTTAATTCCGATGCAATTTCTGTGTTTCATCGTCAATAAGAAGGTCAGAGGGATACAGTAAACCTGAAGTGAAGCAACGGAATCTATAATTAGTGTCACATGAATGGTTCAAAGTATACACAGTAAGAGGAGTCAGTTTTCTTGTATTTAAATCAGCATTGTGCCTTTTGTGTTTAATTTCGATGCAATATCTGTGTTTCATCGTCAATAAGAAGGTCAGAGGGATACAGTAAACCTGAAGTGAAGCATCGGAATCTGTAACTAGTGTCACAGGAATTGTTCAAAACATAGGCAGTAAGAAGTGTCAGTTTTCTTGTACTTAAGTCGGGATTATGCCTTTTGTATTTAATTCCGATCAAATTCTGTCTTTCATCGTCAATAAGAAGGTCAGAGGTATACAGTAAACCTGAAGTGAAGCATCGGAACCTATAACTAGTGTCGCAGGAACGGTTTAAACATAGACAGTAAGAAGAGTCAGTTTACTTGCACTTAAGTCAGCATTGTGCCTTTTCTATTTAATTCCGGTGGAATTTCAGTGTTTCATCGTCAATAAGAAGGTCAGAGGGATACAGTGATACTGAAGTGAAGCATCGGAATCTATAACTAGTGTCACAGGAATGGTTCAAAACACAGCCAGTAAAAAGAGTCAGTTTTCTTGTACTTAAGTCGGCATTGTGCCTTTTGTATTTAATTCCGATGGAATTTCAGTGTTTCATCGTCATAAGAAGGTCAGAGGGATACAGTGAACCTGAAGTGAAGCATCGGAATCCATAACTAGTGTCACAGGATAGGTTCAAATCATAGACAGTAAGAAGAATCAGTTTTCTTGTACTTTAGTCGGCATTGTGCCTTTTGTATTTAATTCCGGTGCAATTTCTGTGTTTCATCGTCAATACGAAGGTCAGAGCGATACGGTAAACATGAAGTGAAGCGTCGGAATGTATAACTGGTGTCATTGGAATGGTTCAATACGTAGACAGTATGAGGAGTCAGTTTTCTTGTACTTAAGTCGGCATTGTGCCTTTTGTATTTAATTTCGATGCAATTTCTGTGTTCCTTCGTCATTAAGAAGGTCAGAGGGATACAGTAAACCTGAAGTGAAGCATCGGAATCTATAACTAGTGTCACATGAATGGTTCAAAACACAGACAGTAAAAAGTGTCATTTCTCTTGTACTTAAGTCGGCATTGTGCTTTTCTATTTAATTCCGATGCAATTTCTGTGTTTCATCGTCAATAAGAAGGTCAGAGGGATACAGTAAACCTGACGTGAAGCATCGGAATCTATAACTAGTGTCACATGAATGGTTCAAAACATAGACAGTAAGAACAGTCAGTTTTCTTGTACTTCAGTCGGCATTGTACCTTTTGTATTTAATTCCGATGCAATTCCTGTGTTTCATCGTCAATAAGAAGGTCAGAGGGATGCAGTAAACCTGAAGCATCGGAACCTATAACTAGTGTCACAGGAATGGTTCAAAACATAGACAGTAAGTAGAGTCAGTTTTCTTGTACTTAAGTCGGCATTGTGCCTCTTGAATTTAATTCCGATGCAATTTCTGTGTTTCATCGTCAATAAGAAGGTCAGAGTGATACAGTAAACCTGAAGCATCGGGATCTATAACTAGTGTCACATGAATGGTTCAAAACATAGACAGTAAGAAGAGTCAGTTTTCTTGTACTTAAGTCGGCATTGTGCCTTTTGTATTTAATTCCGATGCAATATCTGTGTTTCATCTCCAATAAGAAGGTCAGAGGGATACAGTAAACCAGAAGTGAAGCATCGGAATCTATAACTAGTGTTACAGAATTGGTTCAAAACATAGACAGTCAGAAGAATTAGTTTTAATGTACTTAATCGGCATTGTGCGTTTTCTATTTAATTCCGATGCAATTTCTGTATTTCATCTCAATAAGAAGCTCAGAGGGATACAGTAAACCAGAAGTGTAGCATCGGAATCCATTACTAGTGTCACAGGAATGGTTCAAAACATAGACAGTAGCAAGAGTCAGTTCTCTTGTACTTAGGTCGGCATTGTGCTTTTGTATTTAATTTCGATGCAATTTCTGTGTTTCATCGTCAATAAGGAGGTCAGAGTGACACAGTAAACCAGAAGTGAAGCATCGGAATCTATAACTAGTGTCACGGGAATGCTTCAAAACATAGACAGTAAGAAGAGTCAGTTTTCTTGTACTTAAGTCGGCATTGTGCCTTTTCTATTTAATTCCGATGCAATTTCTGTGTTTCATCGTCATTAACAAGGTCAGAAGGATGCAGTAAACCTGAAGTGAAGCATCGGAATCTGTAACTAGTGTCACTGGAATGGTTCAAACATAGACAGCAAGAAGAGCCAGTCTTCTTGTACTTGAGTCGGCATTGTGCCTATGTATTTAATTCCGATGCAATTTCTGTGTTTCATCGTCAATAAGACTGTCAGAGGGATACAGTAAACCCGAAGTGAAGCATCGGAATCTATAACTAGTGTCACAGGAATGGTTCAAAGCATAGACAGTAGGAAGAGCCAGTCTTCTTGTCCTTGATTCGGCATTGTGCCTTTTGTATTTAATTAAGATGCAATTTCTGTGTTTCATCGTCAATAAGATGGTCAGAGGGATACAGCAAACCTGAAGTGAAGCATCGGAATCTATAACTAGTGTCACAGGAATAGTTCAAAACATTGACAGTAAGAAGAGTCAGTCTTCTTGTACTTAAGTCGGCATTGTGCCTTTTGTATTTAATTCCGATGCAATCTCTGTGTTTCATCGTCAATAAGAAGGTCAGAGCGATACAGTAAACCTGAAGTGAAGCATCGGAATCGATAACTAGTGTCACAGGAATGGTACAAAACATAGACAGTAAGAAGAGTCAGATTTCTTGTACCTAAGTCGGCATTGTGCCTTTTGTATTTAATTCCGATACGATTTCTGTGTTTCATCATCAATAAGAAGGTGAGAGGGATACAGTAAACCTGAAGTGATGCATCGGAATCTATAACTAGTGTCACAGGTATGGTTCAAAACATAGACAGTAAGTAGAGTCAGTTTTCTTGTACCTAAGTCGGCATTGTGCCTCTTGGATTTAATTCCGATGCAATTTCTGTGTTTCATCGTCAATAAGAAGGTCACAGGGATACAGTAAACCTGAAGTGAAGCATCGGAATCTATAACTAGTGTCACATGAATGGTTCAAAACATAGACCGTAAGAAGAGTCAGTTTTCTTGTACTTAAGTCGGCATAGTACCTTATGCTTTTAATTCCGATGCATTTCCTGTCTTTCATCGTCAATAAGAAGGTGAGAGGGATACAGTAAACCTGAAGTGAAGCATCGGAATCTATAACTAGTGTCACAGGAATCGTTCAAAACATAGACAGTAAGAAGAGTCAGTTTTCTTGTACTTAAGTCGGCATTGTGCCCTTTGTATTTTATTCCGATGCAATATCTGTGTTTCATCGTCAATAAGAAGGTCAGAGGGATACAGTAAACCGGAAGTGAAGCATCGGAATCCATAACTAGTGTCACAGGAATTTTTCAGACATAGACAGTAAGAAGAGTCAGTTTTCTTGTATTTAAGTGGGCATTGTGCCTTTTGTATTTAGTTCCGATACAATTTCTGTGTTTCATCGTCAATAAGAAGGTCAGAGGTATACAGTAAACCTGAAATGAAGCATCGGGATCTATAACTATTGTCACAGGAATGGTTCAAAACATAGACAGTACGAAGAGTCAGTTTTCTTGTACTTAAGTCGGCATTGTACCTTTTGTATTTAATTCCGATGCAATTTCTGTATTTCATCGTCAATAAGAAGGTCAGAGGGATACAGTAAACCTGAAGTGAAGCATCGGAATCTAAAACCGGTCTCACAGAATGGTTTCAAAACATAGACAGTAAGAGTAGCCAGTCCTCTTGTACTTGAGTCGGCATTGTGCCTTTTGTATTGAATTCCGATGCAATTTCTGTGTTTCATCGTCAATAAGAAGGTCAGAGGGATACAGTGAACCTTAAGTGAAGCATCGGAATTTATAACTAGTGTCACATGAATTGTTCAAAACATAGACAGTAAGATGAGTCAGTTTTCTTGTACTTAAGTCGGCATTGTGCCTTTTGTATTTAATTCCGATGCAATATCTGTGTTTCATCTCCAATAAGAATGTCAGAGGGATACAGTAAACCAGAAGTGAAGCATCGGAATCTATAACTAGTGTTACAGAAGTGGTTCAAAACATAGACAGTCAGAAGAATCAGTTTTAATGTACTTAATCGGCATTGTGTCTTTTCTATTAAATTACGATGCGATTTCTGTGTTTCATCGTCAATATGAAGGTCAGAGGGATACAGTAATCCTGAAGTGAAGCATCGGAATCTATAACTAGTGACAGAGGAATAGTTCAAAGCTTAGACAGTAAGAAGAGTCAGTCTTCTTGTACTTAAGTCGGCATTGTGCCTTTTGTATTTAATTCCCATGCAATTTCTGTGTTCCATCGTCAATAAGAAGGTCAGAGGGATACAGTAAACCAGAAGTGAAGCATCGGAATCTATAACTAGTGTCACAGGAATGGTTCAAAACATAGACAGTGGGAAGAGTCAGTTTTCTTGTACTTAATTCGGCATTGTGCCTTTTGTATTTAATTCCGATGCAATCTCTGTGTTTCATCGTCAATAAGAAGGTGAGAGCGATACAGTAAACCTGAAGTGAAGCATCGGAATCGATAACTAGTGTCAAAGGAATGGTACAAAACATAGACAGTAGGAAGAGTCAGATTTCTTGTACCTAAGTCGGCATTGTGCCTTTTGTATTTAATTCCGATACGATTTCTGTGTTTCATCATCAATAAGAAGGTCAGAGGGATACAGTAAACCTGAAGTGAAGCATCGGAATCTATAACTAGTGTCACAGGAATGGTTCAAAACATAGACAGTAAGAAGAGTCAGTTTTCTTGTACTTAAGTCGGCATTGTGCCTCTTGTATTTAATTCCGATGCAATTTCTGTGTTTCATCGTCAATAAGAAGGTCAGAGGGATACAGTAAACCTGAAGAGAAGCATCGGAATCTATAACTAGTGTCACATGAATGGTTCAAATCATAGACAGTAAGAAGAGTCAGTTTTCTTGTATTTAAGTCGGCATAGTACCTTTCGCTTTTAATTCCGATGCAATTTCTGTGTTTCATCGTCAATATGAAGGTCAGAGGGATACAGTAAACCTGAAGTGAAGCATCGGAATCTATAACTAGTGTCACAGGAATCGTTCAAAACATAGACAGTAAGAAGAGTCAGTTTTCTTGTACTTAAGTCGGCATTGTACCTTTTGTATTTTATTCCGATGGAATATCTGTTTTTCATCGTCAATAAGAAGGTCAGAGGGATACAGTAAACCGGAAGTGAAGCATCGGAATCCATAACTAGTGTCACAGGTATGGTTCAGACATAGACAGTAAGAAGAGTCAGTTTTCTTGTATTTAAGTGGGCATTGTGCCTTTTGTATTTAGTTCCGATACAATTTCTGTGTTTCATCGTCAATAAGAAGGTCAGAGGTATACAGTAAACCTGAAGTGAAGCATCGGAATCTGTAACTAGTGTCACAGAAATGGTTCAGAACATAGACAGTAAGAAGAATCAGTTCTCATGTACTTAAGTCGGCATTGTGCTTTTGTATTTAATTCCGATGCAATTTCTGTGTTTCATCGTCAATAAGGAGGTCAGAGTGACACAGTAAACCTGAAGTGAAGCATCGGAATCTATAACTAGTGTCACGGGAATGCTTCAAAACATAGACAGTAAGAAGCGTCAGTTTTCTTGTACTTAAGTCGGCATTGTGCCTTTTCTATTTAATTCCGATGCAATTTCTGTGTTTCATCGTCAATAACAAGGTCAGAGGGATGCAGTAAACCTGAAGTGAAGCATCGGAATCTGTAACTAGTGTCACAGGAATGGTTCAAACATAGACAGTTAGAAGAGCCAGTCTTCTTGTACTTGATTCGGCATTGTGCCTATGTATTTAATTCCGATGCAATTTCTGTGTTTCATCGTCAATAAGACTGTCAGAGGGATACACTAAACCCGAAGTGAAGCATCGGAATCTATAACTAGTGTCACAGGAATGGTTCAAAGCATAGACAGTAGGAAGAGCCAGTCTTCTTGTCTTTGATTCGGCATTGTGCATTTTGTATTTAATTTCCATGCAATTTCTGTGTTCCATCGTCAATAAGAAGGTCAGAGGGATACAGTAAACCTGAAGTGAAGCATCGGAATCTATAACTAGTGTCAAAGGAATGGTTCAAAACATAGACAGTAGAAAGAGTCAGTTTTCTTGTACTTAATTCGGCATTGTGCCTTTTGTATTTAATTCCGATGCAATCTCTGTGTTTCATCGTCAATAAGAAGGTCAGAGCAATACAGTAAACCTGAAGTGAAGCATCGGAAACGATAACTAGTGTCACAGGAATGGTACAAAACATACACAGTAAGAAGAGTCAGATTTCTTGTACCTAAGTCGGCATTGTGCCTTTTGTATTTAATTCCGATACGATTTCTGTGTTTCATCATCAATAAGAAGGTCAGAGGGATACAGTAAACCTGAAGTGAAGCATCGGAATCTATAACTAGTGTCAGAGGAATGGTTCAAAACATAGACAGTAAGAAGAGTCAGTTTTCTTGTACTTAAGTCGGCATAGTACCTTTTGCTTTTAATTCCGATGCATTTCCTGTGTTTCATCGTCAATAAGAAGGTCAGAGGGATACAGTAAACCTGAAGTGAAGCATCGGAATCTATAACTAGTGTCACAGGAATCGTTCAAAACATAGACAGTAAGAAGAGTCAGTTTTCTTGTACTTAAGTGGGCATTGTGCCTCTTGTATTTAATTCCGATGCAATTTCTGTGTTTCATCGTCAATAAGAAGGTCAGAGGGATACAGTAAACCTGAAGTGAAGCTTCGGAATCTGTAACTAGTGTCACATGAATGGTTCAAAGCATAGACAGTAAGAAGAGTCAGTCTTCTTGTACTTAAGTCGGCATAGTACCTTTTGCTTTTAATTCCGATGCAATTCCTGTGTTTCATCGTCAATAAGAAGGTCAGAGGTATACAGTAAACCTGAAGTGAAGCATCGGAATCTATAACTAGTGTCACAGGAATCGTTCAAAACATAGACAGTAAGAAGAGTCAGTTTTCTGATACTTAAGTCGGCATTGTGCCTTTTGTATTTTATTCCGATGCAATATCTGTGTTTCATCGTCAATAAGAAGGTCAGAGGGATACAGTAAACCGGAAGTGAAGCATCGGAATCCATAACTAGTGTCACAGGAATGGTTCAGACATAGACAGTAAGAAGAGTCAGTTTTCTTGTATTTAAGTGGGCATTGTGCCTTTTGTATTTAGTTCCGATACAATTTCTGTGTTTCATCGTCAATATGAAGGTCAGAGGTATACAGTAAACCTGAAGTGAAGCATCGGAATCTATAACTAGTGTCACAGGAATGGTTCAAAACATAGACAGTAAGAAGAGTCAGTTTTCTTGTACTTAAGTCGGCATTGTACGTTTTGTATTTAATTCCGATGCAATTTCTGTATTTCATCGTCAATAAGAAGGTCAGAGGGATACAGTAAACCGGAAGTGAAGCATCGGAATCCATAACTAGTGTCACAGGAATGGTTCAGACATAGACAGTAAGAAGAGTCAGTTTTCTTGTACTTGAGTCGGCATTGTGCCTTTTGTATTGAATTCCGATGCAATTTCTGTGTTTCATCGTCAATAAGAAGGTCAGAGGGATACAGTGAACCTGAAGTGAAGCATCGGAAATTATAACTAGTGTCACATGAATGGTTCAAAACATAGACAGTAAGATGAGTCAGTTTTCTTGTACTTAAGTCGGCATTGTGCCTTTTGTATTTAATTCCGATGCAATATCTGTGTTTCATCTCCAATAAGAAGGTCAGAGGTATACAGTAAATCAGAAGTGAAGCATCGGAATCTATAACTAGTGTCACAGGAATGGTTCAAAACACAGACAATAAGAAGAGCCAGTGTTCTTGTACTTGATTTGGCTTTGTGCATTTTGTATTTAATTCCGATGCAATTTCTGTGTTTCGTCATCAATAAGAAGGTCAGTGGGATTCAGTAAACCTGAAGTGAAGCATCGGAATCTGTAACTAGTGTCACAGAAATACTTCAAAACATAGACAGTAAGAAGAGTCAGTTCTCTTGTACTTAAGTCGGCATTGTGCTTTTGTATTTAATTCGGATGCAATTTCTGTGTTTCATCGTCAATAAGAAGGTCAAAGGGATCCAGTAAACCAGAAGTGTAGCATCGGATACTATTACTAGTGTCACAGGAATGGTTCAAAACATAGACAGTAGGAGGAGTCAGTTCTCTTGTACTTAATTCGGCATTGTGCTTTTGTATTTAATTCGGATGCAATTTCTGTGTTTCATCGTCAATAAGAAGGTCAAAGGGATCCAGTAAACCAGAAGTGTAGCATCGGAATTTATTACTTGAGTCACAGGAATGGTTCAAACATAGACAGTAGAAGGAGTCAGTTCTCTTGTACTTAAGTCGGCATTGTGCTTTTGTATTTAATTCCGATGCGATTTCTGTGTTTCATCGTCAATATGAAGGTCAGAGGGATACAGTAAACCTGAAGTGAAGCATCGGAATCTATAACTAGTGACACAGGAATAGTTCAAAACATTGACAGTAAGAAGAGTCAGTCTTCTTGTACTTAAGTCGGCATTGTGCCTTTTGTATTTAATTCCCATGCAATTTCTGTGTTCCATCGTCAATAAGAAGGTCAGAGGGATACAGTAAACCTGAAGTGAAGCATCGGAATCTATAACTAGTGTCACAGGAATGGTTCAAAACATAGACAGTAGGAAGAGTCAGTTTTCTTGTACTTAATTCGGCATTGTGCCTCTTGTATTTAATTCCGATGCAATCTCTGTGTTTCATCGCCAATAAGAAGGTCAGAGCGATACAGTAAACCTGAAGTGAAGCATCGGAATCGATAACTAGTGTCACAGGAATCGTTCAAAACATAGACAGTAGGAAGAGTCAGTTTTCTTGTACTTAAATCGGCATTGCGCCTTTACTATTTAATTCCAATGCAATTTTTTGTTTCGTCGTCAATAAGATGATCCAAGGGATACAGTAAACCTGAAGTGAAGCATCGGTATCTAAAACCGGACTCACAGGAACGTTTCAAAACATAGATGGTAAGAAGAGCCAGTCTTCTTGCACTTGAGTCGGCATTGTGCCTTTTGTATTTAATTCCGATTTAATTTCTGTGTTTCATCGTCAATAAGAAGGTCAGAGAGATATAGTATACCTGAAGTGAAGCATCGGAATCTATAACTAGTGTCACGGGAATGCGTCAAAACATAGACAGTAAGAAGAGTCAGTCTTCTTGTACTTAAGTAGGCATTGTGCCTTTTGTATTTAATTCTCTAGCAATTTCTGTGTTTCATCGTCAATAAGAAGGTCATAGCGATACAGTATACCTGAAGTGAAGCATCGGAATCGATAACTAGTGTCACAGAAATGGTTCAAAGCATAGACAGTAAGAAGAGTCAGATATCTTGTACTTAACTCGGCATTGTGCCATTTGTATTTTATGCCGATGCAATTTCTGTGTTTCATCGTCAATAAGAAGGTCAGAGGGTAACAGTAAACATGAAGTGAAGCATCGGAATCTATAACTAGTGTCACAGGAATGGCTCACAACAAAGACAGTAAGAAGAGTCAGTTTTCTTGTACTTAAGTCGGCATTTTGCCTTTTGTATTTAATTCCGATGCAATTTCTGTGTTTCACCGTCAATAAGAAGGTGCAAGGGATACAGTAAACCTGAAGTGAAGGATCGGACCCTAAAACTGGTCCCACAGGAAGGTTCAAAACATAGACAGTAAGAAAATTAGTTTTCTTGTACTTAAGTCAGCATTGTGCCTTTTCTATTTAATTCTGATTCTATTTCTGTGTTTCATCGTCAATAAGAAGGTCAGAGGGATACAGTAAACCTGAAGTGAAGCATCGGAATCTATAACTAGTGTCACAGGATTGGTTCAAAACATAGACAGTAGGAAGAGCCAGTCTTCTTGTACTTAAGTCGGCATTGTGCCTTTTGTATTTAATTCCGATGCAATTTCTGTGTTTCATCGTCAATAAGAAGGTCAGAGGGTAACAGTAAACCTGAAGTGAAGTATCGGAATCTATAACTAGTGTCACAGGAATGGTTCAAAAAATAGAAAGTAAGAAGAGTTAGTTTTCTTGTACTTAAGTCGGCATTGTGCCTCATGTATTTAATTCTGATGCAATTTCTGTGTTTCATCGTCAATAAGTAGGTCAGAGGGATACAGTAAACCTGAAGAGAAGCATTGGAATCTATAACTAGTGTCACATGAATGTTTCAAACATAGACGGTAAGAAGAGTCAGTTTTCTTGTACTTATGTCGGCATTGTGACTTTTGTATTTAATTCCCATACAATTTCTGTGTATCATCGTCAATAAGAAGGTCAGAGGGATACAGTAAACCTGAAGTGAAGCATCGGAACCTATAACTAGTGTCACAGGAATGGTTCAAACATAGACAGTAAGAAGAGTCAGTTTTCTTGTACTTAAGTCGACATTGTGCCTTTTGTATTTAATTCCGATGCAATTTCTGTGTTTCATCGTCAATAAGAAGGTCAGAGGGATACAGTAATCCTGAAGTGAAGCATCTGAATCTAAAACCGGTCTCACAGGAAAGTTTCAAAACATAGACAGTAAGAAGAGCCGGTCTTCTTGTACTTGAGTCGGAATTGTGCCTTTTGTATCTAATTCCGACGCAATTTCAGTGCTTCATCGTCAATAAGAAGGTCAGAGGGATACAGTAAACTTGAAGTGAAGCATCGGAATCTATAACTAGTGTCACATGATTGGTTCATAACATTGCCAGTAAGAACAGTCCGTTTTCTAGTACTTAAGTCGGCATTGTGCCTTTTGTATTTAATTCCGATGCAATTTCTGTGTATCATCGTCAATAAGAAGGTCAGAGGGATACAGTAAACCTGAAGTGAAGCATCGGAATCTATAACTAGTGGCACATGAATGGATCAAAACATAGACAGTAAGAAGAGTCAGTTTTTTTGTACTTAAGTCGTCATTGTGCCTTTTGTATCAAATTCAGATGCAATTTCTGTGTTTCATCGTCAATAAGAAGGTCAGGGGGATACAGTAAACCTGAAGTGAAGCATCGGAATCTATAACGAGTGTCACAATAATGGTTCAAAACATAGACAGTAAGAAGAGTCATGTTTCTTGTACTTAAGTCGGCATTGTGCCTTTTGTATTTAATTCCGATGCAATTCCTGTGTTTCATCTTCAATAAGATGGTCAGAGGGATACATTAAACTTGAAGTGATGCATCGGAATCTATAACTAGTGTCACAGGAATGGTTCAAAACATAGACAGTAAGAAGAGTCAGTTTTCTTGTACATAAGTCGGCATTGTGCCATTTCTTTTTAATTCCGAGCAAATTTTTGTGTTTCATCGTCAATAAGAAGGTCTGATGGATACAGTAGACCTGAAGTGAAGCATCGGAAGCTATAACTAGTGTCACATGAATGGTTGAAAACATAGACAGTAAGAAGAGTCAGTTTTCTTGTACTTAAGTCGGCATTGTGCTTTTTGTAATTGATTTCGATGCGATTTCTGAGTTTCATCGTCAATAAGAATGTCAGAGGGATACAGTAAACCTGTAGTGAAGCATCGGAATCTAAATCTAGTGTCACAGGAATGATTCAAAACATAGACAGTAAGAAGAGTCAGTTTTCTTGTACTTAAGTTGGCATTGTGCCTTTTGTATTTAATTCCGACGCAATTTCTGTGTTTCATCGTCAATAAGAAGGTCAGAGGGATACAGTAAACCTGAAGTGAAGCATCGGAATCTTTAACTAGTGTCACAGGAGTGGTTCAAAACATAGACAGTAAGAAGAGTCAGTTTTCTTGTACATAAGTCGGCATTGTGCCTTTTGTATTTAATTCCGATGCAATATCTGTGTTTCATCTTCAATAAGAAGTCAGAGGGATACAGTAAACCTGAAGTGAAGCATCGGAATCTGTAACTAATGTCACAGGAATGGTTCAAAACATAGACACTATGAAGAGTCAGATTTCTTGTACTTAAGTCGGCATTGTTCCTTTTTCTTGTACTTAAGTCGGCACTGTTCCTTTTCTATTTAATTCAGATGCAATTTCTAGGTTTCATCTGCAATACGAAAGTCAGAGGGATACAGTAAACCAGAAGTGAAGCATCAGAATCTATAACTAGTGTCACAGGAATGGATCAATGCATAGACAGTAAGAGGAGTCAGTTTCTTGTACTTAAGTCGGCATTGTGCTTTTTGTATTTAATTCCGATGTAATGTCTGTGTTTCATCATCAATAAGATGGTCAGAGGAATACAGTAAACCTGAAGTGAAGCATCGGAATCTATAACTAGTGTCACAGGAATGGTTCAAAGCATAGACAGTAAGAAGAGTCAGTTTTCTTGTACTTAAGTCGTCATTGTGCCATTTGTATTTAATTCCGATGCAATATCTGTGTTTCATCGTCAATAAGAAGGTCAGAGGGAACAGTAAACCTGAAGTGACGCATCGGAATCTATAACTAGTGTCACAGGAATGGTTCAAAACATAGAATGTAAGAAGAGTCAGTTTTCCTGTATTTAAGTAGGCGTTGTGCCTTTTGTATTTAACTCCGATGCAATTTCTGTGTTTCATCAATAATAAGAAGGTCAGAGGGATACAGTAAACCTGCAGTGAAGCATCGGAATCTATAACTAGTGTCACAGGAATGGTTCAAACATAGACAGTAAGAAGAGTCCGTTTTCTTGTACTTAAGTCGGCATTGTGCCTTCTGTAATTAATTCCGATGCAATTTCTGTGTTCATCGTCAATAAGAAGGTCAGAGGGATACAGTAAACCGGAAGTGAAGCATCGGAATCAATAACTAGTGACACAGGAATGGTTCCAACATAGACAGTAAGAAGAGTGAGTTGTCTTGTACTTAAATCGGCATTGTGCCTTTCGTATTTAATTCCGATGCAATTTCTGTGTTTCATCGTCAATACGAAGGTCACAGGGATACAGTATACCTGAAGTAGTGAATCGGAATCTATAACTAGTGTCACAGGAATGGTTCAAAACATAGACAGTAAGTAGTGTCAGTTTTCTTGTACTTCAGTCGGCATTGTTCATTTTTTATTTAATTCCGATACAATTCAGTGTTTCATCGTCAATAAGAAGGTCAGAGGGATACAGTTCAGCAGAAGTGCAGCATCGGAATCTATAACTAGTGTCACAGGAATGGTTCAAATCTTAGATAGTAAGAAGAGTCAGTTTTCTTGTACTTAAGTTGGCATTGTGCCTATTGTATTTAATTCCGATGCAATTTCTGTGTTTCGTCGTCAATAAGAAGGTCAGAGGGATACAGTAACCCTGAAGTGAAGCATCGGAATCTATAACTAGTGTCACAGGAATGGTTCAAAGCATAGACAGTAAGAAGAGTCAGTTTTCTTGTACTTAAGTCGGCATTGTGCATTTTATATTCAATTCCGTTGCAATTTCTGTGTTTCATCGTCAATAAGAAGGTCAGAGGGGTACAGTAAACCTGAGGTGAAGCATCGGAATCTATAACTAGTGTCACAGGAATGGTTCAAACATAGACAGTAAGAAGAGTCAGTTTTCTTGTACTTAAGACGACATTGTGCCTTTTCTATTTAATTCCGATGCAATTGCCGTGTTTCATCGTCAATAACAAGGTCAGAGGGATACAGTAAACCTGAAGTAAAGCATCGGAATCTATAACTAGTGTCACAGGAAAGGTTCAAAGCATAGACAGTAAGAAGTGTCAGTTTTCTTGTACTTAAGTCGTCATTGTGCCATTTGTATTTAATTCCGATGCAATATCTGTGTTTCATCGTCAATAAGAAGGTCAGAGGGAACAGTAAACCTGAAGTGAAGCATCGGAATCTATAACTAGTGTCACAGGAATGGTTCAAAACATAGACAGTAAGAAGAGTCAGTTTTCTTGTACTTCAGTCGGCATTGTGCATTTTGTATTTAATTCCGATACAATTCAGTGTTTCATCGTCAATAAGAAGGTCAGAGGGATACAGTACAGCAGAAGTGCAGCATCGGAACCTATAACTAGTGTCACAGGAATGGTTCAAATCATAGATAGTAGGAAGAGTCAGTTTTCTTGTACTTAAGTCGTCATTGTGCCATTTGTATTTAATTCCGATACAATATCTGTGTTTCATCGTCAATAAGAAGGTCAGAGGGAACAGTGAACCTGAAGTGAAGCATCGGAATCTATAACTAGTGTCACAGGAATGGTTCAAAACATAGACTATAAGTGGAGTCAGACTTCTTTTACTTAAGTCTTCATTGTGCATTTTGTATTTAATTCCGATGCATTTTCTGTGTTTAATCGTCAATAAGAAGGTCAGAGGGATACAGTAAACCTGAAGTGAAGCATCGAAATCTAAATCTAGTGTCACAGGAACGGTTCAAAGCATAGACAGTAAGAAGAGTCAGTTTTCTTGTACTTAAGTCGGCATTGTGCCTTTTGTATTTAATTCCGAAGCAATATCTGTGTATCATCGTCAACAAGAAGGTCAGAAGGATACAGTAAACCTGTAGTAAAGCATCGGAATCTATAACTAGTGTCACATGAATGGTTCAAACATAGACAGTAAGAAGAGTCAGTTGTCTTGTACTTAAGTCGGCATTGTGCCTTTTGTATTTAATTCCGATTCAATTTCTGTGTTTCATCGTCAATAAGAAGGTCAGAGGGATACAGTAAACCTGAAGTGAAGCATCGGAATCTATAACTAGTGTCACAGGAATGCTTCAAATCGTAGACAGTAAGAAGAGTCAGTTTTCTTGTACTTGAGTCTGCTTTGTGCCTTTTGTATTTCATTCCGATGTAATTTCCGTGTTTCACCTTCAATAAGAAGGTCAGAGGGATACAGTAAACCTGAAGTGAAGTATCGGAATCTATAACTAGTGTCACACAAATGGTTCAAAACACAGACAGTAAGAAGAGTCAGTTTTCTTGTACTTAAGTCGGCATCGTTCCTTTTCTATATAATTCCGATGCAATTTCTATGTTTCATCGTCAATAAGGAGGTCAGAGGGGTACAGTATACCTGAAGTGAAGCATCGGAATCTATAACTAGTGTCACAGGAATGGATCAAAGCATTGACAGTAAGAAGAGTCAGTTTTCTTGTACTTAAGTCTGCTTTGTGCCTTTTGTATTTAATTCCAAAGCAATTTCTGTGTTTCATCGTCAATAAGAAGGTCAGAGGGATACAGTAAACCTAAAGTGAAGCATCGGGATCTATAACTACTGTCACAGGAATGGTTCAAGACGTAGACAGTAAGAAGAGTCAGTTTTCTTGTACTTAAGTCGGCATTGAGCCTTTTGTATTTAATTCCGATGCAATTTCTCTGTTTCATCGTCAATAAGAAGGTCAGAGGGATACAGTAAACCTGAAGTGAAGCATCGGAATCTATAACTAGTGTCACACGAATGGTTCAAACCATTGACAGTAAGATGAGTCAGTTTTCTTGTACTTAAGTCGGCATTGTGCCTTTTTAATATAACTCCGATGCAATTTCTGAGTTTCATCGTCAAGAAGAAGGTCAGAGGGATACAGTAAACCTGAAGTGAAGCAGCAGAATCTATAACTAGTGTCACAGGAATGGTTCAAACATAGACAGTAAGAAGAGTCAGTTGTCTTGTACTTAAGTCGGCATTGTGCTTTTGTATTTAATTCCGATGCAATTTCTGTGTTTCATCGTCAATAAGAAGGTCAGAGGGATACAGTAACCCTGAAGTGAAGCATCGGAATCTTTAACTAGTGTCACAGGAATGCTTCAAATCGTAGACAGTAAGAAGAGTCAGTTTTCTTGTACTTGAGTCTGCTTTGTGCCATTTGTATTTCATTCCGATGTAATTTCCGTGTTTCACCTTCAATAAGAAGGTCAGAGGGATACAGTAAACATGAAGTGAAGAATCGGAATCTATAACTAGTGTCACAGAAATGGTTCGAAACACAGACAGTAAGAAGAGTCAGTTTTCTTGTACTTAAGTCGGCATCGTTCCGTTTCTATTTAATTCCGATGCAATTTCTATGTTTCATCGTCAATAAGGAGGTCAGAGGGGTACAGTATACCTGAAGTGAAGCATCGGAATCTATAACTAGTGTCACAGGAATGGTTCAAAACATAGACAGTAAGTAGAGTCAGTTTTCTTGTACTTAAGTCTGCATTGTGCTTTATGTATTTAAATCCGATGCATTGTCTGTCTTTCATCGTCAATAAGAAGGTCAGAGGGATACAGTAAACATGAAGTGAAGCATCGGAATCTATAACTAGTGTCAAAGGAATGGTTCAAAACATAGACAGTAAGAAGAGTCAGTTTTCTTGTACTTAAGGTGGCGTTGTGCCTTTTTAATATACCTCCGATGCAATTTCTGAGTTTCATCGTCAAGAAGAAGGTCAGAGGGATACAGTAAACCTGAAGTGAAGCAGCAGAATCTATAACTAGTGTCACAGGAATGGTTCAAAACATAGACAGTAAGAAGAGTCACTTTTCAAGTACTTAAGTCTGCATTGTGCTTTTTGTATTTAATTCCGATGCATTGTCTGTGTTTCATCGTCGATAAAAAGGTCAGAGGGATACAGTAAACCTGAAGTGAAGCATTGGAATCTATAACTAGTGTCAAAGGAATGGTTCAAAACATAGACAGTAAGAAGAGTCAGTTTTCTTGTACTTAAATCGGCGTTGTGCCTTTTTGTATTTAATTCCGATGCAATTTCTATGTTTCATCGTCAATAAGAAGGTCAGAGGGATACAGTAAACCTGAAGTGAAGCATCGGAATCTGTAACTAGTGTCACAGGAATGGTTCAAACATAGACAGTAAGAAGAGTCAGTTTTCTTGTACTTAAGTCGGCATTGTGCCTTTTGTATTGAATTCGGATGCAATTTCTGTGTTTCATCTTCAATAAGAAGGTCAGAGGGATACAGTAAACATGAAGTGAAGCATCGGAATCCATAACTAGTGTCACAGGAATGGTTGAGAGCATAGACAGTAAGAAGAGTCAGTTTTCTTGTACTTAAGTCGGCATTGTACCTTTTGAATTTAACTCCGATGCAATTTCTGTGTTTCATCGTCAATAAGAAGGTCAGAGGATTACAGTAAACCTGAAGTGAAGCATCGGAATCTATAACTAGTGTCACAGGAATGGTTCAAAACATAGACAGTAAGAAGAGTCAGTTTTCTTGTACTTAAGTCGGCATTGTGCCTTTTGTATTTAATTCCGATGCAATTTCGGTGTCCATCGTCAATAAGAAGGTCAGAGGGATACAGTAAACCTGAAGTGAAGCATCGGAATCTATAACTAGTTTCACACGAATGGTTCAAAGCATAGACCGTAAGAGGAGTCAGTCTTCTTGTACTTATGTCTGCATTGTGCTTTTGTATTTAATTCCGATGCATTTTCTGTGTTTCATTGTTGATAAGAAGGTAAGAGGGATACAGTAAACGTGAAGTGAAGCATCGGAATCTATAACTAGTGTCACACGAATGGTTCAAACCATTGACTGTAAGAGGAGTCAGTTTTCTTTTACTTAAGTCGGCATTGTGCCTTTTGAATATAACTCCGATGCAATTTCTGAGTTTCATCGTCAAGAAGAAGGTCAGAGGGATACAGTAAACCTGAAGTGAAGCAGCAGAATCTATAACTAGTGTCACAGGAATGGTTCAAAACATAGACAGTAAGTAGAGTCAGTTTTCTTGTACTTAAGTCTGCATTGTGCTTTATGTATTTAATTCCGATGCATTGTCTGTCTTTCATCGTCAATAAGAAGGTCAGAGGGATACAGTAAACGTGAAGTGAAGCATCGGAATCTATAACTAGTGTCAAAGGAATGGTACAAAACATAGACAGTAGGAAGAGTCAGTTTTCTTGTACTTTAGTCGGCGTTGTGCCTTTTGTATTTAATTCCGATGCAATTTCTATGTTTCATCGTCAATAAGAAGGTCAGAGGGATACAGTAAACCTGAAGTGAAGCATCGGAATCTATAACTAGTGTCACAGGAATGGTTCAAACATAGACAGTAAGAAGAGTCAATTTTCCTGTACTTAAGTCGGCATTGTGCCTTTTGTATTTAATTCCGATGCAATTTCTGTGTTTCATCGTCAATAAGATGGTCAGAGGGATACAGTAAACCTGAAGTGAAGCATCGGAATCTATAACTAGCGTCACAGAAATGGTTCACATCACAGCCAGTAAGAAGAGTCAGTTTTCTTGTACTGATGTCGGCATTGTGCCTTTTGTATTTAATTCCGGTGCAATTTCTGTGTTCATCGTCAATAAGAAGGTCAGAGGCATACAGTAAACCTGAAGTGAAGCATCGGAAACTATAACTAGTGTCACAGGAATGGTTCAAAGCATAGAATGTAAGTGGAGTCAGATTTCTTTTGCTTAAGTCTTCATTGTGCATTTTGTATTTAATTCCGATGCATTTTCTGTGTTTCATCGTCAATAAGAAGGTCAGAGGGATACAGTAAACCTGAAGTGAAGCATCGAAATCTAAATCTAGTGTCACAGGAACGGTTCATAGCATAGATAGTAAGAAGAGACAGTTTTCTTGTACTTAAGTCGGCATTGTGCCTTTTGTATTTAATTCCGAAGCAATATCTGTGTATCATCGTCAACAAAAAGGTCAGAGGGATACAGTAAACCTGTAGTAAAGCATCGGAATCTATAACTAGTGTCACATGAATGGTTCAAATCATAGACAGTAAGAAGAGTCAGTTTTCTTGTACTTAAGTCGGCATTGTGCCTTTTGTATTAAATTCCGATTCAATTTCTGTGTTTCATCGTCAATAAGAAGGTCAGAGGTATACAGTAAACATGAAGTGAAGCATCGGAATCCATAACTAGTGTCACAGGAATGGTTGAAATCATAGACAGTTAGAAGAGTCAGTTTTCTTGTACTTAAGTCGGCATTGTACCTTTTGAATTTAACTCCGATGGAATTTCTGTGTTTCATCGTCAATAAGAAGGTCAGAGGAATACAGTAAACCTGAAGTGAAGCATCTTAATCTATAACTAGTGTCACAGGAATGGTTCAAAACATAGACAGTAAGGAGAGTCAGTTTTCTTGTACTTAAGTCGGCATTGGGCCTTTTGTATTTAATTCCGATGAAATTTCTGTGTTCATCGTCAATAAGAAGGTTAGAGGGATACAGTAACCCTGAAGTGAAGCATCGGAATCTATAACTAGTGTCACACTAATGGTTCAAAACATAGACCGTAAGAGTAGTCAGTCTTCTAGTACTTAAGTCTGCATTGTGTTTTTGTATTTAATTCCTATGCATTTTCTGTGTTTCATCGTCGATAAGATGGTCAGACGGATACAGTAAACCTGAAGTGAAGCATCGGAATCTATAACTAGTGTCACACTAATGGTTCAAACCATTGACTGTAAGAGGAGTCAGTTTTCTTGTACTTAAGTCGGCATTGTGCCTTTTTAATATAACTCCGATGCAATTTCTGAGTTTCATCGTCAAGAAGAAGGTCAGAGGGATACCGTAAACCTGAAGTGAAGCAGCAGAATCTATAACTAGTGACACAGGAATGGTTCAAAACGTAGACAGTAAGAAGAGTCACTTTTCTTGTACTTAAGTCTGCATTGTGCTTTTTGTATTTAATTCCGATGCATTGTCTGTGTTTCATCGTCGATAAGAAGGTCAGAGGGATACAGTAAACATGATGTGAAGCATCGGAATCTATAACTAGTGTCAAAGAAATGGTTCAAAACGTAGACAGTGAGAAGAGTCAGTTTTCTTGTACTTAAGTCGGCGTTGTGCCTTTTTGTATTTAATTCCGATGCAATTTCTATGTTTCAACGTCAATAAGAAGGTCAGAGGGATACGGTAAACCTGAAGTGAAGCATCGGAATCTATAACTAGTGTCACAGGAATGGTTCAAACATAGACAGTAAGAAGAGTCAGTTTTCTTGTACTTAAGTCGGCATTGTGTCTTTTGTATTTAATTCCGATGCAATTTCTGTGTTTCATCGTCAATAAGTTGGTGAGAGGGATACAGCAAACCTGAAGTGAAGCATCGGAATCTATAACTAGTGTCACAGAAATGGTTCAAATCACAGCCAGTAAGAAGAGTCAGTTTTCTTGTACTGAAGTCGGCATTGTGCCTTTTGTATTTAATTCCGATGCAATTTCAGTGTTTCATCGTCAATAAGAAGGTCAGAGGGATCTAGTGAACCTGAAGTGAAGCATCGGAATCTATAACTAGTGTCACAGGAATGGTTCAAAACATAGACAGTAAGAAGAGTCAGTTTTCTTGTACTTAAGTCGGCATTGTGCCTTTGTATTTAATTCCGATGCAATTTCTGTGTTTCATCGTCAATGGGAAGGTCTGGGGGATACAGTAAACGTGAAGTGAAGCATCGGAATCTCTAACTAGTGTCACAGGAATGGTTGAAGACGTAGACAGTAAGCAGAGTCAGTTTTCTTGTACTTAAGTCGGCATTGTGCCTTTTGTATTTAATTCCGATTCAATTTCTGTGTTTCATCGTCAATAAGAAGGTCAGAGGGATACAGTAAACCTAAAGTGAAGCATCGGGATCTATAACTACTGTCACAGGAATGGTTCAAGACGTAGACAGTAAGAAGAGTCAGTTTTCTTGTACTTAAGTCGGCATTGTGCCTTTTGTATTTAATTCCGGTGCAATTTCTGTGTTTCATCGTCAATAAGAAGGTCAGAGGGATACAGTAAACCTGAAGTGAAGCATCGGAATCTATAACTAGTGTCACACGAATGGTTCGAATCATAGACATTAAGAAGAGTCAGTTTTCTTGTACTTAAGTCGGCATTGTGCCTTTTGTATTTAATTCCGAAGCAATATCTGTGTATCATCGTCAACAAGAAGGTCAGAGGCATACAGTAAAGCTGTAGTAAAGCATCGGAATCTATAACTAGTGTCACATGAATGGTTCAAAGCATAGACAGTAAGAAGAGTCAGTTTTCTTGTACTTAAGTCGGCATTGTGCCTTTTGTATTAAATTCGGATGCAATTTCTGTGTTTCATCGTCAATAAGAAGGTCAGAGGGATACAGTAAACATGAAGTGAAGCATCGAAATCCATAACTAGTGTCACAGGAATGGTTGAGAGCTTAAACAGTAAGAAGAGTCAGTTTTCTTGTACTTAAGTCGGCATTGTACCTTTTGGATTTAACTCCGATGCAATTTCTGTGTTTCATCGTCAATAAGAAGGTCAGAGGATTACAGTAAACCTGAAGTGAAGCATCGGAATCTATAACTAGTGTCACAGGAATGGTTCAAAACATAGACAGTAAGAGGAGTCAGTTTTCTTGTACTTAAGTCGGCATTGTGCCTTTTGTGTTTAATTCCGATGCAATTTCGGTGTTCATCGTCAATAAGAAGATCAGAGGGATACAGTAAACCTGAAGTGAAGCATCGGAATCTATAACTAGTGTCACACGAATGGTTCAAAACATAGACCGTAAGAGGAGTCAGTCTTCTTGTACTTAAGTCTGCATTGTGCTTTTTGTATTTAATTCCGATGCATTTTCTGTGTTTCATCGTTGATAAGAAGGTCAGAGGGATACAGTAAACCTGAAGTGAAGCATCGGAATCTATAACTAGTGTCACACGAATGGTTCTAACCATTGACTGTAAGAGGAGTCAGTTTTCTTTTACTTAAGTCGGCATTGTGCCTTTTGAATATAACTCCGATGCAATTTCTGGGTTACATCGTCAAGAAGAAGGTCACAGGGATACAGTAAACCTGAAGTGAAGCAGCAGAATCTATAACTAGTGTCACAGGAATGGTTCAAAACATAGACAGTAAGTAGAGTCAGTTTTCTTGTACTTAAGTCTGCATTGTGCTTTATGTATTTAATTCCGATGCATTGTCTGTCTTTCATCGTCAATAAGAAGGTCAGAGGGATACAGTAAACATGAAGTGAAGCATCGTAATCTATAACTAGTGTCAAAGGAATGGTTCAAAACATAGACAGTAAGAAGAGTCAGTTTTCTTGTACTTAAGTCGGCATTGTGCCTTTTGTATTTAATTCCGAAGCAATATCTGTGTATCATCGTCAACAAGAAGGTCAGAGGGATACAGTAAATCTGTAGAAAAGCATCGGAATCTATAACTAGTGTCACATGAATGGTTCAAATCATAGACAGTAAGAAAAGTCAGTTTTCTTGTACTTAAGTCGGCATTGTGCCTTTTGTATTAAATTCCGATTCAATTTCTGTGTTTCATCGTCAATAAGAAGGTCAGAGGGATACAGTAAACATGAAGTGAAGCATCGGAATCCATAACTAGTGTCACAGGAATGGTTGAAATCATAGACAGTTAGAAGAGTCAGTTTTCTTGTACTTAAGTCGGCATTGTACCTTTTGAATTTAACTCCGATGCAATTTCTGTGTTTTATCGTCAATAAGAAGGTCAGAGGAATACAGTAAACCTGAAGTGAAGCATCTTAATCTATAACTAGTGTCACAGGAATGGTTCAAAACATAGACAGTAAGGAGAGTCAGTTTTCTTGTACTTAAGTCGGCATTGTGCCTTTTGTATTTAATTCCGATGAAATTTCTGTGTTCATCGTCAATAAGAAGGTCAGAGGGATACAGTAACCCTGAAGTGAAGCATCGGAATCTATAACTAGTGTCACACTAATGGTTCAAAACATAGACCGTAAGAGTAGTCAGTCTTCTAGTACTTAAGTCTGCATTGTGTTTTTGTATTTAATTCCGATGCATTTTCTGTGTTTCATCGTCGATAAGATGGTCAGACGGATACAGTAAACCTGAAGTGAAGCATCGGAATCTATAACTAGTGTCACACGAATGGTTCAAACCATTGACTGTAAGAGGAGTCAGTTTTCTTGTACTTAAGTCGGCATTGTGCCTTTTTAATATAACTCCGATGCAATTTCTGAGTTTCATCGTCAAGAAGAAGGTCAGAGGGATACCGTAAACCTGAAGTGAAGCAGCAGAATCTATAACTAGTGACACAGGAATGGTTCAAAACGTAGACAGTAAGAAGAGTCACTTTTCTTGTACTTAAGTCTGCATTGTGCTTTTTGTATTTAATTCCGATGCATTGTCTGTGTTTCATCGTCGATAAGAAGGTCAGAGGGATACAGTAAACATGAAGTGAAGCATCGGAATCTATAACTAGTGTCAAAGAAATGGTTCAAAACGTAGACAGTGAGAAGAGTCAGTTTTCTTGTACTTAATTCGGCGTTGTGCCTTTTTGTATTTAATTCCGATGCAATTTCTATGTTTCAACGTCAATAAGAAGGTCAGAGAGATACAGTAAACCTGAAGTGAAGCATCGGAATCTATAACTAGTGTCACAGGAATGGTTCAAACATAGACAGTAAGAAGAGTCAGTTTTCTTGTACTTAAGTCGGCATTGTGCCTTTTGTATTTAATTCCGATGCAATTTCTGTGTTTCATCGTCAATAAGTTGGTCAGAGGGATACAGCAAACCTGAAGTGAAGCATCGGAATCTATAACTAGTGTCACAGAAATGGTTCAAATCACAGCCAGTAAGAAGAGTCAGTTTTCTTGTACTGAAGTCGGCATTGTGCCTTTTGTATTTAATTCCGATGCAATTTCAGTGTTTCATCGTCAATAAGAAGGTCAGAGGGATCTAGTGAACCTGAAGTGAAGCATCGGAATCTATAACTAGTGTCACAGGAATGGTTCAAACCATAGACAGTAAGAAGAGTCAGTTTTCTTGTACTTAAGTCGGCATTGTGCCTTTGTATTTAATTCCGATGCAATTTCTGTATTTCATCGTCAATGGGAAGGTCTGGGGGATACAGTAAACGTGAAGTGAAGCATCGGAATCTATAACTAGTGTCACAGGAATGGTTGAAGACGTAGACAGTAAGCAGAGTCAGTTTTCTTGTACTTAAGTCGGCATTGTGCCTTTTGTATTTAATTCCGATTCAATTTCTGTGTTTCATCGTCAATAAGAAGGTCAGAGGGATACAGTAAACCTAAAGTGAAGCATCGGGATCTATAACTACTGTCACAGGAATGGTTCAAGACGTAGACAGTAAGAAGAGTCAGTTTTCTTGTACTTAAGTCGGCATTGTGCCTTTTGTATTTAATTCCGATGCAATTTCTGTGTTTCATCGTCAATAAGAAGGTCAGAGGGATACAGTAAACCTGAAGTGAAGCATCGGAATCTATAACTAGTCACACGAATGGTTCGAATCATAGACAGTAAGAAGAGTCAGTTTTCTTGTACTTAAGTCGGCGTTGTGCCTTTTGTATTTAATTCCGATGCAATTTCTATGTTTCATCGTCAATACGAAGGTCAGAGGGATACAGTAAACCAGAAGTGAAGCATCGGAATCTATAACTAGTGTCTCAGGAATGGTTCAAACATAGACAGTAAGATGAGTCAATTTTCTTGTACTTAAGTCGGCATTGTGCCTTTTGTATTTAATTCCGATGCAATTTCTGTGTTTCATCGTCAATAAGATGGTCAGAGGGATACAGTAAACCTGAAGTGAAGCATCAGAATCTATAACTAGTGTCACACGAATGGTTCAAATCATAGACCGTAAGAGGAGTCAGTCTTCTTGTACTTAAGTCTGCATTGTGCTTTTTGTATTTAATTCCCATGCATTTTCTGTGTTTCATCGTCGATAAGACGGTCAGAGGATACTGTAAACCTGAAGTGAATCATCGGAATCTATAACTAGTGTCACACGAATGGTTCAAACCATTGACTGTAAGAGGAGTCAGTTTTCTTTTACTTAAGTCGGCATTGTGCCTTTTGAATATAACTCCGATGCAATTCCTGAGTTTCATCGTCAAGAAGAAGGTCAGAGGGATACAGTAAACCTGAAGTGAAGCTGCAGAATCTATAACTAGTGTCACAGAAATGGTTCAAAACATAGACAGTAAGAAGAGTCAGTTTTCTTGTACTTAAGTCTGCATTGTGCTTTTTGTATTAAATTCCGATGCATTGTCTGTGTTTCATCGTCAATACGAAGGTCAGAGGGATACAGTAAACCTGAAGTGAAGCATCGGAATCTATAACTAGTGTCACAGGAATGGTTCAAAACATAGACTGTAAGTGGAGTCAGTTTTCTTTTACTTAAGTCTGCATTGTGCTTTTTGTATTTAATTCCGATGCATTTTCTGTGTTTCATCGTCAATAAGAAGGTCAGAGGGATACAGTAAACCTGAAGTGAAGCATCGGAATCTAAATCTAGTGTCAGAGGAACGGTTCAAAGCATAGACATTAAGAAGAGTCAGTTTTCTTGTACTTAAGTCGGCATTGTGCCTTTTGTATTTAATTCCGAAGCAATATCTGTGTATCATCGTCAACAAGAAGGTCAGAGGCATACAGTAAAGCTGTAGTAAAGCATCGGAATCTATAACTAGTGTCACATGAATGGTTCAAAGCATAGACAGTAAGAAGAGTCAGTTTTCTTGTACTTAAGTCGGCATTGTGCCTTTTGTATTAAATTCGGATGCAATTTCTGTGTTTCATCGTCAATAAGAAGGTCAGAGGGATACAGTAAACATGAAGTGAAGCATCGAAATCCATAACTAGTGTCACAGGAATGGTTGAGAGTTTGAACAGTAAGAAGAGTCAGTTTTCTTGTACTTAAGTCGGCATTGTACCTTTTGGATTTAACTCCGATGCAATTTCTGTGTTTCATCGTCAATAAGAAGGTCAGAGGATTACAGTAAACCTGAAGTGAAGCATCGGAATCTATAACTAGTGTCACAGGAATGGTTCAAAACATAGACAGTAAGAGGAGTCAGTTTTCTTGTACTTAAGTCGGCATTGTGCCTTTTGTGTTTAATTCCGATGCAATTTCGGTGTTCATCGTCAATAAGAAGATCAGAGGGATACAGTAAACCTGAAGTGAAGCATCGGAATCTATAACTAGTGTCACACGAATGGTTCAAAACATAGACCGTAAGAGGAGTCAGTCTTCTTGTACTTAAGTCTGCATTGTGCTTTTTGTATTTAATTCCGATGCATTTTCTGTGTTTCATCGTTGATAAGAAGGTCAGAGGGATACAGTAAACCTGAAGTGAAGCATCGGAATCTATAACTAGTGTCACACGAATGGTTCTAACCATTGACTGTAAGAGGAGTCAGTTTTCTTTTACTTAAGTCGGCATTGTGCCATTTGAATATAACTCCGATGCAATTTCTGGGTTACATCGTCAAGAAGAAGGTCAGAGGGATACAGTAAACCTGAAGTGAAGCAGCAGAATCTATAACTAGTGTCACAGGAATGGTTCAAAACATAGACAGTAAGTAGAGTCAGTTTTCTTGTACTTAAGTCTGCATTGTGCTTTATGT
Source organism: Schistocerca piceifrons (assembly GCF_021461385.2). NCBI lineage: Eukaryota > Metazoa > Arthropoda > Insecta > Orthoptera > Acrididae > Schistocerca > Schistocerca piceifrons. Next base: position 156,169 of record NW_025728207.1, on the reverse strand, counting down.
ACTTAATTCCGATGCATTGTCTGTCTTTCATCGTCAATAAGAAGGTCAGAGGGATACAGTAAACATGAAGTGAAGCATCGTAATCTATAACTAGTGTCAAAGGAATGGTTCAATACATAGACAGTAAGAAGAGTCAGTTTTCTTGTACTTAAGTCGGCGTTGTGCCTTTTGTATTTAATTCCGATGCAATTTCTATGTTTCATCGTCAATAAGAAGGTCAGAGAGATACAGTAAACCTGAAGTGAAGCATCGGAATCTATAACTAGTGTCACAGGAAAGGTTCAAATCATAGACTCTAAGGGGAGTCATTTTTATTTTACTTAACTCTTCATTGTGCATTTTGTATTTAATTCCGATGCATTTTCTGTGTTTCATCGTCAATAAGAAGGTCAGAGGGATACAGTGAACCTGAAGTGAAGCATCGGAATCCAAATCTAGTGTCACAGGAACGGTTCAAAGCATAGACAGTAAGAAGAGTCAGTTTTCTTGACTTAAGTCGGCATTGTGCCTTTTGTATTTAATTCCGAAGCAATATCTGTGTATCATCGTCAACAAGAAGGTCAGAGGGATACAGTAAACCTGTAGTAAAGCATCGGAATCTATAACTAGTGTCACAGGAATGGTTCAAAACATAGACAGTAAGAAGAGTCAGTTTTCTTGTACTTAAGTCTGCATTGTGCTTTATGTATTTAATTCCGATGCATTGTCTGTCTTTCATCGTCAATAAGAAGGTCCGAGGGATACAGTAAACATGAAGTGAAGCATCGTAATCTATAACTAGTGTCAAAGGAATGGTTCAAAACATAGACAGTAAGAAGAGTCAGTTTTCTTGTACTTAAGTCGGCGTTGTGCCTTTTGTATTTAATTCCGATGCAATTTCTATGTTTCATCGTCAATAAGAAGGTCAGAGGGATACAATAAACATGAAGTGAAGCATCGGAATCTATAACTAGTGGCAAAGGAATGGTTTAAAACATAGACAGTAAGAAGAGTCAGTTTTCTTGTACTTAAGTCGGCGTTGTGCCTTTTTTAATTAATTCCGATGCAATTTCTGTGTTTCATCGTCAATAAGGTGGTCAGAGGGATACAGCAAACCTGAAGTGAAGCATCGGAATCTATAACTAGTGTCAATGAAATGGTTCTAATCACAGCCAGTAAGAAGAGTCAGTTTTCATGTACTGAAGTCGGCATTGTGCCTTTTGTATTTGATTCCGTTGCAATTTCAGTGTTTCATCGTCAATAAGAAGGTCAGAGGGATCTAGTGAACCTGAAGTGAAGTATCGGAATCTATAACTAGTGTCACAGGAATGGTTCAAAGCATAGACAGTAAGAAGAGTCAGTTTTCTTGTACTTAAGTCGGCATTGTGCCTTTTGTATTTAATTCCGATGCAATTTCTATGTTTCATCGTCAATGGGAAGGTCAGGGGGATACAGTAAACGTGAAGTGAAGCATCGGAATCTATAACTAGTGTCACAGGAATGGTTCAAGACGTAGACAGTAAGAAGAGTCAGTTTTCTTGTACTTAAGTCGGCATTGTGCCTTTTGTATTTAGTTCCGATGCAATTTCTGTGTTTCATCGTCAATAAGAAGGTCAGAGGGATACAGTAAACCTGAAGTGAAGCATCGGAATCTGTAACTAGTGTCACACGAATGGTTCAAAACATAGACAGTAAGAAGAGTCAGTTTTCTTGTACTTAAGTCGGCATTGTGCCTTTTGAATTTAATTCCGATGCAATTTCTGTGTTCATCGTCAATAAGAAGGTCAGAGGGATACAGTAAACCTGAAGTGACGCATCGGAATCTATAACTAGTGTCACACGAATGGTTCAAATCATAGACCGTAAGAGGAGTCAGTCTTCTTGTACTTAAGTCTGCATTGTGCTTTTTGTATTTAATTCCGATGCATTTTCTGTGTTTCATCGTCGATAAGAAGGTCAGAGGGATATTGTAAAGCTGAAGTGAATCATCGGAATCTATAACTAGTGTCACACGAATGGTTCAAACCATTGACTGTAAGAGGAGTCAGTTTTCTTGTACTTAAGTAGGCATTGTGCCTTTTCAATATAACTCCGATGCAATTCCTGAGTTTCATCGTCCAGAAGAAGGTCAGAGGGATACAGTAAACCTGATGTGAAGCTGCAGAATCTATAACTAGTGTCACAGAAATGGTTCATACCATAGACAGTAAGAAGAGTCAGTTTTCTTGTACATAAGTCTGCATTGTGCTTGTTGTATTTAATTCCGATGCATTGTCTGTGTTTCATCGCCAATAAGAAGGTCAGAGGGATACAGTAAACATGAAGTGAAGCATCGGAATCTATAACTAGTGTCAAAGGAATGGATCAAAACATAGACAGTAAGAAGAGTCAGTTTTCTTGTACTTAAGTCTGCATTGTGCTTTTTGTATTTAATTCCGATGCATTGTCTGTGTTTTATCGTCAATAAGAAGGTCAGAGGGACACAGTAAACCTGAAGTGAAACATCGGAATTTATAACTAGTGTCACAGGAATGGTTCAAAACATAGACTGTAAGTGGTGTCAGCTTTCTTTTACTTAAGTCTGCATTGTGCTTTTTGTATTTAATTCCGATGCATTGTCTGTGCTTCATCGTCAATAAGAAGGTCAGAGGGATACAGTAAACCTGAAGTGAAACATCGGAATCTAAATCTAGTGTCACAGGAACGGTTCAAAGCATAGACATTAAGAAGAGTCAGTTTTCTTGTACTTAAGTCGGCATTGTGCCTTTTGTATTTAATTCCGAAGCTATATCTGTGTATCATCGTCAACAAGAAGGTCAGAGGGATACAGTAAACCTGTAGTAAAGCATCGGAATCTATAACTAGTGTCACATGAATGGTTCAAACCATAGACAGTAAGAAGAGTCAGTTTTCTTGTACTTAAGTCGGCATTGTGCCTTTTGTATTAAATTCGGATGCAATTTCTGTGTTTCATCGTCAAGAAGAAGGTCAGAGGGATACAGTAAACCTGAAGTGAAGCAGCAGAATCTATAACTAGTGTCACAGGAATGGTTCAAAACATAGACAGTAAGTAGAGTCAGTTTTCTTGTACTTAAGTCAGCATTGTGCTTTATGTATTTAATTCCGATGCATTGTCTGTCTTTCATCGTCAATAAGAAGGTCAGAGGGATACAGTAAACATGAAGTGAAGCATCGGAATCTATAACTAGTGTCACAGGAATGGTTCAAAACATAGACAGTAAGAAGAATGAGTTTTCTTGTACTTAAGTCGGCATTGTGAATTTTGTATTTAATTCCGATGCAATTTCTGTGTTCATCGTCAATAAGAAGGTCAGAGGGATACAGTAAACCTGAAGTGAAGCATCGGAATCCATAACTAGTGTCACACTAATGTTTCAAAACATAGACCGTAAGAGTAGTCAGTCTTCTAGTACTTAAGTCTGCATTGTGCTTTTGTATTTAATTCCGATGCATTTTCTGTGTTTCATCGTCGATAAGATGGTCAGAGGGATGCAGTAAAGCTGAAGTGAAGCATCAGAATCTATAACTAGTGTCACACGAATGGTTCAAACCATTGACTGTAAGAGGAGTCAGTTTTCTGGTACTTAAGTCGGCATTGTGGCTTTTTAATATAACTCCGAAGCAATGTCTGAGTTTCATCGTCAAGAAGAAGGTGAGAGGGATGCAGTAAACCTGAAGTGAAGCAGCAGAATCTATAACTAGTGTCACAGGAATGGTTCAAACATAGACAGTAAGAAGAGTCACTTTTCTTGTACTTAAGTCTGCATTGTACCTATTGAATTTAACTCCGATGCAATTTCTCTGTTTCATCGTCAATAAGAAGGTCAGAGGAATACAGTAAACCTGAAGTGAAGCATCTTAATCTATAACTAGTGTCACAGGAATGGTTCAAAACATAGACAGTAAGAAGAATCAGTTTTCTTGTACTCAAGTCGGCATTGTGCCTTTTGTTTTTAATTCCGATACAATTTCTGTGTTCATCGTCAATAAGAAGGTCAGAGGGATACAGTAAACCTGAAGTGAAGCATCGGAATCTATAACTAGTGTCACACTAATGGTTCAAAACATAGACTGTAAGAGTAGTCAGTCTTCTAGTACTTAAGTCTGCATTGTGTTTTTGTATTTAATTCCGATGCATTTTCTGTGTTTCATCGCCGATAAGATGGTCAGAGGGATACAGTAAACCTGAAGTGAAGCATCGGAATCTATAACTAGTGACACGAAAGGTTCAAACAATTGACTGTAAGAGGAATCAGTTTTCTTGTACTTAAATCGGCATTGTGGCTTTTTAATATAACTCCGATGCAATTTCTGAGTTTCATCGTCAAGAAGAAGGTGAGAGGGATACAGTAAACCTGAAGTGAAGCAGCAGAACCTATAACTAGTGTCACAGGAATGGTTCAAAACTTAGACAGTAAGAAGAGTCACTTTTCTTGTACTTAAGTCTGCATTGTGCTTTTTGTATTTAATTCCGAAGCATTGTCTGTGTTTTATCGTCAATATGAAGGTCAGAGGGATGCAGTAATCATGAAGTGAAGCATCGGAATCTATAACTAGTGTCAAAGGAATGGTTCAAAACATAGACAGTAAGAAGATTCAGTTTTCTTGAACTTATGTCGGCGTTGTGCCTTTTTTATTTAATTCCGATGCAATTTCTATGTTTCAACGTCAAGAAGAAGGTCAGAGGGATACAGTAAACCTGAAGTGAAGCATCGGAAACTATAACTAGTGTCACAGGAATGGTTCAAACATAGACAGTAAGTAGAGTCAGTTTTCTTGTACTTAAGTCGGCATTGTGCCTTGTGTATTTAATTCCGATGCAATTTCTGCGTTTCATCGTCAATAAGGTGGTCAGAGGGATACAGCAAACCTGAAGTGAAGCATCGGAATCTATAACTAGTGTCACAGGAATGGTTCAAAGCATAGACAGTAAGACGAGTCAGTTTTCTTGTACTTAAGTCGGCATTGTGCCTTTTGTATTTAATTCCGAAGCAATTTATGTGTATCATCGTCAACAAGAAGGTCAGAGGGATACAGTAAACCTGTAGTAAAGCATCGGAATCTATAACTAGTGTCACATGAATGGTTCAAAACATAGACAGTAAGAAGAGTCAGTTTTCTTGTACTTAAGTCGGCATTGTGCCTTTTGTATTATATTCCGGTGCAATTTCTGTGTTTCATCGTCAATAAGAAGGTCAGAGGGATACGATAAACCTGAAGTGAAGCATCGGAATCTGTAACTAGTGTCACAGGAATGGTTCAAAGCATAGACAGTAAGAAGAGTCAGTTTTCTTGTACTTAAGTCGGCATTTTGCCTTTTGTATTTAATTCCAATGCAATATCTGTGTTTCATCATCAATAAGAAGGTCAGTGGGATACAGTAAACCTGAAGTGAAGCATCGGAATCCATGACTAGTGTCACAGGAATGGTTCAAAACATAGGCTGTAAGAAGAGTTTGTTTTCTTGTACTTAAGTCGGCATTGTGACTTTTGTATTTAATCCGATGCAATTTCTGTGTTTCATCGTCAATAAGACGGTCAGTGGGGTACAGTAAACCTGAAGTGAAACATCGGAATCTATAACTAGCGTCACAGGAATGGTTCAAACAATTGACTGTAAGAGGAATCAGTTTTCTTGTACTTAAGTCGGCATTGTGGCTTTTTAATATAACTCTGATACAATTTCTGAGTTTCATCGTCAAGAAGAAGGTGAGAGGGATACAGTAAACCTGAAGAGAAGCATCGGAATCTATAACTAGTGTCACACGAATGGTTCAAAACATACTCTGTAAGAAGAGTCAGTTTTCTTGTACTTAAGTCGGCATTGTACCTTTTGAATTTAACTCCTATGCAATTTCTGTGTTTCATTGTCAATAAGAAGTTCAGAGGGATACAGTAAACCTGAAGTGAAGCATCGGAATCTATAACTAGTGTCACAGGAATGGTTCAAAACATAGACAGTAATAAGAGTCAGTTTTCTTGTACTTAAGTCGGCATTGAGCCTTTTGTGTTTAATTCCGAAGCAATTTCTGTGTTCATCGTCAACAAGAAGGTCAGAGGCATACAGTAAACCTGAAGTGAAGCATCGGAATGTATAACTAGTGTCACAGGAATGGTTCAAAACATAGACTGTAAGTGGAGTGAGTTTTCTTTTACTTAAGTCTGCATTGTCCTTTTTGTATTTAATTTCGATGCATTTTCTGTGTTTCATCGTCAATAAGAAGGTCAGAGGGATACAGTAAACCTGAAGTGAAGCATCGGAAACTAAATCTAGTGTCACAGGAACGGTTCAAAGCATAGACAGTAAGAAGAGTCAGTTTTCTTGTACTTAAGTCGGCATTAAGACGGTCAGTGGGGTACAGTAAACCTGAAGTGAAACATCGGAATCTATAACTAGCGTCACAGGAATGGTTCAAAGCACAGACAGTAAGAAGAGTCAGTTACCTTGTACTTAAGTCGGCATTGTGCCTTTTGTATTTAATTCCGAAGCAATTTCTGTGTTTCATCGTCAATAAGAAGGTCAGAGGAATACAGTAAACCTGAAGAGAAGCATCGGAATCTATAACTAGTGTCACAGGAATGGTTCAAAGCATAGACAGTAAGACGAGTCAGTTTTCTTGTACTTAAGTCGGCATTGTGCCTTTTGTATTTAATTCCGAAGCAATTTATGTGTTCATCGTCAACAAGAAGGTCAGAGGCATACAGTAAACCTGAAGTGAAGCATCGGAATCTATAACTAGTGTCACAGGAATGGTTCAAAACATAGACTGTAAGTGGAGTGAGTTTTCTTTTACTTAAGTCTGCATTGTCCTTTTTGTATTTAATTTCGATGCATTTTCTGTGTTTCATCGTCAATAAGAAGGTCAGAGGGATACAGTAAACCTGAAGTGAAGCATCGGAAACTAAATCTAGTGTCACAGGAACGGTTCAAAGCATAGACAGTAAGAAGAGTCAGTTTTCTTGTACTTAAATCGGCATTGTGCCTTTTGTATTTAATTCCGAAGCAATTTCTGTGTATCATCGTCAACAAGAAAGTCAGAGGGATACAGTAAACCTGTAGTAAAGCATCGGAATCTATAACTAGTGTCACATGAATGGTTCAAAACATAGACAGTAAGAAGAGTCACTTTTCTTGTACTTAAGTCGGCATTGTGCTTTTTGTATTAAATTCCGATGCAATTTCTGTGTTTCATCGTCAATAAGAAGGTCAGAGGGATACAGTAAACAAGAAGTGAAGCATCGGAATCCATAACTAGTGTCACAGGAATGGTAGAAAACATAGACAGTTACAAGAGTCAGTTTTTTTGTAATTAAGTCGGCAATCTGCCTTTTGTATTTAATTCCGATGCAATTTCTGTGTTTTATCGTCAATAAGAAGGTCAGAGGGATACAGTAAACCAGAAGTGAAGCATCGGAATCTATTACTAGTGTCACAGGAATGGTTCAAAACATAGACAGTAAGAAGAGTCAGTTTTCTTGTACTTAAGTCGGAATTGTGCCGTTTGTATTTAATTCCGATGCAATTTCAGTGTTTCATCGTCAATAAGATGGTCAGAGGGATACAGTGAACCTGAAGTGAAGCAACGGAATCTATAACTAGTGTCACAGGAATGGTTCAAAACATAGACAGTAAGAAGAGTCAGTTTTATTGTACTTAAGTCGGCATTGTGCCTTTTGTATTTAATTCCGATGCAATTTCTGTGTTCATCGTCAAAAAGAAGGTCAGAGGGATACAGTAAACCTGAAGTGAAGCATCGGAATCTATAACTAGTGTCACACGAATGGTTCAAAACATAGACCGTAAGAGGAGTCAGTCTGCATTGTGCTTTTTGTATTTAATTCTGATGCTTTTTCTGTGTTTCATCGTCGATAAGAAGGTCAGAGGGATACAGTAAACCTGAAGTGAAGCATCGGAATCTGTAACAAGTGTCACACGAATGGTTCAAACCATTGACTGTAAGAGGAGTCAGTTTTCTTGTACTTAAGTCGGCATTGTGCCTTTTGAATATAACTCCGATGCAATTTCTGAGTTTCATCGTCAAGAAGAAGGTCAGAGGGATACAGTAAACCTGAAGTGAAGCAGCAGAATCTATAACTAGTGACACAGGAATGGTTCAAAGCATAGACAGTAAGAAGAGTCAGTTTTCTCGTACATAAGTCTGCTTTGTGCTTTTTGTATTTAATTCCGAAGCTTTGTCTGTGTTTCATCGTCAATGAGAAGGTCAGAGGGATACAGTAAACCTGATGTGAAGCTGCAAAATCTATAACTAGTGTCACAGAAATGGTTCATACCATAGACAGTAAGAAGAGTCAGTTTTCTTGTACTTAAGTCTGCATTGTGCTTGTTGTATTTAATTCCGATGCAATTTCTGTGTTTCATCGTCAATAAGAAGGTCAGAGGGATACAGTAAACATGAAGTGAAGCATTGGAATCCATAACTAGTGTCACAGGAATGGTTCAAAACATAGACTGTAAGAAGAGTCAGTTTTCTTGTACTTAAGTCTGCATTGTGCTTTTTGTATTTAATTCCGATGCATTGTCTGTGTTTCATCGTCAATAAGAAGGTCAGAGGGACACAGTAAACCTGAAGTGAAACATCGGAATCTATAACTAGTGTCACAGGAATGGTTCAAAGCATAGACTGTAAGTGGTGTCAGCTTTCTTTTACTTCAGTGTGCATTGTGCTTTTTGTATTTAATTCCGATGCAATTTCTGTGTTTCATCGTCAATAAGAAGGTCAGAGGGATACAGTAAACATGAAGTGAAGCATCGGAATCCATAACTAGTGTCACAGGAATGGTAGAAATCATAGACGGTTACAAGAGTCAGTTTTTTTGTAATTAAGTCGGCAATCTGCCTTTTGTATTTAATTCCGATGCATTGTCTGTGTTTCATCGTCAATAAGAAGGTCAGAGGGACACAGTAAACCTGAAGTGAAACATCGGAATCTATAACTAGTGTCACATGAATGGTTCAAACCATAGACAGTAAGAAGAGTCAGTTTTCTTGTACTTAAGTCGGTATTGTGCCTTTTGTATTAAATTCGGATGCAATTTCTGTGTTTCATCGTCAATAAGAAGGTCAGAGGGATACAGTAAACATGAAGTGAAGCATCGGAATCCATAACTAGTGTCACAGGAATGGTTGAGAGCATAGACAGTAAGAAGAGTCAGTTTACTTGTACTTAAGTCTTCATTGTACCTTTTGAATTTAACTCCGATGCAATTTCTGTGTTTCATCGTCAATAAGAAGGTCAGAGGATTACAGTAAACCTGAAGTGAAGCATCGGAATCTATAACTAGTGTCACAGGAATGGTTCAAAACATAGACAGTAAGAAGAGTCAGTTTTCTTGTACTTAAGTCGGCATTGTGCCTTTTGTATTTAATTCCGATGCAATTTCGGTGTTCATCGTCAATAAGAAGGTCAGAGGGGTACAGTAAACCTGAAGTGAAGCATCGGAATCTATAACTAGTGTCACACGAATGGTTCAAATCATAGACCGTAAGAGGAGTCAGTCTTCTTGTACTTAAGTCTGCATTGTGCTTTTTGTATTTAATTCCGATGCATTTTCTGTGTTTCATCGTTGATAAGAAGGTCAGAGGGATACAGTAAACCTGAGATGAAGCATCGGAATCTATAACTAGTGTCACACGAATGGTTCAAACCATTGACTGTAAGAGGAGTCAGTTTTCTTTTACTTAAGTCGGCATTGGGCCTTTTGAATATAACTCCGATGCAATTTCTGAGTTTCATCGTCAAGAAGAAGGTCAGAGGGATACAGTAAACCTGAAGTGAAGGAGCAGAATCTATAACTAGTGTCACAGGAATGGTTCAAAACATAGACAGTAAGTAGAGTCAGTTTACTTGTACTTAAGTCTGCATTGTGCTTTATGTATTTAATTCCGATGCATTGTCTGTCTTTCATCGTCAATAAGAAGGTCAGAGGGATACAGTAAACATGAAGTGAAGCATCGGAATCTATAACTAGTGTCACAGGAATGGTTCAAAACATAGACAGTAAGAAGAATGAGTTTTCTTGTACTTAAGTCGGCATTGTGAATTTTGTATTTAATTCCGATGCAATTTCTGTCTTCATCGTCAATAAGAAGGTCAGAGGGATACAGTAAACCTGAAGTGAAGCATCGGAATCCATAACTAGTGTCACACTAATGTTTCAAAACATAGACCGTAAGAGTAGTCAGTCTTCTAGTACTTAAGTCTGCATTGTGTTTTTGTATTTAATTCCGATGCATTTTCTGTGTTTCATCGTCGATAAGATGGTCAGAGGGATACAGTAAACCTGAAGTGAAGCATCGGAATCTATAACTAGTGTCACACGAATGGTTCAAACCATTGACTGTAAGAGGAGTCAGTTTTCTGGTACTTAAGTCGGCATTGTGGCTTTTTAATATAACTCCGATGCAATGTCTGAGTTTCATCGTCAAGAAGAAGGTGAGAGGGATGCAGTAAACCTGAAGTGAAGCAGCAGAATCTATAACTAGTGTCACAGGAATGGTTCAAACATAGACAGTAAGAAGAGTCACTTTTCTTGTACTTAAGTCTGCATTGTACCTATTGAATTTAACTCCGATGCAATTTCTGTGTTTCATCGTCAATAAGAAGGTCAGAGGAATACAGTAAACCTGAAGTGAAGCATCTTAATCTATAACTAGTGTCACAGGAATGGTTCAAAACATAGACAGTAAGAAGAATCAGTTTTCTTGTACTCAAGTCGGCATTGTGCCTTTTGTTTTTAATTCCGATACAATTTCTGTGTTCATCGTCAATAAGAAGGTCAGTGGGATACAGTAAACCTGAAGTGAAGCATCGGAATCTATAACTAGTGTCACACTAATGGTTCAAAACATAGACCGTAAGAGTAGTCAGTCTTCTAGTACTTAAGTCTGCATTGTGTTTTTGTATTTAATTCCGATGCATTTTCTGTGTTTCATCGCCGATAAGATGGTCAGAGGGATACAGTAAACCTGAAGTGAAGCATCGGAATCTATAACTAGTGTCACACGAATGGTTCAAACAATTGACTGTAAGAGGAATCAGTTTTCTTGTACTTAAGTCGGCATTGTGGCTTTTTAATATAACTCCGATGCAATTTCTGAGTTTCATCGTCAAGAAGAAGGTGAGAGGGATACAGTAAACCTGAAGTGAAGCAGCAGAACCTATAACTAGTGTCACAGGAATGGTTCAAAACATAGACAGTAAGAAGAGTCACTTTTCTTGTACTTAAGTCTGCATTGTGCTTTTTGTATTTAATTCCGAAGCATTGTCTGTGTTTTATCGTCAATATGAAGGTCAGAGGGATGCAGTAATCATGAAGTGAAGCATCGGAATCTATAACTAGTGTCAAAGGAATGGTTCAAAACATAGACAGTAAGAAGATTCAGTTTTCTTGAACTTAAGTCGGCGTTGTGCCTTTTTTATTTAATTCCGATGCAATTTCTATGTTTCAACGTCAAGAAGAAGGTCAGAGGGATACAGTAAACCTGAAGTGAAGCATCGGAAACTATAACTAGTGTCACAGGAATGGTTCAAACATAGACAGTAAGTAGAGTCAGTTTTCTTGTACTTAAGTCGGCATTGTGCCTTTTGTATTTAATTCCGATGCAATTTTTGCGTTTCATCGTCAATAAGGTGGTCAGAGGGATACAGCAAACCTGAAGTGAAGCATCGGAATCTATAACTAGTGTCACAGGAATGGTTCAAAGCATAGACAGTAAGACGAGTCAGTTTTCTTGTACTTAAGTCGGCATTGTGCCTTTTGTGTTTAATTCCGAAGCAATTTATGTGTATCATCGTCAACAAGAAGGTCAGAGGGATACAGTAAACCTGTAGTAAAGCATCGGAATCTATAACTAGTGTCACATGAATGGTTCAAAACATAGACAGTAAGAAGAGTCAGTTTTCTTGTACTTAAGTCGGCATTGTGCCTTTTGTATTAAATTCCGATGCAATTTCTGTGTTTCATCGTCAATAAGAAGGTCAGAGGGATACGATAAACCTGAAGTGAAGCATCGGAATCTGTAACTAGTGTCACAGGAATGGTTCAAAGCATAGACAGTAAGAAGAGTCAGTTTTCTTGTACTTAAGTCGGCATTTTGCCTTTTGTATTTAATTCCGATGCAATATCTGTGTTTCATCATCAATAAGAAGGTCAGAGGGATACAGTAAACCTGAAGTGAAGCATCGGAATCTATGACTAGTGTCACAGGAATGGTTCAAAACATAGACTGTAAGAAGAGTTTGTTTTCTTGTACTTAAGTCGGCATTGTGACTTTTGTATTTAATCCGATGCAATTTCTGTGTTTCATCGTCAATAAGACGGTCAGTGGGGTACAGTAAACCTGAAGTGAAACATCGGAATCTATAACTAGCGTCACAGGAATGGTTCAAACAATTGACTGTAAGAGGAATCAGTTTTCTTGTACTTAAGTCGGCATTGTGGCTTTTTAATATAACTCTGATGCAATTTCTTAGTTTCATCGTCAAGAAGAAGGTGAGAGGGATACAGTAAACCTGAAGAGAAGCATCGGAATCTATAACTAGTGTCACACGAATGGTTCAAAACATACTCTGTAAGAAGAGTCAGTTTTCTTGTACTTAAGTCGGCATTGTACCTTTTGAATTTAATTCCTATGCAATTTCTGTGTTTCATTGTCAATAAGAAGTTCAGAGGGATACAGTAAACCTGAAGTGAAGCATCGGAATCTATAACTAGTGTCACAGGAATGTTTAAAACATAGACAGTAAGAAGAGTCAGTTTTCTTGTACTTAAGTCGGCATTGTGCCTTTTGTATTTAATTCCGAAGCAATTTCTGTGTTCATCGTCAACAAGAAGGTCAGAGGCATACAGTAAACCTGAAGTGAAGCATCGGAATGTATAACTAGTGTCACAGGAATGGTTCAAAACATACACTGTAAGTGGAGTGAGTTTTCTTTTACTTAAGTCTGCATTGTCCTTTTTGTATTTAATTTCGATGCATTTTCTGTGTTTCATCGTCAATAAGAAGGTCAGAGGGATACAGTAAACCTGAAGTGAAGCATCGGAAACTAAATCTAGTGTCACAGGAACGGTTCAAAGCATAGACAGTAAGAAGAGTCAGTTTTCTTGTACTTAAGTCGGCATTAAGACGGTCAGTGGGGTACAGTAAACCTGAAGTGAAACATCGGAATCTATAACTAGCGTCACAGGAATGGTTCAAAGCACAGACAGTAAGAAGAGTCAGTTACCTTGTACTTAAGTCGGCATTGTGCCTGTTGTATTTAATTCCGAAGCAATTTCTGTGTTTCATCGTCAATAAGAAGGTCAGAGGAATACAGTAAACCTGAAGAGAAGCATCGGAATCTATAACTAGTGTCACAGGAATGGTTCAAAACATAGACTGTAAGTGGAGTGAGTTTTCTTTTACTTAAGTCTGCATTGTCCTTTTTGTATTTAATTTCGATGCATTATCTGTGTTTCATCGTCAATAAGAAGGTCAGAGGGATACAGTAAACCTGAAGTGAAGCATCGGAAACTAAATCTAGTGTCACAGGAACGGTTCAAAGCATAGACAGTAAGAAGAGTCAGTTTTCTTGTACTTAAGTCGGCATTGTGCCTTTTGTATTTAATTCCGAAGCAATTTCTGTGTATCATCGTCAACAAGAAGGTCAGAGGGATACAGTAAACCTGTAGTAAAGCATCGGAATCTATAACTAGTGTCACATGAATGGTTCAAAACATAGACAGTAAGAAGAGTCACTTTTCTTGTACTTAAGTCGGCATTGTGCCTTTTGTATTAAATTCCGATGCAAATTCTGTGTTTCATCATCAATAAGAAGGTCAGAGGGATACAGTAAACATGAAGTGAAGCATCGGAATCCATAACTAGTGTCACAGGAATGGTAGAAAACATAGACAGTTACAAGAGTCAGTTTTTTTGTAATTAAGTCGGCAATCTGCCTTTTGTATTTAATTCCGATGCAATTTCTGTGTTTTACCGTCAATAAGAAGGTCAGAGGGATACAGTAAACCAGAAGTGAAGCATCGGAATCTATTACTAGTGTCACAGGAATGGTTCAAAACATAAACAGTAAGAAGAATCAGTTTTCTTGTACTTAAGTCGGAATTGTGCCGTTTGCATTTAATTCCGATGCAATTTCAGTGTTTCATCGTCAATAAGATGGTCAGAGGGATACAGTGAACCTGAAGTGAAGCAACGGAGTCTATAACTAGTGTCACAGGAATGGTTCAAAACATAGACAGTAAGAAGAGTCAGTTTTATTGTACTTAAGTCGGCATTGTGCCTTTTGTATTTAATTCCGATGCAATTTCTGTGTTCATCGTCAAAAAGAAGGTCAGAGGGATACAGTAAACCTGAAGTGAAGCATCGGAATCTATAACTAGTGTCACACGAATGGTTCAAAACATAGACCGTAAGAGGAGTCAGTCTGCATTGTGCTTTTTGTATTTAATTCTGATGCTTTTTCTGTGTTTCATCGTCGATAAGAAAGTCAGAGGGATACAGTAAACCTGAAGTGAAGCATCGGAATCTATAACTAGTGTCACACGAATGGTTCAAACCATTGACTTTAAGAGGAGTCAGTTTTCTTGTACTTAAGTCGGCATTGTGCCTTTTGAATATAACTCCGATGCAATTTCTGAGTTTCATCGTCAAGAAGAAGGTCAGAGGGATACAGTAAACCTGAAGTGAAGCAGCAGAATCTATAACTAGTGACACAGGAATGGTTCAAAGCATAGACAGTAAGAAGAGTCAGTTTTCTCGTACATAAGTCTGCTTTGTGCTTTTTGTATTTAATTCCGATGCATTGTCTGTGTTTCATCGTCAATGAGAAGGTCAGAGGGATACAGTAAACCTGATGTGAAGCTGCAGAATCTATAACTAGTGTCACAGAAATGGTTCATACCATAGACAGTAAGAAGAGTCAGTTTTCTTGTACTTAAGTCTGCATTGTGCTTGTTGTATTTAATTCCGATGCAATTTCTGTGTTTCATCGTCAATAAGAAGGTCAGAGGGATACAGTAAACATGAAGTGAAGCATCGGAATCCATAACTAGTGTCACAGGAATGGTTCAAAACATAGACTGTAAGAAGAGTCAGTTTTCTTGTACTTAAGTCTCCATTGTGCTTTTTGTATTTAATTCCGATGCATTGTCTGTGTTTCATCGTCAATAAGAAGGTCAGAGGGACACAGTAAACCTGAAGTGAAACATCGGAATCTATAACTAGTGTCACAGGAATGGTTCAAAACATAGACTGTAAGTGGTGTCAGCTTTCTTTTACTTAAGTGTGCATTGTGCTTTTTGTATTTAATTCCGATGCAATTTCTGTGTTTCATCGTCAATAAGAAGGTCAGAGGGATACAGTAAACATGAAGTGAAGCATCGGAATCCATAACTAGTGTCACAGGAATGGTAGAAAACATAGACAGTTACAAGAGTCAGTTTTTTTGTAATTAAGTCGGCAATCTGCCTTTTGTATTTAATTCCGATGCATTGTCTGTGTTTCATCGTCAATAAGAAGGTCAGAGGGACACAGTAAACCTGAAGTGAAACATCGGAATCTATAACTAGTGTCACATGAATGGTTCAAACCATAGACAGTAAGAAGAGTCAGTTTTCTTGTACTTAAGTCGGCATTGTGCCTTTTGTATTAAATTCGGATGCAATTTCTGTGTTTCATCGTCATTAAGAAGGTCAGAGGGATACAGTAAACATGAAATGAAGCATCGGAATCCGTAACTAGTGTCACAGGAATGGTTGAGAGCATAGACAGTAAGAAGAGTCAGTTTACTTGTACTTAAGTCTTCATTGTACCTTTTGAATTTAACTCCGATGCAATTTCTGTGTTTCATCGTCAATAAGAAGGTCAGAGGATTACAATAAACCTTAAGTGAAGCATCGGAATCTATAACTAGTGTCACAGGAATGGTTCAAAACATAGACAGTAAGAAGAGTCAGTTTTCCTGTACTTAAGTCGGCATTGTGCCTTTTGTATTTAATTCCGATGCAATTTCGGTGTTCATCGTCAATAAGAAGGTCAGAGGGATACAGTAAACCTGAAGTGAAGCATCGGAATCTATAACTAGTGTCACACGAATGGTTCAAAACATAGACCGTAAGAGGAGTCAGTCTTCTTGTACTTAAGTCTGCATTGTGCTTTTTGTATTTAATTCCGATGCATTTTCTGTGTTTCATCGTTGATAAGAAGGTCACAGGGATACAGTAAACCTGAAGTGAAGCATCGGAATCTATAACTAGTGTCACACGAATGGTTCAAACCATTGACTGTAAGAGGAGTCAGTTTTCTTTTACTTAAGTCGGCATTGGGCCTTTTGAATATAACTCCGATGCAATTTCTGAGTTTCATCGTCAAGAAGAAGGACAGAGGGATACAGTAAACCTGAAGTAAAGCAGCAGAATCTATAACTAGTGTCACAGGAATGGTTCAAAACATAGACAGTAAGTAGAGTCAGTTTTCTTGTACTTAAGTCTGCATTGTGCTTTATGTATTTAATTCCGATGCATTGTCTGTCTTTCATCGTCAATAAGAAGGTCAGAGGGATACAGTAAACATGAAGTGAAGCATCGGAATCTATAACTAGTGTCACAGGAATGGTTCAAAACATAGACAGTAAGAAGAATGAGTTTTCTTGTACTTAAGTCGGCATTGTGAATTTTGTATTTAATTCCGATGCAATTTCTGTGTTCATCGTCAATAAGAAGGTCAGAGGGATACAGTAAACCTGAAGTGAAGCATCGGAATCCATAACTAGTGTCACACTAATGTTTCAAAACATAGACCGTAAGAGTAGTCAGTCTTCTAGTACTTAAGTCTGCATTGTGTTTTTGTATTTAATTCCGATGCATTTTCTGTGTCTCATCGTCGATAAGATGGTCAGAGGGATACAGTAAACCTGAAGTGAAGCATCGGAATCTATAACTAGTGTCACACGTATGGTTCAAACCATTGACTGTAAGAGGAGTCAGTTTTCTGGTACTTAAGTCGGCATTGTGGCTTTTTAATATAACTCCGATGCAATGTCTGAGTTTCATCGTCAAGAAGAAGGTGAGAGGGATGCAGTAAACCTGAAGTGAAGCAGCAGAATCTATGACTAGTGTCACAGGAATGGTTCAAACATAGACAGTAAGAAGAGTCACTTTTCTTGTACTTAAGTCTGCATTGTACCTATTGAATTTAACTCCGATGCAATTTCTGTGTTTCATCGTCAATAAGAAGGTCAGAGGAATACAGTAAACCTGAAGTGAAGCATCTTAATCTATAACTAGTGTCACAGGAATGGTTCAAAACATAGACAGTAAGAAGAATCAGTTTTCTTGTACTCAAGTCGGCATTGTGCCTTTTGTTTTTAATTCCGATACAATTTCTGTGTTCATCGTCAATAAGAAGGTCAGAGGGATACAGTAAACCTGAAGTGAAGCATCGGAATCTATAACTAGTGTCACACTAATGGTTCAAAACATAGACTGTAAGAGTAGTCAGTCTTCTAGTACTTAAGTCTGCATTGTGTTTTTGTATTTAATTCCGATGCATTTTCTGTGTTTCATCGCCGATAAGATGGTCAGAGGGATACAGTAAACCTGAAGTGAAGCATCGGAATCTATAACTAGTGTCACACGAATGGTTCAAACAATTGACTGTAAGAGGAATCAGTTTTCTTGTACTTAAGTCGGCATTGTGGCTTTTTAATGTAACTCCGATGCAATTTCTGAGTTTCATCGTCAAGAAGAAGGTGAGAGGGATACAGTAAACCTGAAGTGAAGCAGCAGAACCTATAACTAGTGTCACAGGAATGGTTCAAAACATAGACAGTAAGAAGAGTCACTTTTCTTGTACTTAAGTCTGCATTGTGCTTTTTGTATTTAATTCCGAAGCATTGTCTGTGTTTTATCGTCAATATGAAGGTCAGAGGGATGCAGTAATCATGAAGTGAAGCACCGGAATCTATAACTAGTGTCAAAGGAATGGTTCAAAACATAGACAGTAAGAAGATTCAGTTTTCTTGAACTTAAGTCGGCGTTGTACCTTTTTTATTTAATTCCGATGCAATTTCTATGTTTCAACGTCAAGAAGAAGGTCAGAGGGATACAGTAAACCTGAAGTGAAGCATCGGAAACTATAACTAGTGTCACAGGAATGGTTCAAACATAGACAGTAAGTAGAGTCAGTTTTCTTGTACTTAAGTCGGCATTGTGCCTTTTGTATTTAATTCCGATGCAATTTCTGCGTTTCATCGTCAATAAGGTGGTCAGAGGGATACAGCAAACCTGAAGTGAAGCATCGGCATCTATAACTAGTGTCACAGGAATGGTTCAAAGCATAGACAGTAAGACGAGTCAGTTTTCTTGTACTTAAGTCGGCATTGTGCCTTTTGTATTTAATTCCGAAGCAATTTATGTGTATCATCGTCAACAAGAAGGTCAGAGGGATACCGTAAACCTGTAGTAAAGCATCGGAATCTATAACTAGTGTCACATGAATGGTTCAAAACATAGACAGTAAGAAGAGTCAGTTTTCTTGTACTTAAGTCGGCATTGTGCCTTTTGTATTAAATTCCGATGCAATTTCTGTGTTTCATCGTCAATAAGAAGGTCAGAGGGATACGATAAACCTGAAGTGAAGCATCGGAATCTGTAACTAGTGTCACAGAAATGGTTCAAAGCATAGACAGTAAGAAGAGTCAGTTTTCTTGTACTTAAGTCGGCATTTTGCCTTTTGTATTTAATTCCGATGCAATATCTGTGTTTCATCATCAATAAGAAGGTCAGAGGGATACAGTAAACCTGAAGTGAAGCATCGGAATCTATGACTAGTGTCACAGGAATGGTTCAAAACATAGACTGTAAGAAGAGTTTGTTTTCTTGTACTTAAGTCGGCATTGTGACTTTTGTATTTAATCCGATGCAATTTCTGTGTTTCATCGTCAATAAGACGGTCAGTGTGGTACAGTAAACCTGAAGTGAAACATCGGAATCTATAACTAGCGTCACAGGAATGGTTCAAACAATTGACTGTAAGAGGAATCAGTTTTCTTGTACTTAAGTCGGCATTGTGGCTTTTTAATATAACTCTGATGCAATTTCTGAGTTTCATCGTCAAGAAGAAGGTGAGAGGGATACAGTAAACCTGAAGAGAAGCATCGGAATCTATAACTAGTGTCACACGAATGGTTCAAAACATAGACAGTAAGAAGAGTCAGTTTTCTTGTACTTAAGTCGGCATTGTGCCTTTTGTATTAAATTCCGATGCAATTTCTGTGTTTCATCGTCAATAAGAAGGTCAGAGGGATACGATAAACCTGAAGTGAAGCATCGGAATCTGTAACTAGTGTCACAGGAATGGTTCAAAACATAGACAGTAAGAAGAGTCAGTTTTCTTGTACTTAAGTCGGCATTGTGCCTTTTGTATTTAATTCCGAAGCAATTTCTGTGTTCATCGTCAACAAGAAGGTCAGAGGCATACAGTAAACCTGAAGTGAAGCATCGGAATGTATAACTAGTGTCACAGGAATGGTTCAAAACATAGACTGTAAGTGGAGTGAGTTTTCTTTTACTTAAGTCTGCATTGTCCTTTTTGTATTTAATTTCGATGCATTTTCTGTGTTTCATCGTCAATAAGAAGGTCAGAGGGATACAGTAAACCTGAAGTGAAGCATCGGAAACTAAATCTAGTGTCACAGGAACGGTTCAAAGCATAGACAGTAAGAAGAGTCAGTTTTCTTGTACTTAAGTCGGCATTAAGACGGTCAGTGGGGTACAGTAAACCTGAAGTGAAACATCGGAATCTATAACTAGCGTCACAGGAATGGTTCAAAGCACAGACAGTAAGAAGAGTCAGTTACCTTGTACTTAAGTCGGCATTGTGCCTTTTGTATTTAATTCCGAAGCAATTTCTGTGTTTCATCGTCAATAAGAAGGTCAGAGGAATACAGTAAACCTGAAGAGAAGCATCGGAATCTATAACTAGTGTCACAGGAATGGTTCAAAGCATAGACAGTAAGACGAGTCAGTTTTCTTGTACTTAAGTCGGCATTGTGCCTTTTGTATTTAATTCCGAAGCAATTTGTGTGTTCATCGTCAACTAGAAGGTCAGAGGCATACAGTAAACCTGAAGTGAAGCATCGGAATCTATAACTAGTGTCACAGGAATGGTTCAAAACATAGACTGTAAGTGGAGTGAGTTTTCTTTTACTTAAGTCTGCATTGTCCTTTTTGTATTTAATTTCGATGCATTTTCTGTGTTTCATCGTCAATAAGAAGGTCAGAGGGATACAGTAAACCTGAAGTGAAGCATCGGAAACTAAATCTAGTGTCACAGGAACGGTTCAAAGCATAGACAGTAAGAAGAGTCAGTTTTCTTGTACTTAAGTCGGCATTGTGCCTTTTGTATTTAATTCCGAAGCAATTTCTGTGTATCATCGTCAACAAGAAGGTCAGAGGGATACAGTAAACCTGTAGTAAAGCATCGGAATCTATAACTAGTGTCACATGAATTATTCAAAACATAGACAGTAAGAAGAGTCACTTTTCTTGTACTTAAGTCGGCATTGTGCTTTTTGTATTAAATTCCGATGCAATTTCTGTGTTTCATCGTCAATAAGAAGGTCAGAGGGATACAGTAAACATGAAGTGAAGCATCGGAATCCATAACTAGTGTCACAGGAATGGTAGAAAACATAGACAGTTACAAGAGTCAGTTTTTTTGTAATTAAGTCGGCAATCTGCCTTTTGTATTTAATTCCGATGCAATTTCTGTGTTTTACCGTCAATAAGAAGGTCAGAGGGATACAGTAAACCAGAAGTGAAGCATCGGAATCTATTACTAGTGTCACAGGAATGGTTCAAAACATAGACAGTAAGAAGAGTCAGTTTTCTTGTACTTAAGTCGGAATTGTGCCGTTTGTATTTAATTCCGATGCAATTTCAGTTTTTCATCGTCAATAAGATGGTCAGAGGGATACAGTGAACCTGAAGTGAAGCAACGGAGTCTATAACTAGTGTCACAGGAATGGTTCAAAACATAGACAGTAAGAAGAGTCAGTTTTATTGTACTTAAGTCGGCATTGTGCCTTTTGTATTTAATTCCGATGCAATTTCTGTGTTCATCGTCAAAAAGAAGGTCAGAGGGATACAGTAAACCTGAAGTGAAGCATCGGAATCTATAACTAGTGTCACACGAATGGTTCAAAACATAGACCGTAAGAGGAGTCAGTCTGCATTGTGCTTTTTGTATTTAATTCTGATGCTTTTTCTGTGTTTCATCGTCGATAAGAAGGTCAGAGGGATACAGTAAACCTGAAGTGAAGCATCGGAATCTATAACTAGTGTCACACGAATGGTTCAAACCATTGACTTTAAGAGGAGTCAGTTTTCTTGTACTTAAGTCGGCATTGTGCCTTTTGAATATAACTCCGATGCAATTTCTGAGTTTCATCGTCAAGAAGAAGGTCAGAGGGATACAGTAAACCTGAAGTGAAGCAGCAGAATCTATAACTAGTGACACAGGAATGGTTCAAAGCATAGACAGTAAGAAGAGTCAGTTTTCTCGTACATAAGTCTGCTTTGTGCTTTTTGTATTTAATTCCGATGCATTGTCTGTGTTTCATCGTCAATGAGAAGGTCAGAGGGATACAGTAAACCTGATGTGAAGCTGCAGAATCTATAACTAGTGTCACAGAAATGGTTCATACCATAGACAGTAAGAAGAGTCAGTTTTCTTGTACTTAAGTCTGCATTGTGCTTGTTGTATTTAATTCCGATGCAATTTCTGTGTTTCATCGTCAATAAGAAGGTCAGAGGGACACAGTAAACCTGAAGTGAAACATCGGAATCTATAACTAGTGTCACAGGAATGGTTCAAAACATAGACTGTAAGTGGTGTCAGCTTTCTTTTACTTAAGTCTGCATTGTGCTTTTTGTATTTAATTCCGATGCAATTTCTGTGTTTCATCGTCAATAAGAAGGTCAGAGGGATACAGTAAACATGAAGTGAAGCATCGGAATCCATAACTAGTGTCACAGGAATGGTAGAAAACATAGACAGTTACAAGAGTCAGTTTTTTTGTAATTAAATCGGCAATCTGCCTTTTGTATTTAATTCCGATGCATTGTCTGTGTTTCATCGTCAATAAGAAGGTCAGAGGGACACAGTAAACCTGAAGTGAAACATCGGAATCTATAACTAGTGTCACATGAATGGTTCAAACCATAGACAGTAAGAAGAGTCAGTTTTCTTGTACTTAAGTCGGCATTGTGCCTTTTGTATTAAATTCCGATGCAATTTCGGTGTTCATCGTCAATAAGAAGGTCAGAGGGATACAGTAAACCTGAAGTGAAGCATCGGAATCTATAACTAGTGTCACACGAATGGTTCAAAACATAGACCGTAAGAGGAGTCAGTCTTCTTGTACTTAAGTCTGCATTGTGCTTTTTGTATTTAATTCCGATGCATTTTCTGTGTTTCATCGTTGATAAGAAGGTCACAGGGATACAGTAAACCTGAAGTGAAGCATCGGAAACTATAACTAGTGTCACAGGAATGGTTCAAACATAGACAGTAAGTAGAGTCAGTTTTCTTGTACTTAAGTCTTCATTGTACCTTTTGAATTTAACTCCGATGCAATTTCTGTGTTTCATCGTCAATAAGAAGGTCAGAGGATTACAATAAACCTTAAGTGAAGCATCGGAATCTATAACTAGTGTCACAGGAATGG
This sequence comes from Schistocerca piceifrons, assembly GCF_021461385.2. Lineage (NCBI taxonomy): Eukaryota > Metazoa > Arthropoda > Insecta > Orthoptera > Acrididae > Schistocerca > Schistocerca piceifrons. The sequence continues at coordinate 133,418 of NW_025728207.1, read as the reverse complement.
TTCAAAACATAGACAGTAAGAAGAGTCAGTTTTCTTGTACTTAAGTCGGCATTGTGCCTTTTGTATTTAATTCCGATGCAATTTCGGTGTTCATCGTCAATAAGAAGGTCAGAGGGATACAGTAAACCTGAAGTGAAGCATCGGAATCTATAACTAGTGTCACACGAATGGTTCAAAACATAGACCGTAAGAGGAGTCAGTCTTCTTGTACTTAAGTCTGCATTGTGCTTTTTGTATTTAATTCCGATGCATTTTCTGTGTTTCATCGTTGATAAGAAGGTCACAGGGATACAGTAAACCTGAAGTGAAGCATCGGAAACTATAACTAGTGTCACAGGAATGGTTCAAACATAGACAGTAAGTAGAGTCAGTTTTCTTGTACTTAAGTCGGCATTGTGCCTTTTGTATTTAATTCCGATGCAATTTCTGCGTTTCATCGTCAATAAGGTGGTCAGAGGGATACAGCAAACCTGAAGTGAAGCATCGGCATCTATAACTAGTGTCACAGGAATGGTTCAAAGCATAGACAGTAAGACGAGTCAGTTTTCTTGTACTTAAGTCGGCATTGTGCCTTTTGTATTTAATTCCGAAGCAATTTATGTGTATCATCGTCAACAAGAAGGTCAGAGGGATACCGTAAACCTGTAGTAAAGCATCGGAATCTATAACTAGTGTCACATGAATGGTTCAAAACATAGACAGTAAGAAGAGTCAGTTTTCTTGTACTTAAGTCGGCATTGTGCCTTTTGTATTAAATTCCGATGCAATTTCTGTGTTTCATCGTCAATAAGAAGGTCAGAGGGATACGATAAACCTGAAGTGAAGCATCGGAATCTGTAACTAGTGTCACAGAAATGGTTCAAAGCATAGACAGTAAGAAGAGTCAGTTTTCTTGTACTTAAGTCGGCATTTTGCCTTTTGTATTTAATTCCGATGCAATATCTGTGTTTCATCATCAATAAGAAGGTCAGAGGGATACAGTAAACCTGAAGTGAAGCATCGGTATCTATGACTAGTGTCACAGGAATGGTTCAAAACATAGACTGTAAGAAGAGTTTGTTTTCTTGTACTTAAGTCGGCATTGTGACTTTTGTATTTAATCCGATGCAATTTCTGTGTTTCATCGTCAATAAGACGGTCAGTGTGGTACAGTAAACCTGAAGTGAAACATCGGAATCTATAACTAGCGTCACAGGAATGGTTCAAACAATTGACTGTAAGAGGAATCAGTTTTCTTGTACTTAAGTCGGCATTGTGGCTTTTTAATATAACTCTGATGCAATTTCTGAGTTTCATCGTCAAGAAGAAGGTGAGAGGGATACAGTAAACCTGAAGAGAAGCATCGGAATCTATAACTAGTGTCACACGAATGGTTCAAAACATAGACAGTAAGAAGAGTCAGTTTTCTTGTACTTAAGTCGGCATTGTGCCTTTTGTATTAAATTCCGATGCAATTTCTGTGTTTCATCGTCAATAAGAAGGTCAGAGGGATACGATAAACCTGAAGTGAAGCATCGGAATCTGTAACTAGTGTCACAGGAATGGTTCAAAACATAGACAGTAAGAAGAGTCAGTTTTCTTGTACTTAAGTCGGCATTGTGCCTTTTGTATTTAATTCCGAAGCAATTTCTGTGTTCATCGTCAACAAGAAGGTCAGAGGCATACAGTAAACCTGAAGTGAAGCATCGGAATGTATAACTAGTGTCACAGGAATGGTTCAAAACATAGACTGTAAGTGGAGTGAGTTTTCTTTTACTTAAGTCTGCATTGTCCTTTTTGTATTTAATTTCGATGCATTTTCTGTGTTTCATCGTCAATAAGAAGGTCAGAGGGATACAGTAAACCTGAAGTGAAGCATCGGAAACTAAATCTAGTGTCACAGGAACGGTTCAAAGCATAGACAGTAAGAAGAGTCAGTTTTCTTGTACTTAAGTCGGCATTAAGACGGTCAGTGGGGTACAGTAAACCTGAAGTGAAACATCGGAATCTATAACTAGCGTCACAGGAATGGTTCAAAGCACAGACAGTAAGAAGAGTCAGTTACCTTGTACTTAAGTCGGCATTGTGCCTTTTGTATTTAATTCCAAAGCAATTTCTGTGTTTCATCGTCAATAAGAAGGTCAGAGGAATACAGTAAACCTGAAGAGAAGCATCGGAATCTATAACTAGTGTCACAGGAATGGTTCAAAGCATAGACAGTAAGACGAGTCAGTTTTCTTGTACTTAAGTCGGCATTGTGCCTTTTGTATTTAATTCCGAAGCAATTTGTGTGTTCATCGTCAACAAGAAGGTCAGAGGCATACAGTAAACCTGAAGTGAAGCATCGGAATCTATAACTAGTGTCACAGGAATGGTTCAAAACATAGACTGTAAGTGGAGTGAGTTTTCTTTTACTTAAGTCTGCATTGTCCTTTTTGTATTTAATTTCGATGCATTTTCTGTGTTTCATCGTCAATAAGAAGGTCAGAGGGATACAGTAAACCTGAAGTGAAGCATCGGAAACTAAATCTAGTGTCACAGGAACGGTTCAAAGCACAGACAGTAAGAAGAGTCAGTTTTCTTGTACTTAAGTCGGCATTGTGCCTTTTGTATTTAATTCCGAAGCAATTTCTGTGTATCATCGTCAACAAGAAGGTCAGAGGGATACAGTAAACCTGTAGTAAAGCATCGGAATCTATAACTAGTGTCACATGAATGGTTCAAAACATAGACAGTAAGAAGAGTCACTTTTCTTGTACTTAAGTCGGCATTGTGCTTTTTGTATTAAATTCCGATGTAATTTCTGTGTTTCATCGTCAATAAGAAGGTCAGAGGGATACAGTAAACCAGAAGTGAAGCATCGGAATCTATTACTAGTGTCACAGGAATGGTTCAAAACATAGACAGTAAGAAGAGTCAGTTTTCTTGTACTTAAGTCGGAATTGTGCCGTTTGTATTTAATTCCGATGCAATTTCAGTTTTTCATCGTCAATAAGATGGTCAGAGGGATACAGTGAACCTGAAGTGAAGCAACGGAGTCTATAACTAGTGTCACAGGAATGGTTCAAAACATAGACAGTAAGAAGAGTCAGTTTTATTGTACTTAAGTCGGCATTGTGCCTTTTGTATTTAATTCCGATGCAATTTCTGTGTTCATCGTCAAAAAGAAGGTCAGAGGGATACAGTAAACCTGAAGTGAAGCATCGGAATCTATAACTAGTGTCACACGAATGGTTCAAAACATAGACCGTAAGAGGAGTCAGTCTGCATTGTGCTTTTTGTATTTAATTCTGATGCTTTTTCTGTGTTTCATCGTCGATAAGAAGGTCAGAGGGATACAGTAAACCTGAAGTGAAGCATCGGAATCTATAACTAGTGTCACACGAATGGTTCAAACCATTGACTTTAAGAGGAGTCAGTTTTCTTGTACTTAAGTCGGCATTGTGCCTTTTGAATATAACTCCGATGCAATTTCTGAGTTTCATCGTCAAGAAGAAGGTCAGAGGGATACAGTAAACCTGAAGTGAAGCAGCAGAATCTATAACTAGTGACACAGGAATGGTTCAAAGCATAGACAGTAAGAAGAGTCAGTTTTCTCGTACATAAGTCTGCTTTGTGCTTTTTGTATTTAATTCCGATGCATTGTCTGTGTTTCATCGTCAATGAGAAGGTCAGAGGGATACAGTAAACCTGATGTGAAGCTGCAGAATCTATAACTAGTGTCACAGAAATGGTTCATACCATAGACAGTAAGAAGAGTCAGTTTTCTTGTACTTAAGTCTGCATTGTGCTTGTTGTATTTAATTCCGATGCAATTTCTGTGTTTCATCGTCAATAAGAAGGTCAGAGGGATACAGTAAACATGAAGTGAAGCATCGGAATCCATAACTAGTGTCACAGGAATGGTTCAAAACATAGACTGTAAGAAGAGTCAGTTTTCTTGTACTTAAGTCTCCATTGTGCTTTTTGTATTTAATTCCGATGCATTGTCTGTGTTTCATCGTCAATAAGAAGGTCAGAGGGACACAGTAAACCTGAAGTGAAACATCGGAATCTATAACTAGTGTCACAGGAATGGTTCAAAACATAGACTGTAAGTGGTGTCAGCTTTCTTTTACTTAAGTCTGCATTGTGCTTTTTGTATTTAATTCCGATGCAATTTCTGTGTTTCATCGTCAATAAGAAGGTCAGAGGGATACAGTAAACATGAAGTGAAGCATCGGAATCCATAACTAGTGTCACAGGAATGGTAGAAAACATAGACAGTTACAAGAGTCAGTTTTTTTGTAATTAAGTCGGCAATCTGCCTTTTGTATTTAATTCCGATGCATTGTCTGTGTTTCATCGTCAATAAGAAGGTCAGAGGGACACAGTAAACCTGAAGTGAAACATCGGAATCTATAACTAGTGTCACATGAATGGTTCAAACCATAGACAGTAAGAAGAGTCAGTTTACTTGTACTTAAGTCGGCATTGTGCCTTTTGTATTAAATTCGGATGCAATTTCTGTGTTTCATCGTCAATAAGAAGGTCAGAGGGATACAGTAAACATGAAGTGAAGCATCGGAATCCGTAACTAGTGTCACAGGAATGGTTGAGAGCATAGACAGTAAGAAGAGTCAGTTTACTTGTACTTAAGTCTTCATTGTACCTTTTGAATTTAACTCCGATGCAATTTCTGTGTTTCATCGTCAATAAGAAGGTCAGAGGATTACAATAAACCTTAAGTGAAGCATCGGAATCTATAACTAGTGTCACAGGAATGGTTCAAAACATAGACAGTAAGAAGAGTCAGTTTTCTTGTACTTAAGTCGGCATTGTGCCTTTTGTATTTAATTCCGATGCAATTTCGGTGTTCATCGTCAATAAGAAGGTCAGAGGGATACAGTAAACCTGAAGTGAAGCATCGGAATCTATAACTAGTGTCACACGAATGGTTCAAAACATAGACCGTAAGAGGAGTCAGTCTTCTTGTACTTAAGTCTGCATTGTGCTTTTTGTATTTAATTCCGATGCATTTTCTGTGTTTCATCGTTGATAAGAAGGTCACAGGGATACAGTAAACCTGAAGTGAAGCATCGGAATCTATAACTAGTGTCACACGAATGGTTCAAACCATTGACTGTAAGAGGAGTCAGTTTTCTTTTACTTAAGTCGGCATTGGGCCTTTTGAATATAACTCCGATGCAATTTCTGAGTTTCATCGTCAAGAAGAAGGTCAGAGGGATACAGTAAACCTGAAGTGAAGCAGCAGAATCTATAACTAGTGTCACAGGAATGGTTCAAAACATAGACAGTAAGTAGAGTCAGTTTTCTTGTACTTAAGTCTGCATTGTGCTTTATGTATTTAATTCCGATGCATTGTCTGTCTTTCATCGTCAATAAGAAGGTCAGAGGGATACAGTAAACATGAAGTGAAGCATCGGAATCTATAACTAGTGTCACAGGAATGGTTCAAAACATAGACAGTAAGAAGAATGAGTTTTCTTGTACTTAAGTCGGCATTGTGAATTTTGTATTTAATTCCGATGCAATTTCTGTGTTCATCGTCAATAAGAAGGTCAGAGGGATACAGTAAACCTGAAGTGAAGCATCGGAATCCATAACTAGTGTCACACTAATGTTTCAAAACATAGACCGTAAGAGTAGTCAGTCTTCTAGTACTTAAGTCTGCATTGTGTTTTTGTATTTAATTCCGATGCATTTTCTGTGTCTCATCGTCGATAAGATGGTCAGAGGGATACAGTAAACCTGAAGTGAAGCATCGGAATCTATAACTAGTGTCACACGAATGGTTCAAACCATTGACTGTAAGAGGAGTCAGTTTTCTGGTACTTAAGTCGGCATTGTGGCTTTTTAATATAACTCCGATGCAATGTCTGAGTTTCATCGTCAAGAAGAAGGTGAGAGGGATGCAGTAAACCTGAAGTGAAGCAGCAGAATCTATGACTAGTGTCACAGGAATGGTTCAAACATAGACAGTAAGAGGAGTCACTTTTCTTGTACTTAAGTCTGCATTGTACCTATTGAATTTAACTCCGATGCAATTTCTGTGTTTCATCGTCAATAAGAAGGTCAGAGGAATACAGTAAACCTGAAGTGAAGCATCTTAATCTATAACTAGTGTCACAGGAATGGTTCAAAACATAGACAGTAAGAAGAATCAGTTTTCTTGTACTCAAGTCGGCATTGTGCCTTTTGTTTTTAATTCCGATACAATTTATGTGTATCATCGTCAACAAGAAGGTCAGAGGGATACCGTAAACCTGTAGTAAAGCATCGGAATCTATAACTAGTGTCACATGAATGGTTCAAAACATAGACAGTAAGAAGAGTCAGTTTTCTTGTACTTAAGTCGGCATTGTGCCTTTTGTATTAAATTCCGATGCAATTTCTGTGTTTCATCGTCAATAAGAAGGTCAGAGGGATACGATAAACCTGAAGTGAAGCATCGGAATCTGTAACTAGTGTCACAGGAATGGTTCAAAGCATAGACAGTAAGAAGAGTCAGTTTTCTTGTACTTAAGTCGGCATTTTGCCTTTTGTATTTAATTCCGATGCAATATCTGTGTTTCATCATCAATAAGAAGGTCAGAGGGATACAGTAAACCTGAAGTGAAGCATCGGAATCTATGACTAGTGTCACAGGAATGGTTCAAAACATAGACTGTAAGAAGAGTTTGTTTTCTTGTACTTAAGTCGGCATTGTGACTTTTGTATTTAATCCGATGCAATTTCTGTGTTTCATCGTCAATAAGACGGTCAGTGGGGTACAGTAAACCTGAAGTGAAACATCGGAATCTATAACTAGCGTCACAGGAATGGTTCAAACAATTGACTGTAAGAGGAATCAGTTTTCTTGTACTTAAGTCGGCATTGTGGCTTTTTAATATAACTCTGATGCAATTTCTGAGTTTCATCGTCAAGAAGAAGGTGAGAGGGATACAGTAAACCTGAAGAGAAGCATCGGAATCTATAACTAGTGTCACACGAATGGTTCAAAACATACTCTGTAAGAAGAGTCAGTTTTCTTGTACTTAAGTCGGCATTGTACCTTTTGAATTTAACTCCTATGCAATTTCTGTGTTTCATTGTCAATAAGAAGGTCAGAGGGATACAGTAAACCTGAAGTGAAGCATCGGAATCTATAACTAGTGTCACAGGAATGGTTCAAAACATAGACAGTAAGAAAAGTCAGTTTTCTTGTACTTAAGTCGGCATTGTGCCTTTTGTATTTAATTCCGAAGCAATTTCTGTGTTCATCGTCAACAAGAAGGTCAGAGGCATACAGTAAACCTGAAGTGAAGCATCGGAATGTATAACTAGTGTCACAGGAATGGTTCAAAACATAGACTGTAAGTGGAGTGAGTTTTCTTTTACTTAAGTCTGCATTGTCCTTTTTGTATTTAATTTCGATGCATTTTCTGTGTTTCATCGTCAATAAGAAGGTCAGAGGGATACAGTAAACCTGAAGTGAAGCATCGGAAACTAAATCTAGTGTCACAGGAACGGTTCAAAGCATAGACAGTAAGAAGAGTCAGTTTTCTTGTACTTAAGTCGGCATTAAGACGGTCAGTGGGGTACAGTAAACCTGAAGTGAAACATCGGAATCTGTAACTAGCGTCACAGGAATGGCTCAAAGCACAGACAGTAAGAAGAGTCAGTTACCTTGTACTTAAGTCGGCATTGTGCCTTTTGTATTTAATTCCGAAGCAATTTCTGTGTTTCATCGTCAATAAGAAGGTCAGAGGAATACAGTAAACCTGAAGAGAAGCATCGGAATCTATAACTAGTGTCACAGGAATGGTTCAAAGCATAGACAGTAAGACGAGTCAGTTTTCTTGTACTTAAGTCGGCATTGTGCCTTTTGTATTTAATTCCGAAGCAATTTATGTGTTCATCGTCAACAAGAAGGTCAGAGGCATACAGTAAACCTGAAGTGAAGCATCGGAATCTATAACTAGTGTCACAGGAATGGTTCAAAACATAGACTGTAAGTGGAGTGAGTTTTCTTTTACTTAAGTCTGCATTGTCCTTTTTGTATTTAATTTCGATGCATTTTCTGTGTTTCATCGTCAATAAGAAGGTCAGAGGGATACAGTAAACCTGAAGTGAAGCATCGGAAACTAAATCTAGTGTCACAGGAACGGTTCAAAGCATAGACAGTAAGAAGAGTCAGTTTTCTTGTACTTAAGTCGGCATTGTGCCTTTTGTATTTAATTCCGAAGCAATTTCTGTGTATCATCGTCAACAAGAAGGTCAGAGGGATACAGTAAACCTGTAGTAAAGCATCGGAATCTATAACTAGTGTCACATGAATGGTTCAAAACATAGACAGTAAGAAGAGTCACTTTTCTTGTACTTAAGTCGGCATTGTGCCTTTTGTATTAAATTCCGATGCAATTTCTGTGTTTCATCGTCAATAAGAAGGTCAGAGGGATACAGTAAACATGAAGTGAAGCATCGGAATCCATAACTAGTGTCACAGGAATGGTAGAAAACATAGACAGTTACAAGAGTCAGTTTTTTTGTAATTAAGTCGGCAATCTGCCTTTTGTATTTAATTCCGATGCAATTTCTGTGTTTTATCGTCAATAAGAAGGTCAGAGGGATACAGTAAACCAGAAGTGAAGCATCGGAATCTATTACTAGTGTCACAGGAATGGTTCAAAACATAGACAGTAAGAAGAGTCAGTTTTCTTGTACTTAAGTCGGAATTGTGCCGTTTGTATTTAATTCCGATGCAATTTCAGTGTTTCATCGTCAATAAGATGGTCAGAGGGATACAGTGAACCTGAAGTGAAGCATCGGAATCTATAACTAGTGTCACAGGAATGGTTCAAAACATAGACAGTAAGAAGAGTCAGTTTTATTGTACTTAAGTCGGCATTGTGCCTTTTGTATTTAATTCCGATGCAATTTCTGTGTTCATCGTGAAAAAGAAGGTCAGAGGGATACAGTAAACCTGAAGTGAAGCATCGGAATCTATAACTAGTGTCACACGAATGGTTCAAAACATAGACCGTAAGAGGAGTCAGTCTGCATTGTGCTTTTTGTATTTATTTCTGATGCTTTTTCTGTGTTTCATCGTCGATAAGAAGGTCAGAGGGATACAGTAAACCTGAAGTGAAGCATTGGAATCTATAACTAGTGTCACACGAATGGTTCAAACCATTGACTGTAAGAGGAGGCAGTTTTCTTGTACTTAAGTCGGCATTGTGCCTTTTGAATATAACTCCGATGCAATTTCTGAGTTTCATCGTCAAGAAGAAGGTCAGAGGGATACAGTAAACCTGAAGTGAAGCAGCAGAATCTATAACTAGTGTCACATGAATGGTTCAAAACATAGACAGTAAGAAGAGTCAGTTTTCTTGTACATAAATCTGCATTGTGCTTTTTGTTTTTAAATCCGATGCATTGTCTGTGTTTCATCGTCAATGAGAAGGTCAGAGGGATACAGTAAACATGAAGTGAAGCATCGGAATCTATAACTAGTGTCAAAGGAATGGTTCAAAACATAGACAGTAAGGGGAGTCAGTTTTTATGTACTTAAGTCGGCGTTGTGCCTTTTGTATTTAATTCCGATGCAATTTCTATGTTTCATCGTCAATAAGAAGGTCAGAGGGATACAGTAAACCTGAAGTGAAGCATCGGAATCTATAACTAGTGTCACAGGAATGGTTCAAACATAGACAGTAAGAAGAGTCAGTTTTCTTGTACTTAAGTCGGCATTGTGCCTTTTGTATTTAATTCCGATGCAATTTCTGTGTTTCATCGTCAATAAGAAGGTCAGAGGGATACAGTAAACCTGAAGTGAAGCATCGGAATCTATAACTAGTGTCACAGGAATGGTTCAAAACATAGACTGTAAGTGGAGTCAGTTTTCTTTTACTTAAGTCTGCATTGTGCTTTTTGTATTTAATTCCGATGCATTTTCTGTGCTTCGTCGTCAATAAGAAGGTCAGAGGGATAAAGTAAACCTGAAGTGAAGCATCGGAATCTAAATCTAGAGTCACAGGAATGGTTCAAAGCATAGACAGTAAGAAGAGTCGGTTTTCTTGTACTTAAGTCGGCATTGTGCTTTTTTTTTTAATTCCGTAGCAATTTCTGTGTATGACGTCAACAAGAAGGTCAGAGGCATAGAGTAAACCTGTAGTAAAGCATCGGAATCTATAACTAGTGTCACATGAATGGTTCAAAACATAGACAGTAAGAAGAGTCAGTTTTCTTGTACTTAAGTCGGCATTGCGCCTTTTGTATTAAATTCCGATGCAATTTCTGTGTTTCATCGTCAATAAGAAGGTCAGAGGGATATAGTAAACCTGAAATGAAACATCGGAATCTATAACTGGCGTCACAGGAATGGTTCAAAACACAGACAGTAAGAAGAGTCAATTACCTTGTACTTAAGTCGCATTGTGCCTTTTGTATTTAATTCCGATGCAATACCTATGTTTCTTCATCAATAAGAAGGTCAGAGGGATACAGTAAACCTGAAGTGAAGCGTCGGAATTTAAGACTAGTGTCACAGGAATGGTTCAAAACAAAGACTGTAGGAAGACTTTGTTTTCTTGTACTTAAGTCGGCATTGTGCGTTTTGTATTTAATTCCGATGCAATTTCTGTGTTTCATCGTCAACCCGGCGGTCAGTGGGATACAGTAAACCTGAAATGAAACATCGGAATCTATAACTGGCGTCACAGGAATGGTTCAAAACACAGACAGTAAGAAGAGTCAATTACCTTGTACATAAGTCGGCATGTGCCTTTTGTATTTAAATCCGAAGCATTTTCTGTGTTTCATCGTCAAGAAGAAGGTCAGAGAGATACAGTAATCCTGAAGTTAAGGATCGTAAACTATAACGAGTGTCATATGAATGGTTCAAAATATAGACAGTAAGAAGAGTCAATTTTCTTGTACTTAAGTCGGCATTATGCCTGTTGAATTTAATTCCGAAGCATTTTCAGTGTTTCATCGTCAATAAGATGGTCAGAGGGATACAGTGAACCTGAAGTGGAGCATCGCAATCTATAACTAGTGTCACAGGAATGGTTCAAAACATAGACAGTAAGAAGAGTCAGGTTTCTTGTACTTAAGTCGGCATTGGGCCTTTTGTATTTGATTCCGATGCAATTTCAGTGTTTCATCGTCAATAAGAAGGTCAGAGGGATACAGTAAACCTGAAGTGAAGCATCGGAATCTATAACTAGTGTCACAGGAATGGTTCAAAACATAGACAGTAAGAAGAGCCAGGTTTCTTGTACTTAAGTCGGCATTGTGCCTTTTGTATTTAATTCCGATGCAATTTCAGTGTTTCATCGTCAATAAGAAGGTCAGAGGGATATAGTGAACCTGAAGTGAAGCATCGGATTCTATAACTAGTGTCACAGTAAGAAGCACAGTTTTCTTATACTTAAGTCGGCATTGTGCCTTTTGTATTTATTCCGATACAATTTCGGTGTTTTATCGTCAATAAGAAGTTCGGAGGGATACGGTAAACCAGAAGTGAACCATCGGAATCTATAACTAGTGTCACAGGAATTGTTCAAAGCATAGACAGTATGAAGAGTCAGTTTTCTTGTACTTAAGTCGGCATTGTGCCTTTTGTATTTAATTCCGAAGCAATTTCTGTGTTTCATCGTCAATAAGAAGGTCAGAGGTATACAGTTAAACCTGAAGGGAAGCATCGGAATCTATAACAAGTGTCACAGGTATGGTTCAAAACATAGACAGTAAGAAGAGTCAGTTTTCTTGTACTTAAGTCAGCATTGTGCCTTTTGTATTTAATTCCGATGCAATTTCTGTGTTTCATCGTCAGTAAGAACGTCAGAGGGATACAGTAAACCTGAAGTGAAGCATCGGAATCTATAACTAGTGTCACAGGAATGGTTCAAATCATAAACAGGAAGAAGAGTCAGTTTTCTTGTACTTAAGTCGGCATTGTGCCTTTTCTATTTAATTCCGATGCAATTTCTGTGTTTCATCGTCAATAAGAAGCTCAGAGGGATACAGTAAACCTGAAGTGAAGCATCGGAATCTATAACTAGTGTCACAGGAATTGTTCAAAACACAGACAGTAAGAAGAGTCAGTTTTCTTGTACTTAAGTCGGCATTGTGCCTTTTGTATTTAATTCCGATGCAATTTATGTGTTTCATCGTCAATATGAAGGTCAGAGGCATACAGTAAACCTGAAGTGAAGCATCAGAATCTATAACTAGTGTCACAGGAATGGTTCAAAACATAGAGAGTATGAAGTGCCAGCTATCTTGTACTTAAGTCAGCATTGTGCCTTTTGTATTTAATTCCGATGCAATTTCAGTGTTTCATCGCCAATAAGAAGGTCAGAGGGATATAGGGAGCCTGAAGTGAAGCATCGGATTCAATAACTAGTGTCACAGCAATTATTCAAAACATAGACAGAAGGAAGATCAGTTTTCTTGTACTTAAGTCTGCATTGTGCCTTTTGTATTTAATCCGATGCAATTACTGTGTTTCATCGCCAATAAGGAGGACGGAGGGATACGGTAAACCTGAAGTGAAGCATCGGAATCTATAACTAGTGTCACAGGAATTGTTCAAAGCATAGACAGTAAGAAGAGTCAGATTTCTTGTACTTATGTCAGCATTGTGCCTTTTGTATTAAATTCCGATGCGATTGCTGTGTTTCATCGTCAATAAGAAGGTCAGAGGGATACAGTAAATCTGTAGTGAAGCATCGGAATTTATAACTAGTGTCACATGAATGGTTCAAAACATAGGCAGTAAGAAGAATGAGTTTTCTTGTACTTCAGTCGGCATTGTGCCTTTTGTATTTAATTCCGATGCAATTTCTGTGTTTCATCGTCAATAAGAATGTAAGAGGGATACAGTAAACATGAAGTGAAGCATCGGAATCCATAACTAGTGTCACAGGAATGGTTGAAAACATAGACAGTAAGAAGAGTCGGTTTTCTTGTACTTAAGTCGGCATTGTGCCTTTTGTATTTAATTCCGATCCAATTTCTGTGTTTCATCGTCAATAAGAAGGTTAGAGGGATACATTTAACCTGAAGTGAAGCATCGGAATCTATTACTAGTGTCACAGGAATGGTTCTAAACGTAGACAGTAAGAAAAGTCAGTTTTCTTGTACTTAAGTCGGAATTGTGCCTTTTGTATTTAATTCCGATGCAATTTCAGTGTTTCCTCGTCAATAAGATGGTCAGAGGGATACAGTGAACCTGAAGTGAAGCATCGGTATCTATAACTAGTGTCACAGGAATAGTTCAAAACATAGACAGTAAGAAGAGTCAGATTTCTTGTACTTAAGTCGGCATTGGGCCTTTTGTATTTAATGCCGATGCAATTTCTGTGTTTCATCGTCAATAAGAAGGTCAGAGGGATACAGTAAACCTGAAGTGAAGCATCGGAATCTGTAACTAGTGTCACAGGAATAGTTCAAAACATAGACAGTAAGAAGAGTCAGTTTTCTTGTACTTAAGTCGCATTGTGCCTTTTGTATTTAATTCCGATGCAATACCTGTGTTTCTTCATCAATAAGAAGGTCAGAGGGATACAGTAAACCTGAAGTGAAGCATCGGAATCTATGACTAGTGTCACAGGAATGGTTCAAAACATAGACTGTAGGAAGAGATTGTTTTCTTGTACTTAAGTCGGCATTGTGCGTTTTGTATTTAATTCCGATGCAATTTCAGTGTTTCATCGTCAATAACAAGGTCAGAGGGATATAGTGAACCTAAAGTGAAGCATCGAATTCTATAACTAGTGTCACAGTAAGAAGCACAGTTTCCTTATACTTAAGTCGGCATTGTGCTTTTTGTATTTAATCCGATACAATTCGGTGTTTTATCGTCAATAAGAAGTTCAGAGGGATACGGTAAACCTGAAGTGAACCATCGGAATCTATAACTAGTGTCACAGGAATTGTTCAAAACATAGACAGTATGAAGAGTCAGTTTTCTTGTACTTAAGTCGGCATTGTGCCTTTTGTACTTAATTCCGATGCAATTCCTGTGTTTCATCGTCAATAAGAAGGTCAGAGGGATACAGTAAATCTGCAGTGAAGCATCGGAATCAATAACTAGTGTCACATGAATGTTTCAAATCGTAGACAGTAAGAAGAGTCAGTTTTCTTGTACTTAAGTAGGCATTGTGCCTTTTGTATTTAATTCCGATGCAATTTCTGTGTTTCATCGTCAGTAAGAACGTCAGAGGGATACAGTAAACCTGAAGTGAAGCATCGGAATCTATAACTAGTGCCACAGGAATGGTTCAAATCATAGACAGCAAGAAGAGTCAGTTTTCTTGTACTTAAGTCGGCATTGTGCCTTTTCTATTTAATTCCGATGCAATTTCTGTGTTTCATCGTCAATAAGAAGCTCAGAGGGATACAGTGAACCTGAAGTGAAGCATCGGAATCTATAACTAGTGTCACAGGAAAGGTTCAAAACATAGACAGTAAGAAGAGTCACTTTTCTTGTTCTTAAGTCGGAATTGGGCCTTTTGTATTTAATTCCGATGCAATTTCAGTGTTTCATCGTCAATAAGATGGTCAGAGGGATACAGTGAAACTGAAGTGAAGCATCGGTATCTATAACTAGTGACACAGGAATAGTTCAAAGCATAGACAGTAAGAAGAGTCAGATTTCTTGTACTTAAGTCGGCATTGGGCCTTTTGTATTTAATTTCGATGCAATTTCTGTGTTTCATCGTCAATAAGAAGGTCAGAGGGATACAGTAAACCTGAAGTGAAGCATCGGAATCTGTAACTAGTGTCACAGGAATAGTTCAAAACATAGACAGTAATAAGAGTCAGTTTTCTTGTACTTAAGTCGCATTGTGCCTTTTGTATTTAATTCCAATGCAATACCTGTGTTTCTTCATCAATAAGAAGGTCAGAGGGATACAGTAAACCTGAAGTGAAGCATCGGAATCTATGACTAGTGTCACAGGAATGGTTCAAAACATAGACTGTAATAAGAGATTGTTTTCATGTACTTAAATCGGCATTGTGCGTTTTGTATTTAATTCCGATGCAATTTCAGTGTTTCATCGTCAATAAGAAGGTCAGACGGATATAGTGAACCTGAAGTGAAGCATCGGATTCTATAACTAGTGTCACAGTAAGAAGCACAGTTTTCTTATACTTAAGTCGGCATTGTGCCTTTTGTATTTAATCCGATACAATTTCGGTGTTTTATCGTCAATAAGAAGTTCGGAGGGATACGGTAAACCTGAAGTGAACCATCGGAATCTATAACTAGTGTCACAGGAATTTTTCAAAACATAGACAGTATGAAGAGTCAGTTTTCTTGTACTTAAGTCGGCATTGTGCCTTTAGTACTTAATTCCGATGCAATTCCTGTGTTTCATCGTCAATAAGAAGGTCAGAGGGATACAGTAAACCTGCAGTGAAGCATCGGAATCAATAACTAGTGTCACATGAATGTTTCAAATCGTAGACAGTAAGAAGAGTCAGTTTTCTTGTACTTAAGTCGGCATTGTGCCGTTTGTATTTAATTCCGAAGCAATTTCTGTGTTTCATCGTCAATAAGAAGGTCAGAGGTATACAGTTAACCTGAAGTGAAGCATCGGAATCTATAACAAGTGTCACAGGTATGGTTCAAAACATAGACAGTAAGAAGAGTCAGTTTTCTTGTACTTAAAACAGCATTGTGCCTTTTGTATTTATTTCCGAAGCAATTTCTGTGTTTCATCGTCAATAAGAGGGTCAGAGGGATACAGTAAACCTGAAGTGAAGCATCGGAATCTATAACTAGTGTCACAGGAATGGTTCAAAACATAGACAGTAAGTAGAGTCAATTTTCTTGTACTTAAGTCGACATTGTGCCTTTTGTATTCAATTCCGATGCAATTTCTCTGTTTCATCGTCAATAAGAAGGTCAGAGGCATACAGTAAACCTGAAGTGAAGCATCGGAATCTATAACTAGTGTCACAGGAATGGTTCAAACATAGACAGTAAGAAGAGTAAGTTTTCTTGTACTTAAGTCGGCATTGTGTCTTTTGTATTTAATTCCGATGCAATTTCATTGTTCCATCGCCAATAAGAAGGTCAGAGGGATACAGTGAACCTGAAGTGAAGCATCGGAATAGATAACAAGTGTCACAGGTATGGTTCAAAACATAGACAGTAAGAAGAGTCAGTTTTCTTGTACTTAAGTGAGCATTGTGCCTTTTGTATTTAATTCCGATGCAATTTCTGTGTTTCATCGTCAGTAAGAACGTCCGAGGGATACAGTAAACCTGAAGTGAAGCATCGGAATCTATAACTAGTGCCACAGGAATGGTTCAAATCATAGACAGTAAGAAGAGTCAGTTTTCTTGTACTTAAGTCGGCATTGTGCCTTTTCTATTTAATTCCGATGCAATTTCTGTGTTTCATCGTCAATAAGAAGCTCAGAAGGATACAGTGAACCTGAAGTGAAGCATCGGAATCTATAACTAGTGTCACAGGAAAGGTTCAAAAGATAGACCGTAAGAAGAGTCAGTTTTCTTGTACTTAAGTCGGCATTGTGCCTTTTGTATTTAATTCCGATGCAATTTCTGTGTTTCATCGTCAAGAAGAAGGTCAGAGGGATACAGTAAACCTGAAGTAAAGCATCGTAATCTATATCGAGTGTCACACGAATGGTTCAAAATATAGACATTAAGAGGAGACAGTTTTCTTGTACTTAAGTCGGCATTGTACCTTTTGTATTTAATTCCGATGCAATTTCTGTGTGTCATCGTCAATAAGAAGGGCAGAGTCATACTGTAAACCTGAAGTGAAGCATCGGAATCTATAACTAGTGTCACAGGAATGGTTCAAAACATAGACAGTATGAAGAGTCAGTTCTCTTGTACTTAAGTCGGCATTGTGCCTTTTGTATTTAATTCCAATGCAATTTATGTGTTTCATCGTCAATATGAAGGTCAGAGGTATACAGTAAACCTGAAGTGAAGCATTTTAATCTATAACTAGTGTCACAGGAATGGTTCAAAACATAGCGAGTATGAAATGCCACCTTTCTTGTACATAAGTCTTCATTGTGCCTTTTGTATTTAATTCCGATGCAATTTCAGTGTTTCATCGTCAATAAGAAGGTCAGAGGGATATAGTGAGCCTGAAGTGAAGCATCGGATTCTATAACTAGTGTCACAGGAATTATTCAAAACATAGATAGTAAGAAGATCAGTTTTCTTGTACTTAAGTCGGCATTGTGCCTTTTGTATTTAATCCGGTGCAATTACTGTGTTTCATCGCCAATAAGAAGGACGGACGGATACGGTAAACCTGAAGTTAAGCATCGGAATCTATAACTAGTGTCACAGGAATTGTTCAAAGCATAGACAGTAAAAAGAGACAGATTTCTTGTACTTATGTCAGCATGGTGCCTTTTGTATTAAATTCCGATGCGATTGCTGTGTTTCATCGTCAATAAGAAGGTCAGAGGGATACAGTAAACCTGCAGTGAAGCATCGGAATTTATAACTAGTGTCACATGAATGGTTCGAAACATAGGCAGTAAGAAGAATCAGTTTTCTTGTACTTCAGTCGGCATTGTGCCGTTTGTATTTAATTCCGATGCAATTTCTGTGTTTCATCGTCAATAAGAAGGTCAGAGGGATACAGTAAACCTCAAGTGAAGCATCGGAATTTATATTTAGTGTCACAGGAAGGATTCAAAACATAGACAGTAAGAAGAGTCAGTTATCTTGTACTTAAGTCGGCATTGTGCCTTTTGTATTTATTTCCGAAGCAATTTCTGTGTTCCATCGTCAATAAGAAGGTCAGAGGGATTCAGTAAACCTGAAGTAAAGAAACGGAATCTACAACGAGTTGCAAATGAATGGTTCAAAACATAGACATTAAGAAGAGTCAGTTTTCTTGTACTGAAGTCGGCATTGTGCCTTTTGTATTTAATTCCGATGCAATTTCTGTGTTTCATCTTCAATAAGAGGGTCAGAGGGATACAGTAAACCTGAAGTGAAGCATCGGAATCTATAACTATTGTCACAGGAATGGTTCAAAACATAGACAGTAAGTTGAGTCAATTTTCTTGTACTTAAGTCGACATTGTGCCTTTTGTATTCAATTCCGATGCAATTTCTCTGTTTCATCGTCAATAAGAAGGTCAGAGGCATACAGTAAACCTGAAGTGAAGCATCGGAATCTATAACTAGTGTCACAGGAATGGTTTAAACATAGACAGTAAGAAGAGTAAGTTTTCTTGTACTTAAGTCGGCATTGTGCCTTTTGTATTTAATTCCGATGCAATTTCATTGTTCCATCGCCAATAAGAAGGTCAGAGGGATACAGTGAACCTGAAGTGAAGCATCGGAATCTATAACTAGTGTCACAGGAATGGTTCAAATCATAGACAGTAAGAAGAGTCAGTTTTCTTGTACTTAAGTCGGCATTGTGCCTTTTGTATTTAATTCCGAGGCAATTTCTGTGTTTCATCGTCAATAAGAAGGTCAGAGGAATACAGTAAACCTGAATTGAAGCATCGGAATCTGTAACTAGTGTCACAGGAATGGTTCAAATCATAGACAGTAAGAAGAGTCAGTTTTCTTGTACTTAGGTCGGCATTGTGCCTTTTGTATTTAATTCCGATGCAATTTCTGTGTTTCATCGTCAATGAGAAGGTCAGAGGGATACAGTAAACCTGAAGTGAAGCATCGGAATCTATAATTAGTGACACATGAATGGTTCAAAGCAAAGACAGTAAGAAGATTCAGTTTTCTTGCATTTAAATCAGCATTGTGCCTTTTGTATTTAATTTCGATGCAATTTCTGTGTTTCATCGTCAATAAGAAGGTCAGAGGGATACAGTAAACCGGAAGTGAAGCATCGGAATCTATAACTAGTGTCACAGGAATGGTTCAAAATATAGACAGTAGGAAGAGTCAGTTTTCTTGTACTTAAGTCGGCAATGTGCCTTTTGTATTTAATTCCGATGCAATTTATGTGTTTCATCGTCAATATGAAGGTCAGAGGGATACAGTAAACCTGAAGTAAAGCATCGTAAACTATAACGAGTGTCATATGAATGGTTCAAAATATAGACAGTAAGAAGAGTCAATTTTCTTGTACTTAAGTCGGCACTGTGCCTTTTGTATTTAATTCCGATGCAATTTCTGTGTTTCGTCGTGAATAAGAATGTCAGAGGTATACAGTAAACCTGTAGTGAAGCATCGGAATCTATAACTAGTGTCACAGGAATGGTTTAAAACATAGGCAGTAAGAAGGTTCAGTTTCCTTGTACTTAAGTCGGCATTGTGCCTTTTGTATTTAATTCAGATGCAATTTCTGTGTTTCATCGTGAATAAGAAGGTCAGAGGCATACAGTAAACTTGAAGTGAAGCATCAGAATCTATAACTAGTGTCACAGGAATGGTTCAAAACATAGACAGTAAGAAGAGTCAGGTTTCTTGTACTTAAGACGGCATTGTGCCTTTTGTATTTAATTCCGATGCAATTTCAGTGTTTCATCGTCAATAAGAAGGTCAGAGGGATATAGTGAGCCTGAAGTGAAGCATCGGATTCTACAACTAGTGTCACAGGAATTATTCAAAACATAGATAGTAAGAAGATCAGTTTTCTTGTACTTAAGTCGGCATTGTGCCTTTTGTATTTAATCCGGTGCAATTACTGTGTTTCATCGCCAATAAGAAGGACGGAGGGATACGGTAAACCTGAAGTGAAGCATCGGAATCTATAACTAGTGTCACAGGAATTGTTCAAAGCATAGACAGTAAAAAGAGACAGATTTCTTGTACTTATGTCAGCATGGTGCCTTTTGTATTAAATTCCGATGCGATTGCTGTGTTTCATCGTCAATAAGAAGGTCAGAGGGATACAGTAAACCTGCAGTGAAGCATCGGAATTTATAACTAGTGTCACATGAATGGTTCAAAACATAGGCAGTAAGAAGAATCAGTTTTCTTGTACTTCAGTCGGCATTGTGCCGTTTGTATTTAATTCCGATGCAATTTCTGTGTTTCATCGTCAATAAGAAGGTCAGAGGGATACAGTAAACCTCAAGTGAAGCATCGGAATTTATATTTAGTGTCACAGGAAGGATTCAAAACATAGACAGTAAGAAGAGTCAGTTGTCTTGTACTTAAGTCGGCATTGTGCCTTTTGTATTTATTTCCGAAGCAATTTCTGTGTTCCATCGTCAATAAGAAGGTCAGAGGGATTCAGTAAACCTGAAGTAAAGAAACGGAATCTTTAACGAGTTGCAAATGAATGGTTCAAAACATAGACACTAAGAAGAGTCAGTGTTCTTGTACTGAAGTCGGCATTGTGCCTTTTGTATTTAATTCCGTTGCAATTTCTGTGTTTCATCGTCAATAAGAGGGTCAGAGGGATACAGTAAACCTGAAGTGAAGCATCGGAATCTATAACTATTGTCACAGGAATGGTTCAAAACATAGACAGTAAGTTGAGTCAATTTTCTTGTACTTAAGTCGACATTGTGCCTTTTGTATTCAATTCCGATGCAATTTCTCTGTTTCATCGTCAATAAGAAGGTCAGAGGCATACAGTAAACCTGAAGTGAAGCATCGGAATCTATAACTAGTGTCACATGAATGGTTCAAAACATAGGCAGTAAGAAGAATCAGTTTTCTTGTACTTCAGTCGGCATTGTGCCTTTTGTATTTAATTCCGATGCAATTTCTGTGTTTCATCGTCAATAAGAATGTAAGAGGGATACAGTAAACATGAAGTGAAGCATCGGAATCCATAACTAGTGTCACAGGAATGGTTGAAAACATAGACAGTAAGAAGAGTCGGTTTTCTTGTACTTAAGTCGGCATTGTGCCTTTTGTATTTAATTCCGATGCAATTTCTGTGTTTCATCGTCAATAAGAAGGTTAGAGGGATACATTTAACCTGAAGTGAAGCATCGGAATCTATTACTAGTGTCACAGGAATGGTTCTAAACGTAGACAGTAAGAAAAGTCAGTTTTCTTGTACTTAAGTCGGAATTGTGCCTTTTGTATTTAATTCCGATGCAATTTCAGTGTTTCCTCGTCAATAAGATGGTCAGAGGGATACAGTGAACCTGAAGTGAAGCATCGGTATCTATAACTAGTGTCACAGGAATAGTTCAAAACATAGACAGTAAGAAGAGTCAGATTTCTTGTACTTAAGTCGGCATTGGGCCTTTTGTATTTAATGCCGATGCAATTTCTGTGTTTCATCGTCAATAAGAAGGTCAGAGGGATACAGTAAACCTGAAGTGAAGCATCGGAATCTGTAACTAGTGTCACAGGAATAGTTCAAAACATAGACAGTAAGAAGAGTCAGTTTTCTTGTACTTAAGTCGCATTGTGCCTTTTGTATTTAATTCCGATGCAATACCTGTGTTTCTTCATCAATAAGAAGGTCAGAGGGATACAGTAAACCTGAAGTGAAGCATCGGAATCTATGACTAGTGTCACAGGAATGGTTCAAAACATAGACTGTAGGAAGAGATTGTTTTCTTGTACTTAAGTCGGCATTGTGCGTTTTGTATTTAATTCCGATGCAATTTCAGTGTTTCATCGTCAATAACAAGGTCAGAGGGATATAGTGAACCTAAAGTGAAGCATCGAATTCTATAACTAGTGTCACAGTAAGAAGCACAGTTTCCTTATACTTAAGTCGGCATTGTGCTTTTTGTATTTAATCCGATACAATTTCGGTGTTTTATCGTCAATAAGAAGTTCAGAGGGATACGGTAAACCTGAAGTGAACCATCGGAATCTATAACTAGTGTCACAGGAATTGTTCAAAACATAGACAGTATGAAGAGTCAGTTTTCTTGTACTTAAGTCGGCATTGTGCCTTTTGTACTTAATTCCGATGCAATTCCTGTGTTTCATCGTCAATAAGAAGGTCAGAGGGATACAGTAAATCTGCAGTGAAGCATCGGAATCAATAACTAGTGTCACATGAATGTTTCAAATCGTAGACAGTAAGAAGAGTCAGTTTTCTTGTACTTAAGTAGGCATTGTGCCTTTTGTATTTAATTCCGATGCAATTTCTGTGTTTCATCGTCAGTAAGAACGTCAGAGGGATACAGTAAACCTGAAGTGAAGCATCGGAATCTATAACTAGTGCCACAGGAATGGTTCAAATCATAGACAGCAAGAAGAGTCAGTTTTCTTGTACTTAAGTCGGCATTGTGCCTTTTCTATTTAATTCCGATGCAATTTCTGTGTTTCATCGTCAATAAGAAGCTCAGAGGGATACAGTGAACCTGAAGTGAAGCATCGGAATCTATAACTAGTGTCACAGGAAAGGTTCAAAACATAGACAGTAAGAAGAGTCACTTTTCTTGTTCTTAAGTCGGAATTGGGCCTTTTGTATTTAATTCCGATGCAATTTCAGTGTTTCATCGTCAATAAGATGGTCAGAGGGATACAGTGAAACTGAAGTGAAGCATCGGTATCTATAACTAGTGACACAGGAATAGTTCAAAGCATAGACAGTAAGAAGAGTCAGATTTCTTGTACTTAGGTCGGCATTGTGCCTTTTGTATTTAATTCCGATGCAATTTCTGTGTTTCATCGTCAATGAGAAGGTCAGAGGGATACAGTAAACCTGAAGTGAAGCATCGGAATCTATAATTAGTGACACATGAATGGTTCAAAGCAAAGACAGTAAGAAGATTCAGTTTTCTTGCATTTAAATCAGCATTGTGCCTTTTGTATTTAATTTCGATGCAATTTCTGTGTTTCATCGTCAATAAGAAGGTCAGAGGGATACAGTAAACCGGAAGTGAAGCATCGGAATCTATAACTAGTGTCACAGGAATGGTTCAAAATATAGACAGTAGGAAGAGTCAGTTTTCTTGTACTTAAGTCGGCAATGTGCCTTTTGTATTTAATTCCGATGCAATTTATGTGTTTCATCGTCAATATGAAGGTCAGAGGGATACAGTAAACCTGAAGTAAAGCATCGTAAACTATAACGAGTGTCATATGAATGGTTCAAAATATAGACAGTAAGAAGAGTCAATGTTCTTGTACTTAAGTCGGCACTGTGCCTTTTGTATTTAATTCCGATGCAATTTCTGTGTTTCGTCGTGAATAAGAATGTCAGAGGTATACAGTAAACCTGTAGTGAAGCATCGGAATCTATAACTAGTGTCACAGGAATGGTTTAAAACATAGGCAGTAAGAAGGTTCAGTTTTCTTGTACTTAAGTCGGCATTGTGCCTTTTGTATTTAATTCAGATGCAATTTCTGTGTTTCATCGTGAATAAGAAGGTCAGAGGCATACAGTAAACTTGAAGTGAAGCATCAGAATCTATAACTAGTGTCACAGGAATGGTTCAAAACATAGACAGTAAGAAGAGTCAGGTTTCTTGTACTTAAGACGGCATTGTGCCTTTTGTATTTAATTCCGATGCAATTTCAGTGTTTCATCGTCAATAAGAAGGTCAGAGGGATATAGTGAGCCTGAAGTGAAGCATCGGATTCTACAACTAGTGTCACAGGAATTATTCAAAACATAGATAGTAAGAAGATCAGTTTTCTTGTACTTAAGTCGGCATTGTGCCTTTTGTATTTAATCCGGTGCAATTACTGTGTTTCATCGCCAATAAGAAGGACGGAGGGATACGGTAAACCTGAAGTGAAGCATCGGAATCTATAACTAGTGTCACAGGAATTGTTCAAAGCATAGACAGTAAAAAGAGACAGATTTCTTGTACTTATGTCAGCATGGTGCCTTTTGTATTAAATTCCGATGCGATTGCTGTGTTTCATCGTCAATAAGAAGGTCAGAGGGATACAGTAAACCTGCAGTGAAGCATCGGAATTTATAACTAGTGTCACATGAATGGTTCAAAACATAGGCAGTAAGAAGAATCAGTTTTCTTGTACTTCAGTCGGCATTGTGCCGTTTGTATTTAATTCCGATGCAATTTCTGTGTTTCATCGTCAATAAGAAGGTCAGAGGGATACAGTAAACCTCAAGTGAAGCATCGGAATTTATATTTAGTGTCACAGGAAGGATTCAAAACATAGACAGTAAGAAGAGTCAGTTGTCTTGTACTTAAGTCGGCATTGTGCCTTTTGTATTTATTTCCGAAGCAATTTCTGTGTTCCATCGTCAATAAGAAGGTCAGAGGGATTCAGTAAACCTGAAGTAAAGAAACGGAATCTTTAACGAGTTGCAAATGAATGGTTCAAAACATAGACACTAAGAAGAGTCAGTGTTCTTGTACTGAAGTCGGCATTGTGCCTTTTGTATTTAATTCCGTTGCAATTTCTGTGTTTCATCGTCAATAAGAGGGTCAGAGGGATACAGTAAACCTGAAGTGAAGCATCGGAATCTATAACTATTGTCACAGGAATGGTTCAAAACATAGACAGTAAGTTGAGTCAATTTTCTTGTACTTAAGTCGACATTGTGCCTTTTGTATTCAATTCCGATGCAATTTCTCTGTTTCATCGTCAATAAGAAGGTCAGAGGCATACAGTAAACCTGAAGTGAAGCATCGGAATCTATAACTAGTGTCACATGAATGGTTCAAAACATAGGCAGTAAGAAGAATCAGTTTTCTTGTACTTCAGTCGGCATTGTGCCTTTTGTATTTAATTCCGATGCAATTTCTGTGTTTCATCGTCAATAAGAATGTAAGAGGGATACAGTAAACATGAAGTGAAGCATCGGAATCCATAACTAGTGTCACAGGAATGGTTGAAAACATAGACAGTAAGAAGAGTCGGTTTTCTTGTACTTAAGTCGGCATTGTGCCTTTTGTATTTAATTCCGATGCAATTTCTGTGTTTCATCGTCAATAAGAAGGTTAGAGGGATACATTTAACCTGAAGTGAAGCATCGGAATCTATTACTAGTGTCACAGGAATGGTTCTAAACGTAGACAGTAAGAAAAGTCAGTTTTCTTGTACTTAAGTCGGAATTGTGCCTTTTGTATTTAATTCCGATGCAATTTCAGTGTTTCCTCGTCAATAAGATGGTCAGAGGGATACAGTGAACCTGAAGTGAAGCATCGGTATCTATAACTAGTGTCACAGGAATAGTTCAAAACATAGACAGTAAGAAGAGTCAGATTTCTTGTACTTAAGTCGGCATTGGGCCTTTTGTATTTAATGCCGATGCAATTTCTGTGTTTCATCGTCAATAAGAAGGTCAGAGGGATACAGTAAACCTGAAGTGAAGCATCGGAATCTGTAACTAGTGTCACAGGAATAGTTCAAAACATAGACAGTAAGAAGAGTCAGTTTTCTTGTACTTAAGTCGCATTGTGCCTTTTGTATTTAATTCCGATGCAATACCTGTGTTTCTTCATCAATAAGAAGGTCAGAGGGATACAGTAAACCTGAAGTGAAGCATCGGAATCTATGACTAGTGTCACAGGAATGGTTCAAAACATAGACTGTAGGAAGAGATTGTTTTCTTGTACTTAAGTCGGCATTGTGCGTTTTGTATTTAATTCCGATGCAATTTCAGTGTTTCATCGTCAATAACAAGGTCAGAGGGATATAGTGAACCTAAAGTGAAGCATCGAATTCTATAACTAGTGTCACAGTAAGAAGCACAGTTTCCTTATACTTAAGTCGGCATTGTGCTTTTTGTATTTAATCCGATACAATTTCGGTGTTTTATCGTCAATAAGAAGTTCAGAGGGATACGGTAAACCTGAAGTGAACCATCGGAATCTATAACTAGTGTCACAGGAATTGTTCAAAACATAGACAGTATGAAGAGTCAGTTTTCTTGTACTTAAGTCGGCATTGTGCCTTTTGTACTTAATTCCGATGCAATTCCTGTGTTTCATCGTCAATAAGAAGGTCAGAGGGATACAGTAAATCTGCAGTGAAGCATCGGAATCAATAACTAGTGTCACATGAATGTTTCAAATCGTAGACAGTAAGAAGAGTCAGTTTTCTTGTACTTAAGTAGGCATTGTGCCTTTTGTATTTAATTCCGATGCAATTTCTGTGTTTCATCGTCAGTAAGAACGTCAGAGGGATACAGTAAACCTGAAGTGAAGCATCGGAATCTATAACTAGTGCCACAGGAATGGTTCAAATCATAGACAGCAAGAAGAGTCAGTTTTCTTGTACTTAAGTCGGCATTGTGCCTTTTCTATTTAATTCCGATGCAATTTCTGTGTTTCATCGTCAATAAGAAGCTCAGAGGGATACAGTGAACCTGAAGTGAAGCATCGGAATCTATAACTAGTGTCACAGGAAAGGTTCAAAACATAGACAGTAAGAAGAGTCACTTTTCTTGTTCTTAAGTCGGAATTGGGCCTTTTGTATTTAATTCCGATGCAATTTCAGTGTTTCATCGTCAATAAGATGGTCAGAGGGATACAGTGAAACTGAAGTGAAGCATCGGTATCTATAACTAGTGACACAGGAATAGTTCAAAGCATAGACAGTAAGAAGAGTCAGATTTCTTGTACTTAAGTCGGCATTGGGCCTTTTGTATTTAATTTCGATGCAATTTCAGTGTTTCATCGTCAATAAGAAGGTCAGACGGATATAGTGAACCTGAAGTGAAGCATCGGATTCTATAACTAGTGTCATAGTAAGAAGCACAGTTTTCTTATACTTAAGTCGGCATTGTGCCTTTTGTATTTAATCCGATACAATTTCGGTGTTTTATCGTCAATAAGAAGTTCGGAGGGATACGGTAAACCTGAAGTGAACCATCGGAATCTATAACTAGTGTCACAGGAATTTTTCAAAACATAGACAGTATGAAGAGTCAGTTTTCTTGTACTTAAGTCGGCATTGTGCCTTTAGTACTTAATTCCGATGCAATTCCTGTGTTTCATCGTCAATAAGAAGGTCAGAGGGATACAGTAAACCTGCAGTGAAGCATCGGAATCAATAACTAGTGTCACATGAATGTTTCAAATCGTAGACAGTAAGAAGAGTCAGTTTTCTTGTACTTAAGTCGGCATTGTGCCGTTTGTATTTAATTCCGAAGCAATTTCTGTGTTTCATCGTCAATAAGAAGGTCAGAGGTATACAGTTAACCTGAAGTGAAGCATCGGAATCTATAACAAGTGTCACAGGTATGGTTCAAAACATAGACAGTAAGAAGAGTCAGTTTTCTTGTACTTAAAACAGCATTGTGCCTTTTGTATTTATTTCCGAAGCAATTTCTGTGTTTCATCGTCAATAAGAGGGTCAGAGGGATACAGTAAACCTGAAGTGAAGCATCGGAATCAATAACTAGTGTCACATGAATGTTTCAAATCGTAGACAGTAAGAAGAGTCAGTTTTCTTGTACTTAAGTCGGCATTGTGCCGTTTGTATTTAATTCCGAAGCAATTTCTGTGTTTCATCGTCAATAAGAAGGTCAGAGGTATACAGTTAACCTGAAGTGAAGCATCGGAATCTATAACAAGTGTCACAGGTATGGTTCAAAACATAGACAGTAAGAAGAGTCAGTTTTCTTGTACTTAAAACAGCATTGTGCCTTTTGTATTTATTTCCGAAGCAATTTCTGTGTTTCATCGTCAATAAGAGGGTCAGAGGGATACAGTAAACCTGAAGTGAAGCATCGGAATCTATAACTAGTGTCACAGGAATGGTTCAAACATAGACAGTAAGAAGAGTAAGTTTTCTTGTACTTAAGTCGGCATTGTGTCTTTTGTATTTAATTCCGATGCAATTTCATTGTTCCATCGCCAATAAGAAGGTCAGAGGGATACAGTGAACCTGAAGTGAAGCATCGGAATAGATAACAAGTGTCACAGGTATGGTTCAAAACATAGACAGTAAGAAGAGTCAGTTTTCTTGTACTTAAGTGAGCATTGTGCCTTTTGTATTTAATTCCGATGCAATTTCTGTGTTTCATCGTCAGTAAGAACGTCCGAGGGATACAGTAAACCTGAAGTGAAGCATCGGAATCTATAACTAGTGCCACAGGAATGGTTCAAATCATAGACAGTAAGAAGAGTCAGTTTTCTTGTACTTAAGTCGGCATTGTGCCTTTTCTATTTAATTCCGATGCAATTTCTGTGTTTCATCGTCAATAAGAAGCTCAGAAGGATACAGTGAACCTGAAGTGAAGCATCGGAATCTATAACTAGTGTCACAGGAAAGGTTCAAAAGATAGACCGTAAGAAGAGTCAGTTTTCTTGTACTTAAGTCGGCATTGTGCCTTTTGTATTTAATTCCGATGCAATTTCTGTGTTTCATCGTCAAGAAGAAGGTCAGAGGGATACAGTAAACCTGAAGTAAAGCATCGTAATCTATATCGAGTGTCACACGAATGGTTCAAAATATAGACATTAAGAGGAGACAGTTTTCTTGTACTTAAGTCGGCATTGTACCTTTTGTATTTAATTCCGATGCAATTTCTGTGTGTCATCGTCAATAAGAAGGGCAGAGTCATACTGTAAACCTGAAGTGAAGCATCGGAATCTATAACTAGTGTCACAGGAATGGTTCAAAACATAGACAGTATGAAGAGTCAGTTCTCTTGTACTTAAGTCGGCATTGTGCCTTTTGTATTTAATTCCAATGCAATTTATGTGTTTCATCGTCAATATGAAGGTCAGAGGTATACAGTAAACCTGAAGTGAAGCATTTTAATCTATAACTAGTGTCACAGGAATGGTTCAAAACATAGCGAGTATGAAATGCCACCTTTCTTGTACATAAGTCTTCATTGTGCCTTTTGTATTTAATTCCGATGCAATTTCAGTGTTTCATCGTCAATAAGAAGGTCAGAGGGATATAGTGAGCCTGAAGTGAAGCATCGGATTCTATAACTAGTGTCACAGGAATTATTCAAAACATAGATAGTAAGAAGATCAGTTTTCTTGTACTTAAGTCGGCATTGTGCCTTTTGTATTTAATCCGGTGCAATTACTGTGTTTCATCGCCAATAAGAAGGACGGACGGATACGGTAAACCTGAAGTTAAGCATCGGAATCTATAACTAGTGTCACAGGAATTGTTCAAAGCATAGACAGTAAAAAGAGACAGATTTCTTGTACTTATGTCAGCATGGTGCCTTTTGTATTAAATTCCGATGCGATTGCTGTGTTTCATCGTCAATAAGAAGGTCAGAGGGATACAGTAAACCTGCAGTGAAGCATCGGAATTTATAACTAGTGTCACATGAATGGTTCAAAACATAGGCAGTAAGAAGAATCAGTTTTCTTGTACTTCAGTCGGCATTGTGCCGTTTGTATTTAATTCCGATGCAATTTCTGTGTTTCATCGTCAATAAGAAGGTCAGAGGGATACAGTAAACCTCAAGTGAAGCATCGGAATTTATATTTAGTGTCACAGGAAGGATTCAAAACATAGACAGTAAGAAGAGTCAGTTATCTTGTACTTAAGTCGGCATTGTGCCTTTTGTATTTATTTCCGAAGCAATTTCTGTGTTCCATCGTCAATAAGAAGGTCAGAGGGATTCAGTAAACCTGAAGTAAAGAAACGGAATCTACAACGAGTTGCAAATGAATGGTTCAAAACATAGACATTAAGAAGAGTCAGTTTTCTTGTACTGAAGTCGGCATTGTGCCTTTTGTATTTAATTCCGATGCAATTTCTGTGTTTCATCTTCAATAAGAGGGTCAGAGGGATACAGTAAACCTGAAGTGAAGCATCGGAATCTATAACTAGTGTCACAGGAATGGTTTAAACATAGACAGTAAGAAGAGTAAGTTTTCTTGTACTTAAGTCGGCATTGTGCCTTTTGTATTTAATTCCGATGCAATTTCATTGTTCCATCGCCAATAAGAAGGTCAGAGGGATACAGTGAACCTGAAGTGAAGCATCGGAATCTATAACTAGTGTCACAGGAATGGTTCAAATCATAGACAGTAAGAAGAGTCAGTTTTCTTGTACTTAAGTCGGCATTGTGCCTTTTGTATTTAATTCCGAGGCAATTTCTGTGTTTCATCGTCAATAAGAAGGTCAGAGGAATACAGTAAACCTGAATTGAAGCATCGGAATCTGTAACTAGTGTCACAGGAATGGTTCAAATCATAGACAGTAAGAAGAGTCAGTTTTCTTGTACTTAGGTCGGCATTGTGCCTTTTGTATTTAATTCCGATGCAATTTCTGTGTTTCATCGTCAATGAGAAGGTCAGAGGGATACAGTAAACCTGAAGTGAAGCATCGGAATCTATAATTAGTGACACATGAATGGTTCAAAGCAAAGACAGTAAGAAGATTCAGTTTTCTTGCATTTAAATCAGCATTGTGCCTTTTGTATTTAATTTCGATGCAATTTCTGTGTTTCATCGTCAATAAGAAGGTCAGAGGGATACAGTAAACCGGAAGTGAAGCATCGGAATCTATAACTAGTGTCACAGGAATGGTTCAAAATATAGACAGTAGGAAGAGTCAGTTTTCTTGTACTTAAGTCGGCAATGTGCCTTTTGTATTTAATTCCGATGCAATTTATGTGTTTCATCGTCAATATGAAGGTCAGAGGGATACAGTAAACCTGAAGTAAAGCATCGTAAACTATAACGAGTGTCATATGAATGGTTCAAAATATAGACAGTAAGAAGAGTCAATTTTCTTGTACTTAAGTCGGCACTGTGCCTTTTGTATTTAATTCCGATGCAATTTCTGTGTTTCGTCGTGAATAAGAATGTCAGAGGTATACAGTAAACCTGTAGTGAAGCATCGGAATCTATAACTAGTGTCACAGGAATGGTTTAAAACATAGGCAGTAAGAAGGTTCAGTTTTCTTGTACTTAAGTCGGCATTGTGCCTTTTGTATTTAATTCAGATGCAATTTCTGTGTTTCATCGTGAATAAGAAGGTCAGAGGCATACAGTAAACTTGAAGTGAAGCATCAGAATCTATAACTAGTGTCACAGGAATGGTTCAAAACATAGACAGTAAGAAGAGTCAGGTTTCTTGTACTTAAGACGGCATTGTGCCTTTTGTATTTAATTCCGATGCAATTTCAGTGTTTCATCGTCAATAAGAAGGTCAGAGGGATATAGTGAGCCTGAAGTGAAGCATCGGATTCTACAACTAGTGTCACAGGAATTATTCAAAACATAGATAGTAAGAAGATCAGTTTTCTTGTACTTAAGTCGGCATTGTGCCTTTTGTATTTAATCCGGTGCAATTACTGTGTTTCATCGCCAATAAGAAGGACGGAGGGATACGGTAAACCTGAAGTGAAGCATCGGAATCTATAACTAGTGTCACAGGAATTGTTCAAAGCATAGACAGTAAAAAGAGACAGATTTCTTGTACTTATGTCAGCATGGTGCCTTTTGTATTAAATTCCGATGCGATTGCTGTGTTTCATCGTCAATAAGAAGGTCAGAGGGATACAGTAAACCTGCAGTGAAGCATCGGAATTTATAACTAGTGTCACATGAATGGTTCAAAACATAGGCAGTAAGAAGAATCAGTTTTCTTGTACTTCAGTCGGCATTGTGCCGTTTGTATTTAATTCCGATGCAATTTCTGTGTTTCATCGTCAATAAGAAGGTCAGAGGGATACAGTAAACCTCAAGTGAAGCATCGGAATTTATATTTAGTGTCACAGGAAGGATTCAAAACATAGACAGTAAGAAGAGTCAGTTGTCTTGTACTTAAGTCGGCATTGTGCCTTTTGTATTTATTTCCGAAGCAATTTCTGTGTTCCATCGTCAATAAGAAGGTCAGAGGGATTCAGTAAACCTGAAGTAAAGAAACGGAATCTTTAACGAGTTGCAAATGAATGGTTCAAAACATAGACACTAAGAAGAGTCAGTGTTCTTGTACTGAAGTCGGCATTGTGCCTTTTGTATTTAATTCCGTTGCAATTTCTGTGTTTCATCGTCAATAAGAGGGTCAGAGGGATACAGTAAACCTGAAGTGAAGCATCGGAATCTATAACTATTGTCACAGGAATGGTTCAAAACATAGACAGTAAGTTGAGTCAATTTTCTTGTACTTAAGTCGACATTGTGCCTTTTGTATTCAATTCCGATGCAATTTCTCTGTTTCATCGTCAATAAGAAGGTCAGAGGCATACAGTAAACCTGAAGTGAAGCATCGGAATCTATAACTAGTGTCACAGGAATGGTTCAAACATAGACAGTAAGAAGAGTAAGTTTTCTTGTACTTAAGTCGGCATTGTGCCTTTTGTATTTAATTCCGATGCAATTTCATTGTTCCATCGCCAATAAGAAGGTCAGAGGGATACAGTGAACCTGAAGTGAAGCATCGGAATCTATAACTAGTGTCACAGGAATGGTTCAAATCATAGACAGTAAGAAGAGTCAGTTTTCTTGTACTTAAGTCGGCATTGTGCCTTTTGTATTTAATTCCGAGGCAATTTCTGTGTTTCATCGTCAATAAGAAGGTCAGAGGAATACAGTAAACCTGAATTGAAGCATCGGAATCTGTAACTAGTGTCACAGGAATGGTTCAATTCATAGGCAGTAAGAAGAGTCAGTTTTCTTGTACTTAGGTCGGCATTGTGCCTTTTGTATTTAATTCCGATGCAATTTCTGTGTTTCATCGTCAATGAGAAGGTCAGAGGGATACAGTAAACCTGAAGTGAAGCATCGGAATCTATAATTAGTGACACATGAATGGTTCAAAACATAGACAGTAAGAAGATTCAGTTTTCTTGTATTTAAATCAGCATTGTGCCTTTTGTATTTAATTTCGATGCAATTTCTGTGTTTCATCGTCAATAAGAAGGTCAGAGGGATACAGTAAACCGGAAGTGAAGCATCGGAATCTATAACTAGTGTCACAGGAATGGTTCAAAATATAGACAGTAGGAAGAGTCAGTTATCTTGTACTTAAGTCGGCAATGTGCCTTTTGTATTTAATTCCGATGCAATTTATGTGATTCATCGTCAATATGAAGGTCAGAGGGATACAGTAAACCTGAAGTAAAGCATCGTAAACTATAACGAGTGTCATATGAATGGTTCAAAATATAGACAGTAAGAAGAGTCAATTTTCTTGTACTTAAGTCGGCATTGTGCCTTTTGTATTTAATTCCGATGCAATTTCTGTGTTTCGTCGTGAATAAAAATGTCAGAGGTATACAGTAAACCTGTAGTGAAGCATCGGAATCTATAACTAGTGTCACAGGAATGGTTTAAAACATAGGCAGTAAGAAGGTTCAGTTTTCTTGTACTTAAGTCGGCATTGTGCCTTTTGTATTTAATTCCGATGCAATTTCTGTGTTTCATCGTGAATAAGAAGGTCAGAGGCATACAGTAAACCTGAAGTGAAGCATCAGAATCTATAACTAGTGTCACAGGAATGGTTCAAAACATAGACAGTAAGAAGAGTCAGGTTTCTTGTACTTAAGACGGCATTGTGCCTTTTGTATTTAATTCCGATGCAATTTCAGTGTTTCATCGTCAATAAGAAGGTCAGAGGGATATAGTGAGCCTGAAGTGAAGAATCGGATTCTATAACTAGTGTCACAGAAAGAAGATCAGTTTTCTTATACTTAAGTCGGCATTGTGCCATTTGTATTTAATCCGATACAATTTCGGTGTTTTATCGTCAATAAGAAGTTCGGAGGGATACGGTAAACCTGAATTGAAGCATCGGAATCTATAACTAGTGTCACAGGAATTGTTCAAAACATAGACAGTATGAAGAGTCAGTTTTCTTGTACTTAAGTCGGCATTGTGTCTTTTGTACTTAATTCCGATGCAATTCCTGTGTTTCATCGTCAATAAGAAGGGCAGAGGGATACAGTAAACCTGCAGTGAAGCATCAGAATCTATAACTAGAGTCACATGAATGTTTCAAATCATAGACCGTAAGAAGAGTCAGTTTTCTTGTACTTAAGTCGGCATTGTGCGTTTTGTATTTAATTCCGAAGCAATTTCTGTGTTTCATCGTCAATAAGAAGGTCAGAGGTATACAGTTAACCTGAAGTGAAGCATCGGAATCTATAACATGTATCACAGGTATGGTTCAATACATAGACAGTAAGAAGAGTCAGTTTTCTTGTACTTAAGTCAGCATTGTGCCTTTTGTATTTAACGCCGATGCAATTTCTGTTTTTCATCGTCAGTATGAAGGTCAGAGGGATACAGTAAACCTGAAGTGAAGCATCGGAATCTATAACTAGTGTCACAGGAATGGTTCAAATCATAGACAGTAAGAAGAGTCAGTTTTCTTGTACTTAATTCGGCATTGGGCCCTTTCTATTTAATTACGATGCAATTTCTGTGTTTCATCGTCAATAAGAAGCTCAGAGGGATACAGTAAATCTGAAGTGAAGCATCGGAATCTATAACTAGTGTCACAGGAATGGTTCAAAACATAGACAGCAAGAAGAGTCAGTTTTCTTGTACTTAAGTCGGCATTGTGCCTTTTGTATTTAATTCCGATGCAATTTCTGTGTTTCATCGTCAAGAAGAAGGTCAAAGGGATACAGTATACCTGAAGTAAAGCAACGTAATCTATATCGAGTGTCACATGAATGGTTCAAAATATAGACAGTAAGAAGAGTCAGTTTTCTTGTACTTAAGTCGGCATTGTGCCTTTTGTATTAAATTCCGAAGCGATTGCTGAGTTTCATCGTCAATAAGAAGGTCAGAGGGATACAGTAAACCTGCAGTGAAGCATCGGAATTTATAACTAGTGTCACATGAATGGTTCAAAACATAGGCAGTAAGAAGAATCAGTTTTCTTGTACTTCAGTCGGCATTGTGCCTTTTGTATTTAATTCCAATGCAATTTCTGTGTTTCATCGTCAATAAGAAGGTCAGAGGGATACAGTAAACCTGAAGTGAAGCATCGGAATTTATATTTAGTGTCACAGGAATGATTCAAAACATAGACAGTAAGAAGAGTCAGTTATCTTGTACTTAGGTCGGCATTGTGCCTTTTGTATTTATTTCCGAAGCAATTTCTGTGTTTCATCGTCAATATGAAGGTCAGAGGGATACAGTGAACCTGAAGTGAAGCATCGGAATCTATAACTAGTGTCACAGGAATGGTTCAAAACATAGACAGTAAGAAGAGTAAGTTTTCTTGTACTTCAGTCGGCATTGTGCCTTTTGTATTTAATTCCGATGCAATTTCAATGTTTCATCGTCAATAAGAAGGTCAGAGGAATACAGTAAACCTGAAGTGAAGAATCGGAATCTGTAACTATTGTCACAGGAATGGTTCAAACATAGACTGTAAGAAGAGTTTGTTGTCTTGTACTTAAGTCGGCATTGTGCCTTTTGTATTTAATTCCGATGCAATTTCTGTGTTTCATCGTTAATAAGACGGTCAGTGGGATACAGTAAACCTGAAGTGAAGCATCGGAATCTATAACTAGCGTCACAGGAATGGTTCAAAACACAGACAGTAAGAAGAGTCAGTTATCTTGTACTTAAGTCGGCATTGTGGCTTTTGTATTTAATTCCGAAGCAATTTCTGTGTTTCATCGTCAAGAAGAAGGTCAGAGCGATACAGTAAAACTGAAGTAAAGCATCGTAAACTATAACGAGTGTCATATGAATGGTTCAAAATATAGACAGTAAGAAGAGTCAGTTTTCTTGTACTTAAGTCGGCATTGTAGCTTTTGTATTTAATTCCGATGCAATTTCTGTGTTTCGTCGTGAATAAGAATGTCAGAGGTATACAGTAAACCTGTAGTGAAGCATCGGAATCTATTGCTAGTGTCACAGGAATGGTTTAAAAGATAGACAGTAAGAAGGTTCAGTTTTCTTGTACTTAAGTCGGCATTGTGCCTTTTGTATTTAATTCCGATGCAATTTCTGTGTTTCATCGTGAATAAGAAGGTCAGAGGCATACAGTAAACCTGAAGTGAAGCATCGGAATCTATAACTAGTGTCACAGGAATGGTTCAAAACATAGACAGTAAGAAGAGTCAGTTTTCTTGTCCTTCAGTCGGCATTGTGCCTTTTGTATTAAATTCCGAAGCGATTGCTGTGTTTCATCGTCAATAAGAAGGTCAGAGGGATACAGTAAACATGCAGTGAAGCATCGGAATTTATAACTAGTGTCACATGAATGGTTCAAAACATAGGCAGTAAGAAGAGTCAGTTTTCTTGTCCTTCAGTCGGCATTGTGCCTTTTGTATTTAATTCCGATGCAATTTCTGTGTTTCATCATCAATAATAATGTCAGGGGGATACAGTAAACCTGAAGTGAAGCATCGGAATTTATATTTAGTGTCACAGGAATGATTCAAAACATAGACAGTAAGAAGAGTCAGTTATCTTGTACTTAAGTCGGCATTGCGCCATTTGTATTTATTTCCGAAGCAATTTCTGTGTTTCATCGTCAATAAGAAGGTCAGAGGGATACAGTAAACGTGAAGTAAAGCATCGGAATCTATAACGAGTTTCAAATGAATGGTTCAAAACATAGACAGTAAGAAGAGTCAGTTTTCTTGTACATAAGTCGGCATTGTGCATTTTGTATTTAATTCCGATGCAATTTCTGTGTTCCATCGCCAATAAGAAGGTCAGAGGGATACAGTGAACCTGAAGTGAAGCATCCGAATCTATAACTAGTGTCAAAGGAATGGTTCAAACCATAGGCAGTAAGAAGAGTCAGTTTTCTTGTACTTAAGTCGGCATTGTGCCTTTTGTATTTAATTCCGAGGCAATTTCTGTGATTCATCGTCAATAAGAAGGTCAGAGGAATACAGTAAACCTGAAGTGAAGCATCGGAATCTATAACTAGTGTCACAGGAATGGTTCAAATCATAGACAGTAAGAAGAGTCAGTTTTCTTGTACTTAGGTCGGCATTGTGCCTTTTGTATTTAATTCCGATGCAATTTCAGTGTTTCATCGTCAAGAAGAAGGTCAGAGGGATACAGTAAACCTGAAGTGAAGCATTGGAATCTATAATTAGTGACACATGAATGGCTCAAAACATAGACAGTAAGAAGAGTCAGTTTTCTTGTATTTAAATCAGCATTGTGCCTTTTGTATTTAATTTCGATGCAATTTCAGTGTTTCATCGTCAATAAGAAGGTCAGAGGGATACAGTAAACATGAAGTGAAGCATCGGAATCTATAACTAGTGTCACAGGAATGGTTCAAAACATAGACAGTAGGAAGGGTCAGTTTTCTTGTACTTAAGTCGGCATTGTGCCTTTTGTATTTAATTCCGATGCAATTTATGCGTTTCATCGTCAATATGAAGGTCAGAGGGATACAGTAAACCTGAAGTAAAGCATCGTAATCTATATCGAGTGTCACATGAATGGTTCAATATATAGACAGTAAGAGGAGACAGTTTTCTTGTACTTAAGTCGGCATTGTACCTTTTGTATTTAATTCCGATGCAATTTCTGTGTTTCATCGTCAATAAGAAGGGCAGAGTCATACTGTAAACCTGAAGTGAAGCATCGGAATCTATAACTAGTGTCACAGGAATGGTTCAAAACATAGTCAGTATGAAGAGTCAGTTCTCTTGTACTTAAGTCGGCATTGTGCCTTTTGTATTTAATTCCAATGCAATTTATGTGTTTCATCGTCAATATGAAGGTCAGAGGCATACAGTAAACCTGAAGTGAAGCATCGGAATTTATAACTAGTGTCACAGGAATGGTTCAAAACATAGAGAGTATGAAGTGCCACCTTTCTTGTACATAAGTCTTCATTGTGCCTTTTGTATTTAATTCCGATGCAATTTCAGTGTTTCATCGTCAATAAGAAGGTCAGAGGGATTTAGTGAGCCTGAAGTGAAGCATCGGATTCTGTAACTAGTGCCACAGGAATTATTCAAAACATAGATAGTAAGAGGATCAGTTTTCTTGTACTTAAGTCGGCATTGTGCCTTTTGTATTTAATCCGGTGCAATTACTGTGTTTCATCGCCAATAAGAAGGACGGAGGGATACGGTAAACCTGAAGTGAAGCATCGGAATCTATAACTAGTGTCACAGGAATTGTTCAAAGCATAGACAGTAAAAAGAGTCAGATTTCTTGTACTTATGTCAGCATGGTGCCTTTTGTATTAAATTCCGATGCGATTGCTGTGTTTCATCGTCAATAAGAAGGTCAGAGGGATACAGTAAACCTGCAGTGAAGCATCGGAATTTATAACTAGTGTCACATGAATGGTTCAAAACATAGGCAGTAAGAAGAATCAGTTTTCTTGTACTTCAGTCGGCATTGTGGCGTTTGTATTTATTTCCGATGCAATTTCTGTGTTTCATCGTCAATAAGAAGGTCAGAGGGATACAGTAAACCTCAAGTGAAGCATCGGAATTTATATTTAGTGCCACAGGAAGGATTCAAAACATAGACAGTAAGAAGAGTCAGTTATCTTGTACTTAAGTCGGCTTTGTGCCTTTTGTATTTATTTCCGAAGCAATTTCTGTGTTCCATCGTCAATAAGAAGGTCAGAGGGATTCAGTAAACCTGAAGTAAAGAAACGGAATCTATAACGAGTTGCAAATGAATGGTTCAAAACATAGACATTAAGAAGAGTCAGTTTTCTTGTACTGAAGTCGGCATTGTGCCTTTTGTATTTAATTCCGATGCAATTTCTGTGTTTCATCGTCAATAAGAGGGTCAGAGGGATACAGTAAACCTGAACTGAAGCATCGGAATCTATAACTATTGTCACAGGAATGGTTCAAAACATAGACAGTAAGTTGAGTCAATTTTCTTGTACTTAAGTCGACATTGTGCCTTTTGTATTCAATTCCGATGCAATTTCTCTGTTTCATCGTCAATAAGAAGGTCAGAGGCATACAGTAAACCTGAAGTGAAGCATCGGAATCTATAACTAGTGTCACAGGAATGGTTCAAATCATAGACAGTAAGAAGAGTCAGTTTTCTTGTACTTAAGTCGGCATTGTGCCTTTTGTATTTAATTCCGAGGCAATTTCTGTGTTTCATCGTCAATAAGAAGGTCGAGGAATACAGTAAACCTGAATTGAAGCATCGGAATCTGTAACTAGTGTCACAGGAATGGTTCAAATCATAGACAGTAAGAAGAGTCAGTTTTCTTGTACTTAGGTCGGCATTGTGCCTTTTGTATTTAATTCCGATGCAATTTCTGTGTTTCATCGTCAATGAGAAGGTCAGAGGGATACAGTAAACCTGAAGTGAAGCATCGGAATCTATAACTAGTGTCACAGGAATGTTTCAAAACATAGACAGTAGGAAGAGTCAGTTTTCTTGTACTTAAGTCGGCATTGTTCCTTTTGTATTTAATTCCGATGCAATTTATGTGTTTCATCGTCAATATGAAGGTCAGAGGGATACAGTAAACCTGAAGTAAAGCATCGTAAACTATAACGAGTGTCATATGAATGGTTCAAAATATAGACAGTAAGAAGAGTCAATTTTCTTGTACTTAATTCGGCATTGTGCCTTTTGTATTTAATTCCGATGCAATTTCTGTGTTTCGTCGTGAATAAGAATGTCAGAGGTATACAGTAAACCTGTAGTGAAGCATCGGAATCTATAACTAGTGTCACAGGAATGGTTTAAAACATAGGCAGTAAGAAGGTTCAGTTTTCTTGTACTTAAGTCGGCATTGTGCCTTTTGTATTTAATTCCGATGCAATTTCTGTGTTTCATCGTGAATAAGAAGGTCAGAGGCATACAGTAAACCTGAAGTGAAGCATCGGAATCTATAACTAGTGTCACAGGAATGGTTCAAAACATAGACAGTAAGAAGAGTCAGGTTTCTTGTACTTAAGACGGCATTGTGCCTTTTGTATTTAATTCCGATGCAATTTCAGTGTTTCATCGTAAATAAGAAGGTCAGAGGGATATAGTGAGCCTGAAGTGAAGAATCGGACTCTATAACTAGTGTCACAGAAAGAAGATCAGTTTTCTTATACTTAAGTCGGCATTGTGCCATTTGTACTTAATTCCGATGCAATTCCTGTGTTTCATCGTCAATAAGAAGGTCAGAGGGATACAGTAAACCTGCAGTGAAGCATCAGAATCTATAACTAGTGTCACATGAATGTTTCAAATCATAGACCGTAAGAAGAGTCAGTTTTCTTGTACTTAAGTCGGCATTGTGCGTTTTGTATTTAATTCCGAAGCAATTTCTGTGTTTCATCGTCAATAAGAAGGTCAGAGGTATACAGTTAACCTGAAGTGAAGCATCGGAATCTATAACAGGTGTCACAGGTATGGTTCAATACATAGACAGTAAGAAGAGTCAGTTTTCTTGTACTTAAGTCAGCATTGTGCCTTTTGTATTTAATGCCTATGCAATTTCTGTTTTTCATCGTCAGTATGAAGGTCAGAGGGATACAGTAAACCTGAAGTGAAGCATCGGAATCTATAACTAGTGTCACAGGAATGGTTCAAATCATAGACAGTAAGAAGAGTCAGTTTTCTTGTACTTAAGTCGGCATTGGGCCCTTTCTATTTAATTACGATGCAATTTCTGTGTTTCATCGTCAATAAGAAGCTCAGAGGGATACAGTAAATCTGAAGTGAAGCATCGGAATCTATAACTAGTGTCACAGGAATGGTTCAAAACATAGACAGCAAGAAGAGTCAGTTTTCTTGTACTTAAGTCGGCATTGTGCCTTTTGTATTTAATTCCGATGCAATTTCTGTGTTTCATCGTCAAGAAGAAGGTCAGAGGGATACAGTAAACCTGAAGTAAATCATCGTAATCTATATCGAGTGTCACATGAATGGTTCAAAATATAGACAGTAAGAAGAGTCAGTTTTCTTGTACTTAAGTCGGCATTGTGCCTTTTGTATTAAATTCCGATGCGATTGCTGTGTTTCATCGTCAATAAGAAGGTCAGAGGGATACAGTAAACCTGCAGTGAAGCATCGGAATTTATAACTAGTGTCACATGAATGGTTCAAAACATAGGCAGTAAGAAGAATCAGTTTTCTTGTACTTCAGTCGGCATTGTGCCTTTTGTATTTGATTCCAATGCAATTTCTGTGTTTCATCGTCAATAAGAAGGTCAGAGGGATACAGTAAACCTGAAGTGAAGCATCGGAATTTATATTTAGTGTCACAGGAATGATTCAAAACATAGACAGTAAGAAGAGTCAGTTATCTTGTACTTAGGTCGGCATTGTACCTTTTGTATTTATTTCCGAAGCAAATTCTGTGTTTCATCGTCAATATGAAGGTCAGAGGGATACAGTGAACCTGAAGTGAAGCATCGGAATCTATAACTAGTGTCACAGGAATGGTTCAAAACATAGACAGTAAGAAGAGTAAGTTTTCTTGTACTTCAGTCGGCATTGTGCCTTTTGTATTTAATTCCGATGCAATATCAATGTTTCATCGTCAATAAGAAGGTCAGAGGAATACAGTAAACCTGAAGTGAAGCATCGGAATCTGTAACTATTGTCACAGGAATGGTTCAAACATAGACTGTAAGAAGAGTTTGTTGTCTTGTACTTAAGTCGGCATTGTGCCTTTTGTATTTAATTCCGATGCAATTTCTGTGTTTCATCGTTAATAAGACGGTCAGTGGGATACAGTAAACCTGAAGTGAAGCATCGGAATCTATAACTAGCGTCACAGGAATGGTTCAAAACACAGACAGTTAGAAGAGTCAGTTATCTTGTACTTAAGTGGCATTGTGGCTTTTGTATTTAAATCCGAAGCAATTTCTGTGTTTCATCGTCAAGAAGAAGGTCAGAGCGATACAGTAAAACTGAAGTAAAGCATCGTAAACTGTAACGAGTGTCATATGAATGGTTCAAAATATAGACAGTAAGAAGAGTCAGTTTTCTTGTACTTAAGTCGGCATTGTAGCTTTTGTATTTAATTCCGATGCAATTTCTGTGTTTCGTCGTGAATAAGAATGTCAGAGGTATACAGTAAACCTGTAGTGAAGCATCGGAATCTATTGCTAGTGTCACAGGAATGGTTTAAAACATAGACAGTAAGAAGGTTCAGTTTTCTTGTACTTAAGTCGCCATTGTGCCTTTTGTATTTAATTCCGATGCAATTTCTGTGTTTCATCGTGAATAAGAAGGTCAGAGGCATACAGTAAACCTGAAGTGAAGCATCGGAATCTATAACTAGTGTCACAGGAATGGTTCAAAACATAGACAGTAAGAAGAGTCAGGTTTCTTGTACTTAATTCGGCATTGTGCCTTTTGTATTTAATCCGATGCATTAAACTGTGTTTCATCGCCAATAAGAAGGATGGAGGGATACGGTAAACCTGAAGTGAAGCATCGGAATCTATAACTAGTGTCACAGGAATTGTTCAAAGCATAGACAGTAAGAAGAGTCAGATTTCTTGTACTTATGTCAGCATTGTGCCTTTTGTATTAAATTCCGAAGCGATTGCTGTGTTTCATCGTCAATAAGAAGGTCAGAGGGATACAGTAAACCTGCAGTGAAGCATCGGAATTTATAACTAGTGTCACATGAATGGTTCAAAACATAGGCAGTAAGAAGAGTCAGTTTTCTTGTACTTCAGTCGGCATTGTGCCTTTTGTATTTAATTCCGATGCAATTTCTGTGTTTCATCGTCAATAAGAATGTCAGGGGGATACAGTAAACCTAAAGTGAAGCATCGGAATTTATATTTAGTGTCACAGGAATGATTCAAAACATAGACAGTAAGAAGAGTCAGTTATCTTGTACTTAAGTCGGCATTGCGCCTTTTGTATTTATTTCCGAAGCAATTTCTGTGTTTCATCGTCAATAAGAAGGTCAGAGGGATACAGTAAACCTGCAGTGAAGCATCGGAATTTATAACTAGTGTCACATGAATGGTTCAAAACATAGGCAGTAAGAAGAGTCAGTTTTCTTGTACTTAAGTCGGCATTGCGCCTTTTGTATTTAATTCCGAGGCAATTTCTGTGATTCATCATCAATAAGAAGGTCAGAGGAATACAGTAAACCTGAAGTGAAGCATCGGAATCTATAACTAGTGTCACAGGAATGGTTCAAATCACAGACAGTAAGAAGAGTCAGTTTTCTTGTACTTAGGTCGGCATTGTGCCTTTTATATTTAATCCCGATGCAATTTCAGTGTTTCATCGTCAAGAAGAAGGTCAGAGGGATACAGTAAACCTGAAGTGAAGCATTGGAATCTATAATTAGTGACACATGAATGGCTCAAAACATAGACAGTAAGAAGAGTCAGTTTTCTTGTATTTAAATCAGCATTGTACCTTTTGTATTTAATTTCGATGCAATTTCTGTGTTTCATCGTCAATAAGAATGTCAGAGGGATACAGTTAACAAGAAGTGAAGCATCGGAATCTATAACTAGTGTCACAGGAATGGTTCAAAACATAGACAGTAGGAAGGGTCAGTTTTCTTGTACTTAAGTCGGCATTGTGCCTTTTGTATTTAATTCCGATGCAATTTATGCGTTTCATCGTCAATATGAAGGTCAGAGGGATACAGTAAATCTGAAGTAAAGCATCGTAAACTATAACGATTGTCATATGAATGGTTCAAAATATAGACAGTAAGAAGAGTCAATTTCCTTGTACTTAAGTCGTCATTGTGGTTTTGTATTTAATTCCGATGCAATTTCAGTGTTTCATCGTCAATAAGATGGTCAGAGGGATACAGTGAACCTGAAGTGAAGCATCGGAATCTATAACTAGTGTCACAGGAATGGTTCAAAACATAGACAGTAAGAAGAGTCAGGTTTCTTGTATTAAAGTCGGCATTGGGCCGTTTGTATTTAATTCCGATGCAATTTCACTGTTT
Organism: Schistocerca piceifrons; assembly: GCF_021461385.2. NCBI lineage: Eukaryota > Metazoa > Arthropoda > Insecta > Orthoptera > Acrididae > Schistocerca > Schistocerca piceifrons. The sequence goes on along the minus strand of NW_025728207.1, from coordinate 89,834 downwards.
CATCGTCAATAAGAAGGTCAGAGGGATACAGTAAACCTGAAGTGAAGAATCGGAATCTGTAACTAGTGTCACAGGAATGGTTCAAAGCATAGACTGTAAGAAGAGTTTGTTGTCTTGTACTTAAGTCCGCATTGTGCCCTTTGTATTTAATTCCGATGCAATTTCTGTGTTTCATCGTTAATAAGACGGTCAGTGGGATACAGTAAACCTGAAGTGAAACATCGGAATCTATAACTAGCGTCACAGGAATGGTTCAAAACACAGACAGTTAGAAGAGTCAGTTATCTTGTACTTAAGTCGGCATTGTGGCTTTTGTATTTAATTCCGAAGCAATTTCTGAGTTTCATCGTCAAGAAGAAGGTCAGAGGGATACAGTAAACCTCAAGTAAAGCATCGTAAACTATAACGAGTGTCGTATGAATGGTTCAAAATATAGACAGTAAGAAGAGTCAGTTTTCTTGTACTTAAGTCGGCATTGTGCCTTTTGTATTTAATTCCGATGCAATTTCAGTGTTTCATCGTCAATAAGAAGGTCAGAGGGATATAGTGAACCTGAAGTGAAGCATCGGATTCTATAACTAGTGTCACAGTAAGATCAGTTTTCTTATACTTAAGTCGGCATTGTGCCTTTTGTATTTAATCCGATACAATTTCGGTGTTTTATCGTCAATAAGAAGTTCGGAGGGATACGGTAAACCTGAAGTGAAGCATCGGAATCTGTAACTAGTGTCACAGGAATTGTTCAAAACATAGACAGTATGAAGAGTCAGTTTTCTTGTACTTAAGTCGGCATTGTGCCTTTTGTTCTTAATTCCGATGCAATTCCTGTGTTTCAGCGTCAATAAGAAGGTCAGAGGGATACAGTAAACCTGCAGTGAAGCATCAGAATCTATAACTAGTGTCACATGAATGTTTCAAATCATAGACCGTAGGAAGAGTCAGTTTTCTTGTACTTAAGTCGGCATTGTGCCTTTTGTATTTAATTCCGAAGCAATTTCTGTGTTTCATCGTCAATAAGAAGGTCAGAGGTATACAGTTAACCTGATGTGAAGCATCGGAATCTATAACAAGTGTCACAGGTATGGTTCAAAACATAGACAGTAAGAAGAGTCAGTTTTCTTGTACTTAAGTTAGCATTGTGCCTTTTGTATTTAATTCCGATGCAATTTCTGTGTTTCATCGTCAGTAAGAAGGTCAGAGGCATACATTAAACCTGAAGTGAAGCATCGGAATCTATAACTAGTGTCACAGGAATGGTTCAAATCATAGACAGTAAGAAGAGTCAGTTTTCTTGTACTTAAGTCGGCATCGGGCCTTTTCTATTTAATTACGATGCAATTTCTGTGTTTCATCGTCAATAAGAAGCTCAGAGGGATACAGTAAACCTGAAGTGAAGCATCGGAATCTATAACTAGTGTCACAAGAATGGTTCAAAACATAGACAGCAAGAAGAGTCAGTTTTCTTCTACTTAAGTCGGCATTGTGCCTTTTGTATTTAATTCCGATGCAATTTCTGTGTTTCATCGTCAAGAAGAAGGTCAGAGGGATACAGTAAACCTGAAGTAAAGCATCGTAATCTATATCGAGTGCCACATGAATGGTTCAAAATATAGACAGTAAGAAGTGTCAGTTTTCTTGTACTTAAGTTGGCATTGTACCTTTTGTATTTAATTCCGATCCAATTTCTGTGTTTCGTCGTGAATAAGAATGTCAGAGGTATACAGTAAACCTGTAGTGAAGCATCGGAATCTATAACTAGTGTCACAGGAATGGTTTAAAACATAGACAGTAAAAAGGTTCAGTTTTCTTGTACTTAAGTCGGCATTGTGCCTTTTGTATTTAATTCCGATGCAATTTCTGTGTTTCATCATGAATAAGAAGGTCAGAGGCATACAGTAAACCTGAAGTGAAGCATCGGAATCTATAACTAGTGTCACAGGAATGGTTCAAGACATAGACAGTAAGAAGGGTCAGGTTTCTTGTACTTAAGTCGGCATTGTGCCTTTTGTATTTAATTCCGATGCAATTTCAGTGTTTCATCGTCAATACGAAGGTCAGAGGGATATAGTGAACCTGAAGTGAAGCATCGGATTCTATAACTAGTGTCACAGTAAGATCAGTTTTCTTATACTTAAGTCGGCATTGTGCCTTTTGTATTTAATCCGATACAATTTCGGTGTTTTATCGTCAATAAGAAGTTCGGAGGGATACGGTAAACCTGAAGTGAAGCATTGGAATATGTAACTAGTGTCACAGGAATTGTTCAAAACATAGACAGTATGAAGAGTCAGTTTTCTTGTACTTAAGTCGGCATTGCGCCTTTTGTTCTTAATTCCGATGCAATTCCTGTGTTTCAGCGTCAATAAGAAGGTCAGAGGGATACAGTAAACCTGCAGTGAAGCATCAGAATCTATAACTAGTGTCACATGAATGTTTCAAATCATAGACCGTAAGAAGAGTCAGTTTTCTTGTACTTAAGTCGGCATTGTGCCTTTTGTATTTAATTCGGAAGCAATTTCTGTGTTTCATCGTCAATAAGAAGGTCAGAGGTATACAGTTAACCTGAAGTGAAGCATCGGAATCTATAACAAGTGTCACAGGTATGGTTCAAAACATAGACACTAAGAAGAGTCAGTTTTCTTGTACTTAAGTCAGCATTGTGCCTTTTGTATTTAATTCCGATGCAATTTCTGTGTTTCATCGTCAGTAAGAAGGTCAGAGGCATACAGTAAGCCTGAAGTGAAGCATCGGAATCTATAACTAGTGTCACAGGAATGGTTCAAAACATAGACAGCAAGAAGAGTCAGTTTTCTTCTACTTAAGTCGGCATTGTGCCTTTTGTATTTAATTCCGATGCAATTTCTGTGTTTCATCGTCAAGAAGAAGGTCAGAGGGATACAGTAAACCTGAAGTAAAGCATCGTAATCTATATCGAGTGTCACAGGAATGGTTCAAAACATAGACAGCAAGAAGAGTCAGTTTTCTTCTACTTAAGTCGGCATTGTGCCTTTTGTATTTAATTCCGATGCAATTTCTGTGTTTCTTCGTCAAGAAGAAGGTCAGTGGGATACAGTAAACCTGAAGTAAAGCATCGTAATCTATATCGAGTGTCACATGAATGGTTCAAAATATAGACAGTAAGAAGTGTCAGTTTTCTTGTACTTAAGTTGGCATTGTACCTTTTGTATTTAATTCCGATCCAATTTCTGTGTTTCATCGTCAATAAGAAGGGCAGAGGGATACTGTAAACCTGAAGTGAAGCATTGGAATTTATAACTAGTGTCACATGAATGGTTCAAAACATAGACAGTAAGAAGAGTCAGTTTTCTTGTACTTCAGTCGGCATTGTGCCTTTTGTATTTAATTCCGATGCAATTTCTGTGTTTCATCATGAATAAGAAGGTCAGAGGCATACAGTAAACCTGAAGTGAAGCATCGGAATCTATAACTAGTGTCACAGGAATGGTTCAAGACATAGACAGTAAGAAGGGTCAGGTTTCTTGTACTTAAGTCGGCATTGTGCCTTTTGTATTTAATTCCGATGCAATTTCAGTGTTTCATCGTCAATACGAAGGTCAGAGGGATATAGTGAACCTGAAGTGAAGCATCGGATTCTATAACTAGTGTCACAGTAAGATCAGTTTTCTTATACTTAAGTCGGCATTGTGCCTTTTGTATTTAATCCGATACAATTTCGGTGTTTTATCGTCAATAAGAAGTTCGGAGGGATACGGTAAACCTGAAGTGAAGCATTGGAATATGTAACTAGTGTCACAGGAATTGTTCAAAACATAGACAGTATGAAGAGTCAGTTTTCTTGTACTTAAGTCGGCATTGTGCCTTTTGTTCTTAATTCCGATGCAATTCCTGTGTTTCAGCGTCAATAAGAAGGTCAGAGGGATACAGTAAACCTGCAGTGAAGCATCAGAATCTATAACTAGTGTCACATGAATGTTTCAAATCATAGACCGTAAGAAGAGTCAGTTTTCTTGTACTTAAGTCGGCATTGTGCCTTTTGTATTTAATTCGGAAGCAATTTCTGTGTTTCATCGTCAATAAGAAGGTCAGAGGTATACAGTTAACCTGAAGTGAAGCATCGGAATCTATAACAAGTGTCAGAGGTATGGTTCAAAACATAGACACTAAGAAGAGTCAGTTTTCTTGTACTTAAGTCAGCATTGTGCCTTTTGTATTTAATTCCGATGCAATTTCTGTGTTTCATCGTCAGTAAGAAGGTCAGAGGCATACAGTAAGCCTGAAGTGAAGCATCGGAATCTATAACTAGTGTCACAGGAATGGTTCAAAACATAGACAGCAAGAAGAGTCAGTTTTCTTCTACTTAAGTCGGCATTGTGCCTTTTGTATTTAATTCCGATGCAATTTCTGTGTTTCATCGTCAAGAAGAAGGTCAGAGGGATACAGTAAACCTGAAGTAAAGCATCGTAATCTATATCGAGTGTCACAGGAATGGTTCAAAACATAGACAGCAAGAAGAGTCAGTTTTCTTCTACTTAAGTCGGCATTGTGCCTTTTGTATTTAATTCCGATGCAATTTCTGTGTTTCTTCGTCAAGAAGAAGGTCAGTGGGATACAGTAAACCTGAAGTAAAGCATCGTAATCTATATCGAGTGTCACATGAATGGTTCAAAATATAGACAGTAAGAAGTGTCAGTGTTCTTGTACTTAAGTTGGCATTGTACCTTTTGTATTTCATTCCGATCCAATTTCTGTGTTTCATCGTCAATAAGAAGGGCAGAGGGATACTGTAAACCTGAAGTGAAGCATTGGAATTTATAACTAGTGTCACATGAATGGTTCAAAACATAGACAGTAAGAAGAGTCAGTTTTCTTGTACTTCAGTCGGCATTGTGCCTTTTGTATTAAATTCCGATGCAATTGCTGTGTTTCATCGTCAATAAGAAGGTCAGAGGGATACAGTAAACCTGCAGTGAAGCATCGGAATTTATAACTAGTGTCACATGAATGGTTCAAAGCATAGACAGTAAGAAGAGTCAGTTTTCTTGTACTTCAGTCGGCATTGTGCCTTTTGTATTTAATTCCGATGCAATTTCTGTGTTTCATCGTCAATAAGAAGGTCAGAGGGATACAGTAAACCTGAAGTGAAGCATCGGAATTTATATTTAGTGTCACAGGAATGGTTCAAAACATGGACAGTAAGAAGAGTCAGTTATCTTGTACTTAAGTCGGCATTATGCCTTTTGCATTTATTTCCGAAGCAATTTCTGTGTTTCATCGTCAATGAGAAGGTCAGAGGGATACAGTAAACCTGAAGTAAAGCATCTTAATCTATAACGAGTTTCACATGAATGGTTCAAAACATAGACAGTAAGAAGAGTCAGTTTTCTTGTACTAAAGTCGGCATTGTGCCTTTTGTATTTAATTCCGATGCAATTTCTGTGTTTCATCGTCAATAAGAAGGTCAGAGGGATACAGTAAACCTGAAGTGAAGTAACGGAATCTATAACTAGTGTCACAGGAATGGTTCAAAACATAGACAGTAAGAAGAGACAGTTTTCTTGTACTTAAGTCGACATTGTGCCTTTTGTATTCAATTCCGATGCAATTTCTCTGTTTCATCGTCAATAAGAAGGTCAGAGGCATACAGTAAACATGAAGTGAAGCATCGGAATCTATAACTAGTGTCCCAGGAATGGTTCAAACATAGACAGTAAGAAGAGTAAGTTTTCTTGTACTTAAGTCGGCATTGTGCATTTTGTATTTAATTCCGATGCAATTTCATTGTTTCATCGCCAATAAGAAGGTCAGAGGGATACAGTGAACCTGAAGTGAAGCATCGGAATCAATAACTAGTGTCACAGGAATGGTTCAAACCATAGACAGTAAGAAGAGTCAGTTTTCTTGTACTTAAGTCGGCATTGTGCCTTTTGTATTTAATTCCGAGGCGATTTCTGTGTTTCATCGTCAATAAGAAGGTCAGAGGAATACAGTAAACCTGAAGTGAAGCATCGGAATCTATAACTAGTGTCACAGGAATGGTTCAAATCATAGATAGTAAGAAGAGTCAGTTTTCTTGTACTTAGGTCGGCATTGTGCCTTTTGTATTTAATTCCGATGCAATTTCTGTGTTTCATCGTCAATAAGAAGGTCAGATTGATACAGTAAACCTGAAGTGAAGCATCGGAATCTATAACTAGTGTCACAGGAATGGTTCAAAACATAGACAGTAAGAAGAGTCAGTTATCTTGTGCTTAAGTCAGCATTGTGCCTTTTGTATTTAATCCCGAAGCAATTTATGTGTTTCATCGTCAATAAGAAGGTCAGAGGGATACAGTAAACCTGAAGTGAAGCATCGGAATCCGTAACTAGTGTCACAGGAATGGTTCAAAACATAGACTGTAAGAAGAGTTTGTTTTCTTGTACTTAAGTCGGCATTGTGCCTTTTGTATTTAATTCCGATGCAATTTCTGTGTTTCATCGTTAATGAGACGGTCAGTGGGATACACTAAACCTGAAGTGAAGCATCGGAATCTATAACTAGCGTCACAGGAATGGTTCAAAACACAGACAGTTAGAATAGTCTGTTATCTTGTACTTAAGTCGGCATTGTGGGTTTTGTATTTTATTCCGAAGCAATTTCTGTGTATCATCGTCAAGAAGAAGGTCATAGGGATACAGTAAACCTGAAGTAAAGCATCGTAAACTATAACGAGTGTCATATGAATGGTTCAAAACATAGACAGTAAGAAGAGTCAGTTTTCTTGTACTTAGGTCGGCATTGTAGCTTTTGTATTTAATTCCGATGCAATTTCTGTGTTTCGTCGTGAATAAGAATGTCAGAGGTATACAGTAAACCTGTAGTGAAGCATCGGAATCTATAACTAGTGTCACAGGAATGGTATAAAACATAGACAGTATGAAGGTTCAGTTTTCTTGTACTTAAGTCGGCATTGTGCCTTATGTATTTAATTCCGATGCAATTTCTGTGTTTCATCGTCAATAAGAAGGTCAGAGGCACACAGTAAACCTGAAGTGAAGCATCGGAATCTATAACTAGTGTCACAGGAATGGTTCAAAACATAGACAGTAAGAAGAGTCAGGTTTTTTGTACTTAAGTCGGCATTGTGCCTTTTGTATTTAATTCCGATGCAATTTCAGTGTTTCATCGTCAATAAGAAGGTCAGAGGGATACAGTGAACCTGAAGTGAAGCATCGGAATCTATAACTAGTGTCACAGGAATGGTTCAAACCATAGACAGTAAGAAGAGTCAGTTTTCTTGTACTTAAGTCGGCATTGTGCCTTTTGTATTTAATTCCAAAACAATTTCTGTGTTTCATCGTCAATAAGAAGGTCAGAGGAATACAGTAAACCTGAAGTGAAGCATCGGAATCTATAACTAGTGTCACAGGAATGGTTCAAATCATAGACAGTATGAAGAGTCAGTTATCTTATGCTTAAGTCGGCATTGTGCCTTTTGTATTTAATCCCGAAGCAATTTCTGTGTTTCATCGTCATTAAGAAGGTCAGAGGGATACAGTAAACCTGAGTGAAGCATCGGAATCCGTAACTAGTGTCACAGGAATGGTTCAAAACATAGACTGTAAGAAGAGTTTGTTTTCTTGTACTTAAGTCGGCATTGTGCCTTTTGTATTTAATTCCGATGCAATTTCATTTGTTTCATCGTTAATGAGACGGTCAGTGGGATACAGTAAACCTGAAGTGAAGCATCGGAATCTATAACTAGCGTCACAGGAATGGTTCAAATCACAGACAGTTAGAAGAGTCTGTTATCTTGTACTTAAGTCGGCATTGTGGGTTTTGTATTTAATTCCGAAGCAATTTCTGTGTTTCATCGTCAAGAAGAAGGTCATAGGGATACAGTAAACCTGAAGTAAAGCATCGTACACTATAACGAGTGTCATATGAATGGTTCAAAACATAGACAGTAAGAAGAGTCAGTTTTCTTGTACTTAGGTCGGCATTGTAGCTTTTGTATTTAATTCCGATGCAATTGCTGTGTTTCGTCGTGAATAAGAATGTCAGTGGTATACAGTAAACCTGTAGTGAAGCATCGGAATCTATAACTAGTGTCACAGGAATAGTTTAAAACATAGACAGTATGAAGTTTCAGTTTTCTTCTACTTAAGTCGGCATTGTGCCTTTTGTATTTAATTCCGATGCAATTTCTGTGTTTCATCGTCAAGAAGAAGGTCAGAGGGATACAGTAAACCTGAAGTAAAGCATCGTAATCTATATCGAGTGTCACATGAATGGTTCAAAATATAGACAGTAAGAAGAGTCAGTTTTCTTGTACTTAAGTCGGCATTGTACCTTTTGTATTTAATTCCGATGCAATTTCTGTGTTTCATCGTCAATATGAAGGGCAGAGGCATACAGTAAACCTGAAGTGAAGCATCTGAATCTATAACTAGTGTCATAGGAATGGTTCAAAACATAGACAGTATGAAGTGTCAGCTTTCTTGTACTTAAGTCGGCATTGTGCCTTTTGTATTTAATTCCGATGCAATTTCAGTGTTTCATCGTCAATAAGAAGGTCAGAGGGAGACAGTAAACCAGAAGTGAAGCATCGGAATTTGTATTTAGTGTCACAGGAATGGTTCAAAACATAGACAGTAAGAAGAGTCAGTTTTCTTGTACATAAGTCGGCATTTTGCCTTTTGTATTTAATTCCAATGCAATTTCTGTGTTTCATCGTCAATAAGAAGGTCAGAGGGATACAGTAAACCTGAAGTGAAGCATCGGAAGCTATAACTAGTGTCACAGGAATGGTTCAAAACATGGACAGTAAGAAGAGTCAGTTGTCTTGTACTTAAGTCGACATTGTGCCTTTTGTATTCAATTCCGATGCAATTTCTCTGTTTCATCGTCAATAAGATGGTCAGGGGCATACAGTAAACCTGAAGTGAAGCATCGGAATCTATAACTAGTGTCCCAGGAATGGTTCAAACATAGACAGTAAGAAGAGTAAGTTTTCTTGTACTTAAGTCGGCATTGTGCCTTTTGTATTTAATTCCGATGCAATTTCTGTGTTTCATCGGTATTGAGACGGTCAGTGGGATACAGTAAACCTGAAGTGAAGCATCGGAATCAATAACTAGCGTCACAGGAATGGTTCAAAACACAGACAGTTAGAAGAGTCTGTTATCTTGTACTTAAGTCGGCATTGTGGGTTTTGTATTTAATTCCGAAGCAATTTCTGTGTATCATCGTCAAGAAGAAGGTCATAGGGATACAGTAAACCTGAAGTAAAGCATCGTAAACTATAACGAGTGTCATATGAATGGTTCAAAACATAGACAGTAAGAAGAGTCAGTTTTCTTGCACTTAGGTCGGCATTGTAGCTTTTGTATTTAATTCCGATGCAATTTCTGTGTTTCGTCGTGAATAAGAATGTCAGAGGTATTCAGTAAACCTGTAGTGAAGCATCGGAATCTATAACTAGTGTCACAGGAATGGTTTAAAACATAGACAGTATGAAGGTTCAGTTTTCTTGTACTTAAGTCGGCATTGTGCCTTATGTATTTAATTCCGATGCAATTTCTGTGTTTCATCGTCAATAAGGAGGTCAGAGGCACACAGTAAACCTGAAGTGAAGCATCGGAATCTATAACTAGTGTCACAGGAATGGTTCAAAACATAGACAGTAAGAAGAGTCAGGTTTTTTGTACTTAAGTCGGCATTGTGCCTTTTGTATTTAATTCCGATGCAATTTCAGTGTTTCATCGTCAATAAGAAGGTCAGAGGGATATAGTGAACCTGAAGTGAAGCATCGGATTCTATAACTAGTGTCACAGTAAGAAGATCAGTTTTCTTATACTTAATTCGGCATTGTGCCTTTTGTATTTAATCCGATACAATTTCGGTGTTTTATCGTCAATAAGAAGGTCAGAGGCATACAGTAAACCTGAAGTGAAGCATCGGAATCTATAACTAGTGTCACAGGAATGGTTCAAACCATAGACAGTAAGAAGAGTCAGTTTTCTTGTACTTAAGTCGGCATTGTGCCTTTTGTATTTAATTCCGAGGCAAATTCTGTGTTTCATCGTCAATAAGAAGGTCAGAGGAATACAGTAAACCTGAAGTGAAGCATCGGAATCTATAACTAGTGTCACAGGAATGGTTCAAATCATAGACAGTAAGAAGAGTCAGTTATCTTGTGCTTAAGTCGGCATTGTGCCTTTTGTATTTAATCCCGAAGCAATTTCTGTGTTTCATCGTCATTAAGAAGGTCAGAGGGATACAGTAAACCTGAGTGAAGCATCGGAATCCGTAACTAGTGTCACAGGAATGGTTCAAAACATAGACTGTAAGAAGAGTTTGTTTTCTTGTACTTAAGTCGGCATTGTGCCTTTTGTATTTAATTCCGATGCAATTTCATGTGTTTCATCGTTAATGAGACGGTCAGTGGGATACAGTAAACCTGAAGTGAAGCATCGGAATCTATAACTAGCGTCACAGGAATGGTTCAAATCACAGACAGTTAGAACAGTCTGTTGTCTTGTACTTAAGTCGGCATTGTGGGTTTTGTATTTAATTCCGAAGCAATTTCTGTGTTTCATCGTCAAGAAGAAGGTCATAGGGTTACAGTAAACCTGAAGTAAAGCATCGTACACTATAACGAGTGTCATATGAATGGTTCAAAACATAGACAGTAAGAAGAGTCAGTTTTCTTGTACTTAGGTCGGCATTGTAGCTTTTGTATTTAATTCCGATGCAATTGCTGTGTTTCGTCGTGAATAAGAATGTCAGTGGTATACAGTAAACCTGTAGTGAAGCATCGGAATCTATAACTAGTGTCACAGGAATAGTTTAAAACATAGACAGTATGAAGTTTCAGTTTTCTTCTACTTAAGTCGGCATTGTGCCTTTTGTATTTAATTCCGATGCAATTTCTGTGTTTCATCGTCAAGAAGAAGGTCAGAGGGATACAGTAAACCTGAAGTAAAGCATCGTAATCTATATCGAGTGTCACATGAATGGTTCAAAATATAGACAGTAAGAAGAGTCAGTTTTCTTGTACTTAAGTCGGCATTGTACCTTTTGTATTTAATTCCGATGCAATTTCTGTGTTTCATCGTCAATATGAAGGGCAGAGGCATACAGTAAACCTGAAGTGAAGCATCTGAATCTATAACTAGTGTCATAGGAATGGTTCAAAACATAGACAGTATGAAGTGTCAGCTTTCTTGTACTTAAGTCGGCATTGTGCCTTTTGTATTTAATTCCGATGCAATTTCAGTGTTTCATCGTCAATAAGAAGGTCAAGGGATATAGTGAGCCTGAAGTGAAGCATCGGATTCTATAACTAGTGTCACAGGAATTATTCAAACATAGACAGTAAGAAGATCAGTTTTCTTGTACTTAAGTCGGCATTGTGCCTTTTGTATTTAATCCGATGCAATTACTGTGTTTCATCGCCAATAAGAAAGACGGAGGGATACGATAAACCTGAAGTGAAGCATCGGAATCTATAACTAGTGTCACAGGAATTGTTCAAAGCATAGACAGTAAGAAGAGTCAGATTTCTTGTACTTATGTCGGCATTGTGCCTTTTGTATTAAATTCCGATGCAATTGCTGTGTTTCATCGTCAATAAGAAGGTCAGAGGGATACAGTAAATTTGCAGTGAAGCATCGGAATTTATAACTAGTGTTACATGAATGGTTCAAAACATAGACAGTAAGAAGAGTCAGTTTTCTTGTACTTCAGTCGGCACTGTGCATTTTGTATTTAATTCCGATGCAATTTCTGTGTTTCATCGTCAATAAGAAGGTCAGAGGGAGACAGTAAACTTGAAGTGAAGCATCGGAATTTGTATTTAGTGTCACAGGAATGGTTCAAAACATAGACAGTAAGAAGAGTCAGTTATCTTGTACTTAAGTCGGCATTGTGCCTTTTGTATTTATTTCCGAAGCAATTTCTGTGTTTCATCGTCAATGAGAAGGTCAGAGGGATACAGTAAACCTGAAGTAAAGCATCGGAATCTATAACGAGTTTCACATGAATGGTTCAAAACATAGACAGTAAGAAGAGTCAGTTTTCTTGTACATAAGTCGGCATTTTGCCTTTTGTATTTAATTCCAATGCAATTTCTGTGTTCCATCGTCAATAAGAAGGTCAGAGGGATACAGTAAACCTGAAGTGAAGCATCGGAAGCTATAACTAGTGTCACAGGAATGGTTCAAAACATGGACAGTAAGAAGAGTCAGTTGTCTTGTACTTAAGTCGACATTGTTCTTTTTGTATTCAATTCCGATGCAATTTCTCTGTTTCATCGTCAATAAGATGGTCAGGGGCATACAGTAAACCTGAAGTGAAGCATCGGAATCTATAACTAGTGTCCCACGAATGGTTCAAACATAGACAGTAAGAAGAGTAAGTTTTCTTGTACTTAAGTCGGCATTGTGCCTTTTGTATTTAATTCCGATGCAATTTCTGTGTTTCATCGGTATTGAGACGGTCAGTGGGATACAGTAAACCTGAAGTGAAGCATCGGAATCTATAACTAGCGTCACAGGAATGGTTCAAAACACAGACAGTTAGAAGAGTCTGTTATCTTGTACTTAAGTCGGCATTGTGGGTTTTGTATTTAATTCCGAAGCAATTTCTGTGTTTGATCGTCAAGAAGAAGGTCATAGGGATACAGTAAACCTGAAGTAAAGCATCGTAAATTATAACGAGTGTCATATGAATGGTTCAAATCATAGACAGTAAGAAGAGTCAGTTTTCTTGTACTTAGGTCGGCATTGTAGCTTTTGTATTTAATTCCGATGCAATTTCTGTGTTTCGTCGTGAATAAGAATGTCAGAGGTATACAGTAAACCTGTAGTGAAGCATCGGAATCTATAACTAGTGTCACAGGAATGGTTTAAAACATAGACAGTATTGAGGTTTAGTTTTCTTGTACTTAAGTCGGCATTGTGCCTTTTGTATTTAATTCCGATGCAATTTCTGTGTTTCATCGTCAATAAGAAGGTCAGAGGCATACACTAAACCCGAAGTGAAGCATCGGAATGTATAACTAGTGTTACAGGAATGGTTCAAAACATAGACAGTAAGAAGGGTCAGGTTTTTTGTACTTAAGTCGGCATTGTGCCTTTTGTATTTAATTCCGATGCAATTTCAGTGTTTCATTGTCAATAAGAAGGTCAGAGGGATATAGTGAACCTGAAGTGAAGCATCGGATTCTATAACTAGTGTCACAGTAAGAAGATCAGTTTTCTTATACTTAAGTCGGCATTGTGCCTTTTGTATTTAATCCGATACAATTTCGGTGTTTTATCGTCAATAAGAAGTTCGGAGGGATAATGTAAACCTGAAGTGATGCATCGGAATCTATAACTAGTGTCACAGGAATTGTTCAAAACATAGACAGTATGAAGAGTCAGTTTTCTTGTACTTAAGTCAGTATTGTGCCTTTTGTACTTAATTCCGATGCAATTCCTGTGTTTCATCGTCAATAAGAAGGTCAGAGCGATACAGTAAACCTGCAGTGAAGCATCAGAATCTATAACTAGTGTCACATGAATGATTCAAATCATAGACAGTAAGAAGAGTCAGTTTTCTTGTACTTAAGTCGGCATTGTGCCTTTTGTATTTAATTCCAAAACAATTTCTGTGTTTCATCGTCAATAAGAAGGTCAGAGGTATACAGTTAACCTGAAGTGAAGCATCGGAATCTATAACAAGTGTCACAGGTATGGTTCAAAACATAGACAGTAAGAAGAGTCAGTTTTCTTGTACTTAAGTCGGCATTGTGCCTTTTGTATTTAATTCCGATTCAATTTCTGTGTTTCATCGTCAAGAAGAAGGTCAGAGGGATACAGTTATCCTGAAGTAAAGCATCGTAATCTATATCGAGTGTCACATGAATGGTTCAAAATATAGACAGTAAGAAGAGTCAGTTTTCTTGTACTTAAGTCCGCATTGTACCTTTTATATTTAATTCCGATGCAATTTCTGTGTTTCATCGTCAGTAAGAAGGTCAGAGGGATACAGTAAACCTGAAGTGACGCATCGGAATCTATAACTAGTGTCACAGGAAAGGTTCAAATCATAGGCAGTAAGAAGAGTCAGTTTTCTTGTACTTATGTCGGCATTGTGCCTTTTGTATTTAATTCCGATGCAATTTCTGTGTTTCATCGTCAAGAAGAAGGTCAGAGGGATACAGTAAACCTGATGTAAAGCATCGTAATCTATATCGAGTGTCACATGAATGGTTCAAAATATAGACAGTAAGAAGAGTCAGTTTTCTTGTACTAAAGTCGGCATTGTACATTTTGTATTTAATTCCGATGCAATTTCCGTGTTTCACCGTCAATAGGAAGGGCAGAGGGATAGTGTAAACCTGTAGTGAAGCATCGGAATCTATAACTAGTGTCACAGGAATGGTTCAAAACATAGACAGTATGAAGAGTCAGTTTTCTTGTACTTAAGTCGGCATTGTGCCTTTTGTATTTAATTCCGATGCAATTTATGTGTTTCATCGTCAATATGAAGGTCAGTGGCTTACAGTAAACCTGAAGTGAAGCATCCGAAACTATAACTAGTGTCACAGGAATGGTTCAAAACATAGACAGCATGAAGTGTCAGTTTTCTTGTACATAAGTCGGCATTGTGCCTTTTGTATTTAATTCCGATGCAATTTCTGTGTTTCATCGTCAATAAGAAGGTCAGAGGGATACAGTAAACCAGAAGTGAAGCATCGGAAGCTATAACTAGTGTCACAGGAATGGTTCAAAACATAGACAGTAAGAAGAGTCAGTTGTCTTGTACTTAAGTCGACATTGTGCCTTTTGTATTCAATTCCGATGCAATTTCTCTGTTTCATAGTCAATAAGAAGGTCAGGGGCATACAGTAAACATGAAGTGAAGCATCGGAATCTATAACTAGTGTCACAGGAATGGTTCAAACATAGACAGTAAGAAGAGTAAGTTTTCTTGTACTTAAGTCGGCATTGTGCCTTTTGTATTTAATTCCGATGCAATTTCTGTGTTTCATCGGTATTGAGACGGTCAGTGGGATACAGTAAACGTGAAGTGAAGCATCGGAATCTATAACTAGCGTCACAGGAATGGTTCAAAACACAGACAGTTAGAAGAGTCTGTTATCTTGTACTTAAGTCGGCATTGTGGGTTTTGTATTTAATTCCGAAGCAATTTCTGTGTTTGATCGTCAAGAAGAAAGTCAGAGGGATACAGTAAACCTGATGTAAAGCATCGTAAATTATAACGAGTGTCATATGAATGGTTCAAAACATAGACAGTAAGAAGAGTCAGTTTTCTTGTACTTAGGTCGGCATTGTAGCTTTTGTATTTAATTCCGATGCAATTTCTGTGTTTCGTCGTGAATAAGAATGTCAGAGGTATACAGTAAACCTGTAGTGAAGCATCGGAATCTATAACTAGTGTCACAGGAATGGTTTAAAACATAGACAGTATGGAGGTTTAGTTTTCTTGTACTTAAGTCGGCATTGTGCCTTTTGTACTTAATTCCGATGCAATTCCTGTGTTTCATCGTCAATAAGAAGGTCAGAGCGATACAGTAAACCTGCAGTGAAGCATCAGAATCTATAACTAGTGTCACATGAATGTTTCAAATCATAGACAGTAAGAAGAGTCAGTTTTCTTGTACTTAAGTCGGCATTGTGCCTTTTGTATTTAATTCCGAAGCAATTTCTGTGTTTCATTGTCAATAAGAAGGTCAGAGGTATACAGTTAACCTGAAGTGAAGCATCGGAATCTATAACAAGTGTCACATGTATGGCTCAAAACATAGACAGTAAGAAGGGTCAGTTTTCTTGTACTTAAGTCGGCATTGTGCCTTTTGTATTTAATTCCGATTCAATTTCTGTGTTTCATCGTCAAGAAGAAGGTCAGAGGGATACAGTTATCCTGAAGTAAAGCATCGTAATCTATATCGAGTGTCACATGAATGGTTCAAAATATAGACAGTAAGAAGAGTCAGTTTTCTTGTACTTAAGTCCGCATTGTACCTTTTATATTTAATTCCGATGCAATTTCTGTGTTTCATCGTCAATAAGAAGGTCAGAGGGATACAGTAAACCTGAAGTGATGCATCGGAATCTATAACTAGTGTCACAGGAAAGGTTCAAATCATAGGCAGTAAGAAGAATTAGTTTTCTTGTACTTAAGTCGGCTTTGGGCCTTTTCTATTTAATTACGATGCAATTTCTGTGTTTCATCGTCAATAAGAAGCTCAGAGGGATACAGTAAACCTGAAGTGAGGCATCGGAATCTATAACTAGTGTCACAGGAATGGTTCAAAACATAGACAGTAAGAAGAGTCAGTTTTCTTGTACTTATGTCGGCATTGTGCCTTTTGTATTTAATTCCGATGCAATTTCTGTGTTTCATCGTCAAGAAGAAAGTCAGAGGGATACAGTAAACCTGATGTAAAGCATCGTAATCTATATCGAGTGTCACATGAATGGTTCAAAATATAGACAGTAAGAAGAGTCAGTTTTCTTGTACTAAAGTCGGCATTGTACATTTTGTATTTAATTCCGATGCAATTTCTGTGTTTCACCGTCAATAAGAAGGGCAGAGGGATACTGTAAACCTGAAGTGAAGCATCGGAATCTATAACTAGTGTAACAGGAATGGTTCAAAACATAGACAGCATGAAGTGTCAGCTTTCTTGTACTTAAGTTGGCATTGTGCCTTTTGTATTTAACTCCGATGCAATTTCAGTGTTTCATCGTCAATAAGAAGGTCAGAGGGATATAGTGAGCCTGAAGTAGAGCATCGGAATCTATAACGAGTTTCACATGAATGGTTCAAACCATAGACAGTAAGAAGAGTCAGTTTTCTTGTACTTAAGTTGGCATTGTGCCTTTTGTATTTAATTCCGAGGCAATTTCTGTGTTTCATCGTCAATAAGAAGGTCAGAGGAATACAGTAAACCTGATGTGAAGCATCGGAATCTATATCTAGTGTCACAGGAATGATTTTAATCATAGACAGTAAGAAGAGTCAGTTTTCTTGTACTTAGGTCGGCATTGTGCCTTTTGTATTTAATTCCGATGCAATTTCTGTGTTTCATCGTCAATAAGAAGGTCAGAGGGATACAGTAAACCCGAAGTGAAGCATCGGAAACTGTAATTAATGACACATGAATGGTTCAAAACATAGACAGTAAGAAGAGTTAGTTTTCTTGTATTTATATCAGCATTGTGCATTTTGTATTTAATTTCGATGCAATTTCTGTGTTTCATCGTCAATAAGAAGGTCAGAGGGATACGTTAAACCTGAAGTGAAACATCAGAATCTATAACTAGTGCCACAGGAATGGTTGAAAACATAGACAGTAGGAAGAGTCAGTTTTCTTGTACTTAAGTCGGCATTGTGCCTTTTGTATTAAATTCCGATGCAATTCATGTGTTTCATCGTCAATATGAAGTCAGAGGCATACAGTAAACCTGAAGTGAAGCATCGGAATCTATAACTAGTGTCACAGGAATGGTTCAGAACATAGACAGTAAGCAGAGTCAGTCTTCTTGTACTTCAGTCGGCATTGTGCCTTTTGTATTTAATTCCGAAGCAATTTCTGTGTTTCATCGTCAATAAGAAGGTCAGACGGATACAGTAAACGTGAAGTGAAGCATCGGAATTTATATTTAGTGTCACAGGAATGGTTCAAAACATAGACAGTAAGAAGAGTCAGTTATCTTGCACTTAAGTCGGCATTGTGCCTTTTGTATTTAATTCCGAAGCAATTTCTGTGTTTCATCGTCAATAAGAAGGTCAGAGGTATACAGTTAACCTGAAGTGAAGCATCGGAATCTATAACAAGTGTCACAGGTATGGTTCAATACATAGACAGTAAGAAGAGTCAGTTTTCTTGTACTTAAGTCAGCATTGTGCCTTTTGTATTTAATGCCGATGCAATTTCTGTTTTTCATCGTCAGTAAGAAGGTCAGAGGGATACAGTAAACCTGAAGTGAAGCATCGGAATCTATAACTAGTGTCACAGGAATGGTTCAAATCATAGACAGTAAGAAGAGTCAGTTTTCTTGTACTTAAGTCTGCATTGGGCCCTTTCTATTTAATTACGATGCAATTTCTGTGCTTAATCGTCAATAAGAAGCTCAGAGGGATACAGTAAACCTGAAGTGAAGCATCGGAATCTATAACTAGTGTCACAGGAATGGTTGAAAACATAGACAGCAAGAAGAGTGAGTTTTCTTGTACTTAAGTCGGCATTGTGCCTTTTGTATTAAATTCCGATGCAATTCATGTGTTTCATCGTCAATATGAAGTCAGAGGCATACAGTAAACCTGAAGTGAAGCATCGGAATCTATAACTAGTGTCACAGGAATGGTTCAGTACATAGACAGTAAGCAGAGTCAGTCTTCTTGTACTTCAGTCGGCATTGTGCCTTTTGTATTTAATTCCAATGCAATTTCTGTGTTTCATCGTCAATAAGAAGGTCAGACGGATACAGTAAACGTGAAGTGAAGCATCGGAATTTATATTTAGTGTCACAGGAATGGTTCAAAACATAGACAGTAAGAAGAGTCAGTTATCTTGCACTTAAGTCGGCATTGTGCCTTTTGTATTTAATTCCGAAGCAATTTCTGTGTTTCATCGTCAATAAGAAGGTCAGAGGTATACAGTTAACCTGAAGTGAAGCATCGGAATCTATAACAAGTGTCACAGGTATGGTTCAATACATAGACAGTAAGAAGAGTCAGTTTTCTTGTACTTAAGTCAGCATTGTGCCTTTTGTATTTAATGCCGATGCAATTTCTGTTTTTCATCGTCAGTAAGAAGGTCAGAGGGATACAGTAAACCTGAAGTGAAGCATCGGAATCTATAACTAGTGTCACAGGAATGGTTCAAATCATAGACAGTAAGAAGAGTCAGTTTTCTTGTACTTAAGTCGGCATTGGGCCCTTTCTATTTAATTACGATGCAATTTCTGTGCTTAATCGTCAATAAGAAGCTCAGAGGGATACAGTAAACCTGAAGTGAAGCATCGGAATCTATAACTAGTGTCACAGGAATGGTTGAAAACATAGACAGCAAGAAGAGTGAGTTTTCTTGTACTTAAGTCGGCATTGTGCCTTTTGTATTTAATTCCGATGCAATTTCTGTGTTTCATCGTCAAGAAGAAGGTCAGAGGGATACAGTAAACCTGAAGTAAAGCATCGTAATCTATATCGAGTGTCACATGAATGGTTCAAAACATAGAGAGTATGAAGTGCCAGCTTTCTTGTACTTAAGTCGGCATTGTGCCTTTTGTATTTAATTCCGATGCAATTTCAGAGTTTCACCGTCAATAAGAAGGTCAGAGGGATATAGTGAGCCTGAAGGGAAGCATCGGATTCTATAACTAGTGTCACAGGAATTGTTCAAAGCATAGACAGTAAGAAGAGTCAGATTTCTTGTACTTATGTCAGCATTGTGCCTTTTGTATTAAATTCCGAAGCGATTGCTGTGTTTCATCGTCAATAACAAGGTCAGAGGGATACAGTAAACCTGCAGTGAAGCATCGGAATTTATAACTAGTGTCACATGAATGGTTCAAAACATAGGCAGTAAGAAGAATCAGTTTTCTTGTACTTCAGTCGGCATTGTGCCTTTTGTATTTAATTCCGATGCAATTTCTGTGTTTCATCGTCAATAAGAAGGTCAGATGGATACAGAAAACCTGAAGTGAAGCATCGGAATTTATATTTAGTGTCACAGGAATGATTCAAAACATAGACAGTAAGAAGAGTCAGTTATCTTGTACTTAGGTCGGCATTGTGCCTTTTGTATTTATTTCCGAAGCAATTTCTGCGTTTCATCGACAATAAGAAGGTCAGAGGGATACAGTGAACCTGAAGTGAAGCATCGGAATCTATAACTAGTGTCACAGGAATGGTTCAAAACATAGACAGTAAGAAGAGTAAGTTTTCTTGGACTTAAGTCGGCATTGTGCCATTTGTATTTAATTCCGTTGCAATTTCATTGTTCCATCGCCAATAAGAAGGTCAGAGGGATACAGTGAATCTGAAGTGAAGCATCGGAATCTATAACTAGTGTCACAGGAATGGTTCAAACCATAGACAGTAAGAAGAGTCAGTTTTCTTGTACTTAAGTCGGCATTGTGCCTTTTGTATTTAATTCCGAGGCAATTTCTGTGTTTCATCGTCAATAAGAAGGTCAGAGGAATACAGTAAACCTGAAGTGAAGCATCGGAATCTATAACTAGTGTCACAGGAATGGTTCAAATCATAGACAGTAAGTAGAGTCAGTTTTCTTGTACTTAGGTCGGCATTGTGCCTTTTGTATTTAATTCCGATGCAATTTCTGTGTTTCATCGTCAATGAGAAGGTCAAAGGGATACAGTAAACCTGAAGTGAAGCTTTGGAATCTATAATTGGTGACACATGAATGGTTCAAAACATAGACAGTAAGAAGAGTCAGTTTTCTTGTATTTAAATCAGCATTGTGCCTTTTGTATTTAATTTCGATGCAATTTCTGTGTTTCATCGTCAATAAGAAGGTCAGAGGGATACAGTAAACCTGAAATGAAGCATCGGAATCTATAACTAGTGTCATATGAATGGTTCAAAGTATAGACAGTAAGAAGAGTCAATTTTCTTGTACTTAAGTCGGCATTGTGCTTTTTGTATTTAATTCCGATGCAATTTCAGTGTTTCATCGTCAATAAGAAGGTCAGAGGGATACAGTAAACCTGAAGTGAAGCATCGGAATCCGTAACTAGTGTCACAGGATTGGTTCAAAACATAGACTGTAAGAAGAGTTTGTTGTCTTGTACTTAAGTCGGCATTGTGCCTTTTGTATTTAATTCCGATGCAATTTCTGTGTTTCATCGTTAATACGACGGTCAGTGGGATACAGTAAACCTGAAGTGAAGCATCGGAATCTATAACTAGCGTCACAGGAATGGTTCAAAACACAGACAGTTAGAAGAGTCAGTAATCTTGTACTTAAGTCGGCATTGTGGCTTTTGTATTTAATTCCGAAGCAATTTCTGTGTTTCATCGTCATGAAGAAGGTCAGAGCGATACAGTAAAACTGAAGTAAAGCATCGTAAACTATAACGAGTGTCATATGAATGGTTCAAAATGTAGACAGTAAGAAGAGTCAGTTTTCTTGTACTTAAGTGGGCATTGTGCCTTTTGTATTTAATTCCGATGCAATTTCAGTGTTTCATCGTCAATAAGAAGGTCAGAGGGATATAGTGAGCCTGAAGTGAAGCATCGGATTGTATAACTAGTGTCACAGGAATTATTCAAAACATAGACAGTAAGAAGATCAGTTTTCTTGTACTTAAGTCGGCATTGTGGCTTTTGTATTTAAGCCGATGCATTAAACTGTGCTTCATCGCTAATAAGAAGGACGGAGGGATACGGTAAACCTGAAGTGAAGCAACGGAATCTATAACTAGTGTCACAGGAATTGTTCAAAGCATAGACAGTAAGAAGAGTCAGATTTCTTGTACTTATGTCAGCATTGTGCCTTTTGTATTAAATTCCGATGCGATTGCTGTGTTTCATCGTCAATAAGAAGGTCAGAGGGATACAGTAAACCTGCAGTGAAGCATCGGAATTTATAACTAGTGTCACATGAATGGTTCAAAACATAGGCAGTAAAAAGAATCAGTTTTCTTGTACTTCAGTCGGCATTGTGCTTTTTGTATTTAATTCCGATGCAATTTCTGTGTTTCATCGTCAATAAGAAGGTCAGAGGGATACAGTAAACCTGAAGTGAAGCATCGGAATTTATATTTAGTGTCACAGGAATGATTCAAAACATAGACAGTAAGAAGAGTCAGTTATCTTGTACTTAAGTCGGCATTGCGCCTTTTGTATTTATTTCCGAAGCAATTTTTGTGTTTCATCGTCAATAAGAAGGTCAGAGGGATACAGTAAACCTGAAGTAAAGCATCGGATCTATAACGAGTTTCAAATGAATGGTTCAAAACATAGACAGTAAGAAGAGTCAGTTTTCTTGTACATAAGTCGGCATTGTGATTTTTGTATTTAATTCCGATGCAATTTCTGTGTTCCATCGCCAATAAGAAGGTCAGAGGGATACAGTGAACCTGAAGTGAAGCATCGGAATCTATAACTAGTGTCACAGGAATGGTTCAAACCATAGGCATTGTGCCTTTTGTATTTAATTCCGAGGCAATTTCTGTGTTTCATCGTCAATAAGAAGGTCAGAGGAATACAGTAAACCTGAAGTGAAGCATCGGAATCTATAACTAGTGTCACAGGAATGGTTCAAATCATAGACAGTAAGGAGAGTCAGTTTTCTTGTACTTAGTTCGGCATTGTGCCTTTTGTATTTAATTCCGATGCAATTTCAGTGTTTCATCGTCAATAAGAAGGTCAGAGGGATACAGTAAACCTGAAGTGAAGCATTGGAATCTATAATTAGTGACACATGAATGGTTCAAAACATAGACAGTAAGAAGAGTCAGTTTTCTTGTATTTAAATGAGCATTGTGCCTTTTGTATTTAATTTCGATGCAATTTCTGTGTTTCATCGTCAATAAGAAGGTCAGAGGGATACAGTAAACATGAAGTGAAGCATCGGAATCTATAACTAGTGTCACAGGAATGGTTCAAAACATAGACAGTAGGAAGGGTCAGTTTTCTTGTACTTAAGTCGGCTTTGTGCCTTTTGTATTTAATTCCGAGGCAATTTCAGTGTTTCATCGTTAATAAGACGGTCAGTGGGATACAGTAAACCTGAAGTGAAGCATCGGAATCTATAACTAGTGTCACAGGAATGGTTCAAATCATAGACAGTAAGAAGGGTCAGGTTTTTTGTACTTAAGTCGGCATTGTGCCTTTTGTATTTAAATCCGATGCAATTTCAGTGTTTCATTGTCAATAAGAAGGTCAGAGGCATACACTAAACCCGAAGTGAAGCATCGGAATGTATAACTAGTGTTACAGGAATGGTTCAAAACATAGACAGTAAGATGGGTCAGGTTTTTTGTACTTAAGTCGGCATTGTGCCTTTTGTATTTAATTCCGATGCAATTTCAGTGTTTCATTGTCAATAAGAAGGTCAGAGGGATATAGTGAAACTGAAGTGAAGCATCGGATTCTATAACTAGTGTCACAGTAAGAAGATCAGTTTTCTTATACTTAAGTCGTCATTGTGCCTTTTGTATTTAATCCGATACAATTTCGGTGTTTTATCGTCAATAAGAAGGTCGGAGGGATAATGTAAACCTGAAGTGATGCATCGGAATCTATAACTAGTGTCACAGGAATTGTTCAAAACATAGACAGTATGAAGAGTCAGTTTTCTTGTACTTAAGTCAGTATTGTGCCTTTTGTACTTAATTCCGATGCAATTCCTGTGTTTCATCGTCAATAAGAAGGTCAGAGCGATACAGTAAACCTGCAGTGAAGCATCAGAATCTATAACTAGTGCCACATGAATGATTCAAATCATAGACAGTAAGAAGAGTCAGTTTTCTTGTACTTAAGTCGGCATTGTGCCTTTTGTATTTAATTCCAAAACAATTTCTGTGTTTCATCGTCAATAAGAAGGTCAGAGGTATACAGTTAACCTGAAGTGAAGCATCGGAATCTATAACAAGTGTCACAGGTATGGTTCAAAACATAGACAGTAAGAAGAGTCAGTTTTCTTGTACTTAAGTCGGCATTGTGCCTTTTGTATTTAATTCCGATTCAATTTCTGTGTTTCATCGTCAAGAAGAAGGTCAGAGGGATACAGTTATCCTGAAGTAAAGCATCGTAATCTATATCGAGTGTCACATGAATGGTTCAAAATATAGACAGTAAGAAGAGTCAGTTTTCTTGTACTTAAGTCCGCATTGTACCTTTTATATTTAATTCCGATGCAATTTCTGTGTTTCATCGTCAGTAAGAAGGTCAGAGGGATACAGTAAACCTGAAGTGACGCATCGGAATCTATAACTAGTGTCACAGGAAAGGTTCAAATCATAGGCAGTAAGAAGAGTCAGTTTTCTTGTACTTATGTCGGCATTGTGCCTTTTGTATTTAATTCCGATGCAATTTCTGTGTTTCATCGTCAAGAAGAAGGTCAGAGGGATACAGTAAACCTGATGTAAAGCATCGTAATCTATATCGAGTGTCACATGAATGGTTCAAAATATAGACAGTAAGAAGAGTCAGTTTTCTTGTACTAAAGTCGGCATTGTACATTTTGTATTTAATTCCGATGCAATTTCTGTGTTTCACCGTCAATAAGAAGGGCAGAGGGATAGTGTAAACCTGTAGTGAAGCATCGGAATCTATAACTAGTGTCACAGGAATGGTTCAAAACATAGACAGTATGAAGAGTCAGTTTTCTTGTACTTAAGTCGGCATTGTGCCTTTTGTATTTAATTCCGATGCAATTTATGTGTTTCATCGTCAATATGAAGGTCAGTGGCTTACAGTAAACCTGAAGTGAAGCATCCGAAACTATAACTAGTGTCACAGGAATGGTTCAAAACATAGACAGCATGAAGTGTCAGTTTTCTTGTACATAAGTCGGCATTGTGCCTTTTGTATTTAATTCCGATGCAATTTCTGTGTTTCATCGTCAATAAGAAGGTCAGAGGGATACAGTAAACCAGAAGTGAAGCATCGGAAGCTATAACTAGTGTCACAGGAATGGTTCAAAACATAGACAGTAAGAAGAGTCAGTTGTCTTGTACTTAAGTCGACATTGTGCCTTTTGTATTCAATTCCGATGCAATTTCTCTGTTTCATAGTCAATAAGAAGGTCAGGGGCATACAGTAAACATGAAGTGAAGCATCGGAATCTATAACTAGTGTCACAGGAATGGTTCAAACATAGACAGTAAGAAGAGTAAGTTTTCTTGTACTTAAGTCGGCATTGTGCCTTTTGTATTTAATTCCGATGCAATGTCTGTGTTTCATCGGTATTGAGACGGTCAGTGGGATACAGTAAACCTGAAGTGAAGCATCGGAATCTATAACTAGCGTCACAGGAATGGTTCAAAACACAGACAGTTAGAAGAGTCTGTTATCTTGTACTTAAGTCGGCATTGTGGGTTTTGTATTTAATTCCGAAGCAATTTCTGTGTTTGATCGTCAAGAAGAAAGTCAGAGGGATACAGTAAACCTGATGTAAATCATCGTAAATTATAACGAGTGTCATATGAATGGTTCAAAACATAGACAGTAAGAAGAGTCAGTTTTCTTGTACTTAGGTCGGCATTGTAGCTTTTGTATTTAATTCCGATGCAATTTCTGTGTTTCGTCGTGAATAAGAATGTCAGAGGTATACAGTAAACCTGTAGTGAAGCATCGGAATCTATAACTAGTGTCACAGGAATGGTTTAAAACATAGACAGTATGGAGGTTTAGTTTTCTTGTACTTAAGTCGGCATTGTGCCTTTTGTACTTAATTCCGATGCAATTCCTGTGTTTCATCGTCAATAAGAAGGTCAGAGCGATACAGTAAACCTGCAGTGAAGCATCAGAATCTATAACTAGTGTCACATGAATGTTTCAAATCATAGACAGTAAGAAGAGTCAGTTTTCTTGTACTTAAGTCGGCATTGTGCCTTTTGTATTTAATTCCGAAGCAATTTCTGTGTTTCATCGTCAATAAGAAGGTCAGAGGTATACAGTTAACCTGAAGTGAAGCATCGGAATCTATAACAAGTGTCACATGTATGGCTCAAAACATAGACAGTAAGAAGGGTCAGTTTTCTTGTACTTAAGTTGGCATTGTGCCTTTTGTATTTAATTCCGAGGCAATTTCTGTGTTTCATCGTCAATAAGAAGGTCAGAGGAATACAGTAAACCTGATGTGAAGCATCGGAATCTATATCTAGTGTCACAGGAATGGTTTTAATCATAGACAGTAAGAAGAGTCAGTTTTCTTGTACTTAGGTCGGCATTGTGCCTTTTGTATTTAATTCCGATGCAATTTCTGTGTTTCATCGTCAATAAGAAGGTCAGAGGGATACAGTAAACCCGAAGTGAAGCATCGGAAACTGTAATTAATGACACATGAATGGTTCAAAACATAGACAGTAAGAAGAGTTAGTTTTCTTGTATTTAAATCAGCATTGTGCATTTTGTATTTAATTTCGATGCAATTTCTGTGTTTCATCGTCAATAAGAAGGTCAGAGGGATACGTTAAACCTGAAGTGAAACATCAGAATCTATAACTAGTGCCACAGGAATGGTTGAAAACATAGACAGTAGGAAGAGTCAGTTTTCTTGTACTTAAGTCGGCATTGTGCCTTTTGTATTAAATTCCGATGCAATTCATGTGTTTCATCGTCAATATGAAGTCAGAGGCATACAGTAAACCTGAAGTGAAGCATCGGAATCTATAACTAGTGTCACAGGAATGGTTCAGAACATAGACAGTAAGCAGAGTCAGTCTTCTTGTACTTCAGTCGGCATTGTGCCTTTTGTATTTAATTCCGATGCAATTTCTGTGTTTCATCGTCAATAAGAAGGTCAGACGGATACAGTAAACGTGAAGTGAAGCATCGGAATTTATATTTAGTGTCACAGGAATATTTCAAAACATAGACAGTAAGAAGAGTCAGTTATCTTGCACTTAAGTCGGCATTGTGCCTTTTGTATTTAATTCCGAAGCAATTTCTGTGTTTCATCGTCAATAAGAAGGTCAGAGGTATACAGTTAACCTGAAGTGAAGCATCGGAATCTATAACAAGTGTCACAGGTATGGTTCAATACATAGACAGTAAGAAGAGTCAGTTTTCTTGTACTTAAGTCAGCATTGTGCCTTTTGTATTTAATGCCGATGCAATTTCTGTTTTTCATCGTCAGTAAGAAGGTCAGAGGGATACAGTAAACCTGAAGTGAAGCATCGGAATCTATAACTAGTGTCACAGGAATGGTTCAAATCATAGACAGTAAGAAGAGTCAGTTTTCTTGTACTTAAGTCTGCATTGGGCCCTTTCTATTTAATTACGATGCAATTTCTGTGCTTAATCGTCAATAAGAAGCTCAGAGGGATACAGTAAACCTGAAGTGAAGCATCGGAATCTATAACTAGTGTCACAGGAATGGTTGAAAGCATAGACAGCAAGAAGAGTGAGTTTTCTTGTACTTAAGTCGGCATTGTGCCTTTTGTATTAAATTCCGATGCAATTCATGTGTTTCATCGTCAATATGAAGTCAGAGGCATACAGTAAACCTGAAGTGAAGCATCGGAATCTATAACTAGTGTCACAGGAATGGTTCAGAACATAGACAGTAAGCAGAGTCAGTCTTCTTGTACTTCAGTCGGCATTGTGCCTTTTGTATTTAATTCCGATGCAATTTCTGTGTTTCATCGTCAATAAGAAGGTCAGACGGATACAGTAAACGTGAAGTGAAGCATCGGAATTTATATTTAGTATCACAGGAATGGTTCAAAACATAGACAGTAAGAAGAGTCAGTTATCTTGCACTTAAGTCGGCATTGTGCCTTTTGTATTTAATTCCGAAGCAATTTCTGTGTTTCATCGTCAATAAGAAGGTCAGAGGTATACAGTTAACCTGAAGTGAAGCATCGGAATCTATAACAAGTGTCACAGGTATGGTTCAATACATAGACAGTAAGAAGAGTCAGTTTTCTTGTACTTAAGTCAGCATTGTGCCTTTTGTATTTAATGCCGATGCAATTTCTGTTTTTCATCGTCAGTAAGAAGGTCAGAGGGATACAGTAAACCTGAAGTGAAGCATCGGAATCTATAACTAGTGTCACAGGAATGGTTCAAATCATAGACAGTAAGAAGAGTCAGTTTTCTTGTACTTAAGTCGGCATTGTGCCTTTTGTATTTAATTCCGAAGCAATTTCTGTGTTTCATCGTCAATAAGAAGGTCAGAGGTATACAGTTAACCTGAAGTGAAGCATCGGAATCTATAACAAGTGTCACATGTATGGCTCAAAACATAGACAGTAAGAAGGGTCAGTTTTCTTGTACTTAAGTCGGCATTGTGCCTTTTGTATTTAATTCCGATTCAATTTCTGTGTTTCATCGTCAAGAAGAAGGTCAGAGGGATACAGTTATCCTGAAGTAAAGCATCGTAATCTATATCGAGTGTCACATGAATGGTTCAAAATATAGACAGTAAGAAGAGTCAGTTTTCTTGTACTTAAGTCCGCATTGTAGCTTTTATATTTAATTCCGATGCAATTTCTGTGTTTCATCGTCAGTAAGAAGGTCAGAGGGATACAGTAAACCTGAAGTGATGCATCGGAATCTATAACTAGTGTCACAGGAAAGGTTCAAATCATAGGCAGTAAGAAGAATCAGTTTTCTTGTACTTAAGTCGGCTTTGGGCCTTTTCTATTTAATTACGATGCAATTTCTGTGTTTCATCGTCAATAAGAAGCTCAGAGGGATACAGCAAACCTGAAGTGAGGCATCGGAATCTATAACTAGTGTCACAGGAATGGTTCAAAACATAGACAGTAAGAAGAGTCAGTTTTCTTGTACTTATGTCGGCATTGTGCCTTTTGTATTTAATTCCGATGCAATTTCTGTGTTTCATCGTCAAGAAGAAAGTCAGAGGGATACAGTAAACCTGATGTAAAGCATCGTAATCTATATCGAGTGTCACATGAATGGTTCAAAATATAGACAGTAAGAAGAGTCAGTTTTCTTGTACTAAAGTCGGCATTGTACATTTTGTATTTAATTCCGATGCAATTTCTGTGTTTCACCGTCAATAAGAAGGGCAGAGGGATACTGTAAACCTGAAGTGAAGCATCGGAATCTATAACTAGTGTAACAGGAATGGTTCAAAACATAGACAGCATGAAGTGTCAGCTTTCTTGTACTTAAGTTGGCATTGTGCCTTTTGTATTTAACTCCGATGCAATTTCAGTGTTTCATCGTCAATAAGAAGGTCAGAGGGATATAGTGAGCCTGAAGTAGAGCATCGGAATCTATAACGAGTTTCACATGAATGGTTCAAACCATAGACAGTAAGAAGAGTCAGTTTTCTTGTACTTAAGTTGGCATTGTGCCTTTTGTATTTAATTCCGAGGCAATTTCTGTGTTTCATCGCCAATAAGAAGGTCAGAGGAATACAGTAAACCTGATGTGAAGCATCGGAATCTATATCTAGTGTCACAGGAATGGTTTTAATCATAGACAGTAAGAAGAGTCAGTTTTCTTGTACTTAGGTCGGCATTGTGCCTTTTGTATTTAATTCCGATGCAATTTCTGTGTTTCATCGTCAATAAGAAGGTCAGAGGGATACAGTAAACCCGAAGTGAAGCATCGGGAACTGTAATTAATGACACATGAATGGTTCAAAACATAGACAGTAAGAAGAGTTAGTTTTCTTGTATTTAAATCAGCATTGTGCATTTTGTATTTAATTTCGATGCAATTTCTGTGTTTCATCGTCAATAAGAAGGTCAGAGGGATACGTTAAACCTGAAGTGAAACATCAGAATCTATAACTAGTGCCACAGGAATGGTTGAAAACATAGACAGTAGGAAGAGTCAGTTTTCTGGTACTTAAGTCGGCATTGTGCCTTTTGTATTAAATTCCGATGCAATTCATGTGTTTCATCGTCAATATGAAGTCAGAGGCATACAGTAAACCTGAAGTGAAGCATCGGAATCTATAACTAGTGTCACAGGAATGGTTCAGAACATAGACAGTAAGCAGAGTCAGTCTTCTTGTACTTCAGTCGGCATTGTGCCTTTTGTATTTAATTCCGATGCAATTTCTATGTTTCATCGTCAATAAGAAGGTCAGACGGATACAGTAAACGTGAAGTGAAGCATCGGAATTTATATTTAGTGTCACAGGAATATTTCAAAACATAGACAGTAAGAAGAGTCAGTTATCTTGCACTTAAGTCGGCATTGTGCCTTTTGTATTTAATTCCGAAGCAATTTCTGTGTTTCATCGTCAATAAGAAGGTCAGAGGTATACAGTTAACCTGAAGTGAAGCATCGGAATCTATAACAAGTGTCACAGGTATGGTTCAATACATAGACAGTAAGAAGAGTCAGTTTTCTTGTACTTAAGTCAGCATTGTGCCTTTTGTATTTAATGCCGATGCAATTTCTGTTTTTCATCGTCAGTAAGAAGGTCAGAGGGATATAGTAAACCTGAAGTGAAGCATCGGAATCTATAACTAGTGTCACAGGAATGGTTCAAATCATAGACAGTAAGAAGAGTCAGTTTTCTTGTACTTAAGTCTGCATTGGGCCCTTTCTATTTAATTACGATGCAATTTCTGTGCTTAATCGTCAATAAGAAGCTCAGAGGGATACAGTAAACCTGAAGTGAAGCATCGGAATCTATAACTAGTGTCACAGGAATGGTTGAAAACATAGACAGCAAGAAGAGTGAGTTTTCTTGTACTTAAGTCGGCATTGTGCCTTTTGTATTAAATTCCGATGCAATTCATGTGTTTCATCGTCAATATGAAGTCAGAGGCATACAGTAAACCTGAAGTGAAGCATCGGAATCAATAACTAGTGTCACAGGAATGGTTCAGAACATAGACAGTAAGCAGAGTCAGTCTTCTTGTACTTCAGTCGGCATTGTGCCTTTTGTATTTAATTCCGATGCAATTTCTGTGTTTCATCGTCAATAAGAAGGTCAGACGGATACAGTAAACGTGAAGTGAAGCATCGGAATTTATATTTAGTGTCACGGGAATGGTTCAAAACATAGACAGTAAGAAGAGTCAGTTATCTTGCACTTAAGTCGGCATTGTGCCTTTTGTATTTAATTCCGAAGCAATTTCTGTGTTTCATCGTCAATAAGAAGGTCAGAGGTATACAGTTAACCTGAAGTGAAGCATCAGAATCTATAACAAGTGTCACAGGTATGGTTCAATACATAGACAGTAAGAAGAGTCAGTTTTCTTGTACTTAAGTCAGCATTGTGCCTTTTGTATTTAATGCCGATGCAATTTCTGTTTTTCATCGTCAGTAAGAAGGTCAGAGGGATACAGTAAACCTGAAGTGAAGCATCGGAATCTATAACTAGTGTCACAGGAATGGTTCAAATCATAGACAGTAAGAAGAGTCAGTTTTCTTGTACTTAAGTCGGCATTGGGCCCTTTCTATTTAATTACGATGCAATTTCTGTGCTTAATCGTCAATAAGAAGCTCAGAGGGATACAGTAAACCTGAAGTGAAGCATCGGAATCTATAACTAGTGTCACAGGAATGGTTGAAAACATAGACAGCAAGAAGAGTGAGTTTTCTTGTACTTAAGTCGGCATTGTGCCTTTTGTATTTAATTCCGATGCAATTTCTGTGTTTCATCGTCAAGAAGAAGGTCAGAGGGATACAGTAAACCTGAAGTAAAGCATCGTAATCTATATCGAGTGGCACATGAATGGTTCAAAACATAGAGAGTATGAAGTGCCAGCTTTCTTGTACTTAAGTCGGCATTGTGCCTTTTGTATTTAATTCCGATGCAATTTCAGAGTTTCATCGTCAATAAGAAGGTCAGAGGGATATAGTGAGCCTGAAGGGAAGCATCGGATTCTATAACTAGTGTCACAGGAATTATTCAAAACATAGACAGTAAGAAGATCAGTTTTCTTGTACTTAAGTTGGCATTGTGCCTTTTGTATTTAATCCAATGCGTTAAACTGTGTTTCATCGCCAATAAGATGGACGGAGGGATACGGTAAACCTGAAGTGAAGCATCGGAATCTATAACTAGTGTCACAGGAATTGTTCAAAGCATAGACAGTAAGAAGAGTCAGATTTATTGTACTTATGTCAGCATTGTGCCTTTTGTATTAAATTCCGAAGCGATTGCTGTGTTTCATCGTCAATAACAAGGTCAGAGGGATACAGTAAACCTGCAGTGAAGCATCGGAATTTATAACTAGTGTCACATGAATGGTTCAAAACATAGGCAGTAAGAAGAATCAGTTTTCTTGTACTTCAGTCGGCATTGTGCCTTTTGTATTTAATTCCGATGCAATTTCTGTGTTTCATCGTCAATAAGAAGGTCAGATGGATACAGAAAACCTGAAGTGAAGCATCGGAATTTATATTTAGTGTCACAGGAATGATTCAAAACATAGACAGTAAGAAGAGTCAGTTATCTTGTACTTAGGTCGGCATTGTGCCTTTTGTATTTAATTCCGAGGCAATTTCTGTGTTTCATCGTCAATAAGAAGGTCAGAGGAATACAGTAAACCTGAAGTGAAGCATCGGAATCTATAACTAGTGTCACAGGAATGGTTCAAATCATAGACAGTAAGTAGAGTCAGTTTTCTTGTACTTAGGTCGGCATTGTGCCTTTTGTATTTAATTCCGATGCAATTTCTGTGTTTCATCGTCAATGAGAAGGTCAGAGGGATACAGTAAACCTGAAGTGAAGCTTTGGAATCTATAATTGGTGACACATGAATGGTTCAAAACATAGACAGTAAGAAGAGTCAGTTTTCTTGTATTTAAATCAGCATTGTGCCTTTTGTATTTAATTTCGATGCAATTTCTGTGTTTCATCGTCAATAAGAAGGTCAGAGGGATACAGTAAACCTGAAATGAAGCATCGGAATCTATAACTAGTGTCATATGAATGGTTCAAAGTATAGACAGTAAGAAGAGTCAATTTTCTTGTACTTAAGTCGGCATTGTGCTTTTTGTATTTAATTCCGATGCAATTTCAGTGTTTCATCGTCAATAAGATGGTCAGAGGGATACAGTAAACCTGAAGTGAAGCATCGGAATCCGTAACTAGTGTCACAGGATTGGTTCAAAACATAGACTGTAAGAAGAGTTTGTTGTCTTGTACTTAAGTCGGCATTGTGCCTTTTGTATTTAATTCCGAGGCAATTTCTGTGTTTCATCGTCAATAAGAAGGTCAGAGGAATACAGTAAACCTGAAGTGAAGCATCGGAATCTATAACTAGTGTCACAGGAATGGTTCAAATCATAGACAGTAAGTAGAGTCAGTTTTCTTGTACTTAGGTCGGCATTGTGCCTTTTGTATTTAATTCCGATGCAATTTCTGTGTTTCATCGTCAATGAGAAGGTCAGAGGGATACAGTAAACCTGAAGTGAAGCTTTGGAATCTATAATTGGTGACACATGAATGGTTCAAAACATAGACAGTAAGAAGAGTCAGTTTTCTTGTATTTAAATCAGCATTGTGCCTTTTGTATTTAATTTCGATGCAATTTCTGTGTTTCATCGTCAATAAGAAGGTCAGAGGGATACAGTAAACCTGAAATGAAGCATCGGAATCTATAACTAGTGTCATATGAATGGTTCAAAGTATAGACAGTAAGAAGAGTCAATTTTCTTGTACTTAAGTCGGCATTGTGCTTTTTGTATTTAATTCCGATGCAATTTCAGTGTTTCATCGTCAATAAGATGGTCAGAGGGATACAGTAAACCTGAAGTGAAGCATCGGAATCCGTAACTAGTGTCACAGGATTGGTTCAAAACATAGACTGTAAGAAGAGTTTGTTGTCTTGTACTTAAGTCGGCATTGTGCCTTTTGTATTTAATTCCGATGCAATTTCTGTGTTTCATCGTTAATAAGACGGTCAGTGGGATACAGTAAACCTGAAGTGAAGCATCGGAATCTATAACTAGCGTCACAGGAATGGTTCAAAACACAGACAGTTAGAAGAGTCAGTAATCTTGTACTTAAGTCGGCATTGTGGCTTTTGTATTTAATTCCGAAGCAATTTCTGTGTTTCATCGTCATGAAGAAGGTCAGAGCGATACAGTAAAACTGAAGTAAAGCATCGTAAACTATAACGAGTGTCATATGAATGGTTCAAAATGTAGACAGTAAGAAGAGTCAGTTTTCTTGTACTTAAGTGGGCATTGTGCCTTTTGTATTTAATTCCGATGCAATTTCAGTGTTTCATCGTCAATAAGAAGGTCAGAGGGATATAGTGAGCCTGAAGTGAAGCATCGGATTGTATAACTAGTGTCACAGGAATTATTCAAAACATAGACAGTAAGAAGATCAGTTTTCTTGTACTTAAGTCGGCATTGTGGCTTTTGTATTTAAGCCGATGCATTAAACTGTGCTTCATCGCTAATAAGAAGGACGGAGGGATACGGTAAACCTGAAGTGAAGCAACGGAATCTATAACTAGTGTCACAGGAATTGTTCAAAGCATAGACAGTAAGAAGAGTCAGATTTCTTGTACTTATGTCAGCATTGTGCCTTTTGTATTAAATTCCGACGCGATTGCTGTGTTTCATCGTCAATAAGAAGGTCAGAGGGATACAGTAAACCTGCAGTGAAGCATCGGAATTTATAACTAGTGTCACATGAATGGTTCAAAACATAGGCAGTAAAAAGAATCAGTTTTCTTGTACGTCAGTCGGCATTGTGCTTTTTGTATTTAATTCCGATGCAATTTCTGTGTTTCATCGTCAATAAGAAGGTCAGAGGGATACAGTAAACCTGAAGTGAAGCATCGGAATTTATATTTAGTGTCACAGGAATGATTCAAAACATAGACAGTAAGAAGAGTCAGTTATCTTGTACTTAAGTCGGCATTGCGCCTTTTGTAATTATTTCCGAAGCAATTTTTGTGTTTCATCGTCAATAAGAAGGTCAGAGGGATACAGTAAACCTGAAGTAAAGCATCGGATCTATAACGAGTTTCAAATGAATGGTTCAAAACATAGACAGTAAGAAGAGTCAGTTTTCTTGTACATAAGTCGGCATTGTGATTTTTGTATTTAATTCCGATGCAATTTCTGTGTTCCATCGCCAATAAGAAGGTCAGAGGGATACAGTGAACCTGAAGTGAAGCATCGGAATCTATAACTAGTGTCACAGGAATGGTTCAAACCATAGGCATTGTGCCTTTTGTATTTAATTCCGAGGCAATTTCTGTGTTTCATCGTCAATAAGAAGGTCAGAGGAATACAGTAAACCTGAAGTGAAGCATCGGAATCTATAACTAGTGTCACAGGAATGGTTCAAATCATAGACAGTAAGGAGAGTCAGTTTTCTTGTACTTAGTTCGGCATTGTGCTTTTTGTATTTAATTCCGATGCAATTTCAGTGTTTCATCGTCAATAAGAAGGTCAGAGGGATACAGTAAACCTGAAGTGAAGCATTAGAATCTATAATTAGTGACACATGAATGGTTCAAAACATAGACAGTAAGAAGAGTCAGTTTTCTTGTATTTAAATGAGCATTGTGCCTTTTGTATTTAATTTCGATGCAATTTCTGTGTTTCATCGTCAATAAGAAGGTCAGAGGGATACAGTAAACATGAAGTGAAGCATCGGAATCTATAACTAGTGTCACAGGAATGGTTCAAAACATAGACAGTAGGAAGGGTCAGTTTTCTTGTACTTAAGTCGGCTTTGTGCCTTTTGTATTTAATTCCGAGGCAATTTCAGTGTTTCATCGTTAATAAGACGGTCAGTGGGATACAGTAAACCTGAAGTGAAGCATCGGAATCTATAACTAGTGTCACAGGAATGGTTCAAATCATAGACAGTAAGGAGAGTCAGTTTTCTTGTACTTAGTTCGGCATTGTGCCTTTTGTATTTAATTCCGATGCAATTTCAGTGTTTCATCGTCAATAAGAAGGTCATAGGGATACAGTAAACCTGAAGCAAAGCATCGGAATCTATAACTAGTGTCACAGGAATGGTTCAAATCATAGACAGTAAGAAGAGTCAGGTTTCTTGTACTTAAGTCGGCATTGTGCCTTTTGTATTTAATTCCGATGCAATTTCAGTGTTTCATCGTCAATAAGAAGGTCAGAGGGATATAGTGAACCTGAAGTGAAGCATCGGATTCTATAACTAGTGTCACAGTAAGATCAGTTTTCTTATACTTAAGTCGGCATTGTGCCTTTTGTATTTAATCCGATACAATTTCGGTGTTTTATCGTCAATAAGGAGTTCGGAGGGATACGGTAAACCTGAAGTGAAGCATCGGAATCTGTAACTAGTGTCACAGGAATTGTTCAAAGCATAGACAGTATGAAGAGTCAGTTTTCTTGTACTTAAGTCGGCATTGTGCCTTTTGTTCTTAATTCCGATGCAATTCCTGTGTTTCAGCGTCAATAAGAAGGTCAGAGGGATACAGTAAACCTGCAGTGAAGCATCAGAACCTATAACTAGTGTCACATGAATGTTTCAAATCATAGACCGTAAGAAGAGTCAGTTTTCTTGTATTTAAGTCGGCATTGTGCCTTTTGTATTTAATTCCGAAGGAATTTCTGTTTTTCATCGTCAATAAGAAGGTCAGAGGTATACAGTTAACCTGAAGTGAAGCATCGGAATCTATAACAAGTGTCACAGGTATGGTTCAAAACATAGCCAGTAAGAAGAGTCAGTTTTCTTGTACTTAAGTCAGCATTGTGCCTTTTGTATTTAATTCCGATGCAATTTCTGTGTTTCATCGTCAGTAAGAAGGTCAGAGGCATACAGTAAACCTGAAGGGAAGCATCGGAATCTATAACTAGTGTCACAGGAATGGTTCAAATCATAGACACTAAGAAGAGTCAGTTTTCTTGTACTTAAGTCGGCATTGTGCCTTTTGTATTTAATTCTGATGCAATTTCTGTGTTTCATCGTCAAGAAGAAGGTCAGAGGGATACAGTAAACCTGAAGTAAAGCATCGTAACCTATATCGAGTGTCACATGAATGGTTAAAAATATAGACAGTAAGAAGTGTCAGTTTTCTTGTACTTAAGTTGGCATTGTACCTTTTGTATTTAATTCCGAAGCAATTTCTGTGTTTCATCGTCAATAAGAAGGGCAGAGGGATACTGTAAACCTGAAGTGAAGCATCGGAATCTATAACTAGTGTCACAGGAATGGTTCAAAACATAGACAGTATGAAGAGTCAG
Organism: Schistocerca piceifrons; assembly: GCF_021461385.2. NCBI lineage: Eukaryota > Metazoa > Arthropoda > Insecta > Orthoptera > Acrididae > Schistocerca > Schistocerca piceifrons. The sequence goes on along the minus strand of NW_025728207.1, from coordinate 53,017 downwards.
TTTTCTTGTACTTAAGTCGGCATTGAGCCTTTTGTATTTAATAGCAATGCGATTTATGTGTTTCATCGTCAATATGAAGGTCAGAGGCATACAGTAAACCTGAAGTGAAGCATCCGACTCTATAACTAGTGTCATAGGAATGGTTCAAAACATAGACAGTATGAAGTGTCAGCTTTCTTGTACTTAAGTCGGCATTGTGCCTTTTGTATTTAATTCCGATGCAATTTCAGTGTTTCATCGTCAATAAGAAGGTCAGAGGGATATAGTGAGCCTGAAGTGAAGCATCGGATTCTATAACTAGTGTCACAGGAATTATTCAAAACATAGACAGTAAGAAGATCAGTTTTCCTGTACTTAAGTCGGCATTGTGCCTTTTGTATTTAATCCGATGCAATTACTGTATTTCATCGCCAATAAGAAGGACGGAGGGATACGATAAACCTGAAGTGAAGCATCGGAATCTATAACTAGTGTCACAGGAATTGTTCAAAGCATAGACAGTAAGAAGAGTCAGATTTCTTGTACTTATGTCGGCATTGTGCCTTTTGTATTAAATTCCGATGCAATTTCTGTGTTTCATCGTCAATAAGAAGGTCAGAGGGATACAGTAAACCTGCAGTGAAGCATCGGAATTTATATTTAGTGTCACAGGAATGGTTCAAAACATAGACAGTAAGAAGAGTCAGTTATCTTGTACTTAAATCGGCATTGTGCCTTTTGTATTTATTTCCGAAGCAATTTCTGTGTTTCATCGTCAATGAGAAGGTCAGAGGGATACAGTAAACCTGAAGTAAAGCATCGGAATCTATAACGAGTTTCACATGAATGGTTCAAAACATAGACAGTAAGAAGAGTCAGTTTTCTTGTACACAAGTCGGCATTGTGCCTTTTGCATTTAATTCCGATGCAATTTCTGTGTTTTATCGTCAATAAGAAGGTCAGAGGGATACAGTAAACCTGAAGTGAAGCATCGGAATCTATAACTAGTGTCACAGGAATGGTTCAAAACATAGACAGTAAGAAGAGTCAGTTTTCTTGTACTTAAGTCGACATTGTGCCTTTTGTATTCAATTCCGATGCAATTTCTCTGTTTCATCGTCAATAAGAAGGTCAGAGGCATACAGTAAACCTGAAGTGAAGCATCGGAATCTATAACTAGTGTCACAGGAATGGTTCAAACATAGACAGTAAGAAGAGTAAGTTTTCTTGTACTTAAGTCGGCATTGTGCCTTTTGTATTTAATTCCGATGCAATTTCATTGTTTCATCGCCAATAAGAAGGTCAGAGGGATACAGTGAACCTGAAGTGAAGCATCGGAATCTATAACTAGTGTCACAGGAATGGTTCAAACCATAGACAGTAAGAAGAGTCAGTTTTCTTGTACTTAAGTCGGCATTGTGCCTTTTGTATTTAATTCCGAGGCAATTTCTGTGTTTCATCGTCAATAAGAAGGTCAGGGGAATACAGTAAACCTGAAGTGATGCATCGGAATCTATAACTAGTGTCACAGGAATGGTTCAAATCATAGACAGTAAGAAGAGTCAGTTTTCTTGTACTTAGGTCGGCATTGTGCCTTTTGTATTTAATTCCGATGCAATTTCTGTGTTTCATCGTCAGTAAGAAGGTCAGAGGGATACAGTAAACCCAAAGTGAAGCATCGGAATCTATAATTAGTGACACATGAATGGTTCAAAAGCATAGACTGTAAGAAGAGTCAGTTTTCTTGTATTTAAATCAGCATTGTGCATTTTGTATTTAATTTCGATGCAATTTCTGTGTTTCATCGTCAATAAGAAGGTCAGATTGATACAGTAAACCTGAAGTGAAGCATCGGAATCTATAACTAGTGTCACAGGAATGGTTCAAAACATAGACAGTAAGAAGGGTCTGTTATCTTGTGCTTAAGTCAGCATTGTGCCTTTTGTATTTAATCCCGAAGCAATTTCTGTGTTTCGTCGTCAATAAGAAGGTCAGAGGGATACAGTAAACCTGAAGTGAAGCATCGGAATCCGTAACTAGTGTCACAGGAATGGTTCAAAACATAGACTGTAAGAAGAGTTTGTTTTCTTGTACTTAAGTCGGCATTGTGCCATTTGTATTTAATTCCGATGCAATTTCTGTGTTTCATCGTTAATGAGACGGTCAGTGGGATACAGTAAACCTGAAGTGAAGCATCGGAATCTATAACTAGCGTCACAGGAATGGTTCAAAACACAGACAGTTAGAAGAGTCTGTTATCTTGTACTTAAGTCGGCATTGTGCCTTTTGTATTTAATTCCGATGCAATTTCAGTGTTTCATCGTCAATAAGAAGGTCAGAGGGATATAGTGAACCTGAAGTGAAGCATCAGATTCTATAACTAGTGTCACAGTAAGAAGAGCAGTTTTCTTATACTTAAGTCGGCATTGTGCCTTTTGTATTTAATCCGATTCAATTTCGGTGTTTCATCGTCAATAAGAAACTCAGAGGGATACAGTAAACCTGAAGTGAAGCATCGGAATCTATAACTAGTGTCACAGGAATGGTTCAAAACATAGACAGCAAGAAGAGTCAGTTTTCTTCTACTTAAGTCGGCATTGTGCCTTTTGTATTTAATTCCGATGAAATTTCTGTGTTTCATCGTCAAGAAGAACCTCAGAGGGATACAGTAAACCTGAAGTAAAGCATCGTAATCTATATCGAGTGTCACATGAATGGTTCAAAGTATAGACAGTAAGAAGAGTCAGTTTTCTTGTACTTAAGTCGGCATTGTGCCTTTTGTATTTAATTCCGATGCGATTTATGTGTTTCATGGTCAATATGAAGGTCAGAGGCATACAGTAAACCTGAAGTGAAGCATCCGAATCTATAACTAGTGTCATAGGAATGGTTCAAAACATAGACAGTATGAAGTGTCAGCTTTCTTGTACTTAAGTCGGCATTGTGCCTTTTGTATTTAATTCCGATGCAATTTCAGTGTTTCATCGTCAATAAGAAGGTCAGAGGGATATAGTGAGCCTGAAGTGAAGCATCGGATTCCATAACTAGTGTCAGAGGAATTATTCAAAACATATACAGTAAGAAGATCAGTTTTCTTGTACTTAAGTCGGCATTGTGCCTGTTGTATTTAATCCGATGCAATTACTGTGTTTCAGCGCCAATAAGATAGACGGAGGGATACGATAAACCTGAAGTGAAGCATCGGAATCTATAACTAGTGTCACAGGAATTGTTCAAAGCATAGACGGTAAGAAGAGTCAGATTTCTTGTACTTATGTCGGCATTGTGCCTTTTGTATTAAATTCCGATGCAATTGCTGTGTTTCATCGTCAATAAGAAGGTCAGAGGGATACAGTAAACCTGCAGTGAAGCATCGGAATTTATAACTAGTGTCACATGAATGGTTCAAAACATAGACAGTAAGAAGAGTCAGTTTTCTTGTACTTCAGTCGGCATTGTGCCTTTTGTATTTAATTCCGATGCAATTTCTGTGTTTCATCGTCAATAAGAAGGTCAGAGGGATACAGTAAACCTGAAGTGAAGCATCGGAATTTATATTTAGTGTCACAGGAATGGTTCAAAACATAGACAGTAAGAAGAGTCAGTTATCTTGTACTTAAGTCGGCATTGTGCCTTTTGTATTTATTTCCGAAGCAATTTCTGTGTTTCATCGTCAATGAGAAGGTCAGAGGGATACAGTAAACCTGCAGTGAAGCATCGGAATTTATAACTAGTGTCACATGAATGGTTCAAAACATAGACAGTAAGAAGAGTCAGTTATCTTGTACTTAAGTAGGCATTGTGCCTTTTGTATTTAATTCCGATGCAATTTCTGTGTTTCATCGTCAATAAGAAGGTCAGAGGGATACAGTAATCCTGAAGTGAAGCATCGGAATCTATAACTAGTGTCACAGAAATGGTTCAAAACATAGACAGTATGAGGAGTCAGTTTTCTTGTACTTAAGTCGGCATTGTGCCTTTTGTATTTAATTCCGATGCAATTTATGTGTTTCATCGTCAATATGAAGGTCAGAGGCCTACAGTAAACCTGAAGTGAAGCATCCGAATCTATAACAAGTGTCACAGGAATGGTTCAAAACATAGACAGTATGAAGTGTCAGCTTTCTTGTACTTAAGTCGGCATTGTGCCTATTGTATTTAACTCCGATGCAATTTCAGTGTTTCATCGTCAATAAGAAGGTCAGAGGGATACAGCAAACCTGAAGTGAGGCATCGCAATCTATAACTAGTGTCACAGGAATGGTTCAAAACATAGACAGTAAGAAGAGTCAGTTTTCTTGTACTTATGTCGGCATTGTGACATTTGTAGTTAATTCCGATGCCATTTCTGTGTTTCATCGTCAAGAAGAAGGTCAGAGGGATACAGTAAACCTGATGTAAAGCATCGTAATCTATATCGAGTGTCAAATGAATGGTTCAAAATATAGACAGTAACAAGAGTCAGTTTTCTTGTACTAAAGTCGGCATTGTACATTTTGTATTTAATTCCGATGCAATTTCTGTGATTCATCGTCAATAAGAAGGGCAGAGGGTTACTGTAAACCTGAAGTGAAGCATCGGAATCTATAACTAGTGTCACAGGAATGGTTCAAAACATAGACAGTATGAAGAGTCAGTTTTCTTGTACTTAAGTCGGCATTGTGCCTTTTGTATTTAATTCCGATGCAATTTATGTGTTTCATCGTCAATATGAAGGTCAGAGGCCTACAGTAAACCTGAAGTGAAGCATCCGAATCTATAACAAGTGTCACAGGAATGGTTCAAAACATAGACAGTATGAAGTGTCTGCTTTCTTGTACTTAAGTCGGCATTGTGCCTATTGTATTTAACTCCGATGCAATTTCAGTGTTTCATCGTCAATAAGAAGGTCAGAGGGATATAGTGAGCCTGAAGTAGAGCATCGGAATCTATAACGAGTTTCACATGAATGGTTCAAACCATAGACAGTAAGAAGAGTCAGTTTTCTTGTACTTGCATTTTGTATTTAATTCCGAGGCAATTTCTGTGTTTCATCGTCAATAAGAAGGTCAGAGGAATACAGTAACCCTGAAGTGAAGCATCGGAATCTATATCTAGTGTCACAGGAATGGTTCAATTCATAGACAGTAAGAAGAGTCAGTTTTCTTGTACTTAGGTCGGCATTGTGCCTTTTGTATTTAATTCCGATGCAATTTCTGTGTTTCATCGTCAATAAGAAGGTCAGAGGGATACAGTAAACCCGAAGTGAAGCATCGGAATCTGTAATTAATGACACATGAATGGTTCAAAACATAGACAGTAAGAAGGGTCAGTTTTCTTGCATTTCAATCAGCATTGTGCATTTTGTATTTAATTTCGATGCAATTTCTGTGATATATCGTCAATAAGAAGGTCAGAGGGATATGTTAAACCTGAAGTGAAGCATCGGAATCTATAACTAGTGCCACAGGAATGGTTCAAAACATAGACAGTAAGAAGAGTCAGTTTTATTGTACTTAAGTCGGCATTGTGCCTTTTGTATTTAATTCCGATGCAATTTATGTGTTTCATCGTCTATATGAAGTTAGAGACATACAGTAAACCTGAAGTGAAGCATCGGAATCTATAACTAGTGTCACAGGAATGGTTCAGAACGTAGACAGTAAGAAGAGTCAGTTTTCTTGTACTTCAGTCGGCATTGTGCCTTTTGTATTTGATTCCGATGCAATTTCTGTGTTTCATCGTCAATAAGAAGGTCAGACGAATACAGTAAACCTGAAGTGTAGCATCGGAATTTATATTTAGTGTCACAGGAATGGTTCAAAACATAGACAGTAAGAAGAGTCAGTTATCTTGCACTTAAGTCGCATTGTGCCTTTTGTATTTAATTCCGAAGCAATTTCTGTGTTTCATCGACAATAAGAAGGTCAGAGGGATACAGTTACCCTGAAGTGAAGCATCGGAATCTATATCTAGTGTCACAGGAATGGTTCAAATCATAGACAGTAAGAAGAGTCAGTTTTCTTGTACTTAGGTCGGCATTGTGCCTTTTGTATTTAATTCCGATGCAATTTTTGTGTTTCATCGTCAATAAGAAGGTCAGAGGGATACAGTAAACCCGAAGTGAAGCATCGGAATCTGTAATTAATGACACATGAATGGTTCAAAACATAGACAGTAAGAAGAGTCAGTTTTCTTGTATTTAAATCAGCATTGTGCATTTTGTATTTAATTTCGATGCAATTTCTGTGTTTCATCGTCAGTAAGAAGGTCAGAGGGATACAGTAAACCCGAAGTGAAGCATCGGAATCTATAATTAGTGACACATGAATGGTTCAAAAGCATAGACAGTAAGAAGAGTCAGTTTTCTTGTATTTAAATCAGCATTGTGCATTTTGTATTAAATTTCGATGCAATTTCTGTGTTTCATCGTCAATAAGAAGGTCAGATTGATACAGTAAACCTGAAGTGAAGCATCGGAATCTATAACTAGTGTCACAGGAATGGTTCAAAACATAGACAGCAAGAAGAGTCAGTTATCTTGTGCTTAAGTCAGCATTGTGCTTTTGGATATAATCCCGAAGCAATTTCTGTGTTTCGTCGTCAATAAGAAGGTCAGAGGGATACAGTAAACCTGAAGTGAAGCATCGGAATCCGTAACTAGTGTCACAGGAATGGTTCAAAACATAAACTGTAAGAAGAGTTTGTTTTCCTGTACTTAAGTCGGCATTGTGCCTTTTGTATTTAATTCCGATGCAATTTCTGTGTTTCATCGTTAATGAGACGGTCAGTGGGATACAGTAAACCTGAAGTGAAGCATCGGAATCTATAACTAGCGTCACAGGAATGGTTCAAAACACAGACAGTTAGAAGAGTCTGTTATCTTGTACTTAAGTCGGCATTGTGGGTTTTGTATTTAATTCCGAAGCAATTTCTGTGTTTCATCGTGAAGAAGAAGGTCATAGTGATACAGTAAACCTGAAGTAAAGCATCGTAAACTATAACGAGTGTCATATGAATGGTTCAAAACATAGACAGTAAGAAGAGGCAGTTTTCTTGTACTTAGGTCGGCATTGTAGCTTTTGTATTTAATTCCGATGCAATTTCTGTGTTTCGTCGTGAATAAGAATGTCAGAGGTATACAGTAAACCTGTAGTGAAGCATCGGAATCTATAACTAGTGTCACAGGAATGGTTTAAAACATAGACAGTATGAAGGTTCAGTTTTCTTGTACTTAAGACGGCATTGTGCCTTTTGTATTTAATTCCGATGCAATTTCTGTGTTTCATCGTCAATAAGAAGGTCAGAGGCATACAGTAAACCTGAAGTGAAGCATCGGAATCTATAACTAGTGTCACAGGAATGGTTCAAAACATAGACAGTAAGAAGAGTCAGGTTTTTTGTACTTAAGTCGGCATTGTGCCTTTTGTATTTAATTCCGATGCAATTTCTGTGTTTCATCGTCAATAAGAATGTCAGAGGCATACAGTAAACCTGAAGTGAAGCATCGGAATCTATAACTAGTGTCACAGGAATGGTTCAAAACATAGACAGTAAGAAGAGTCAGGTTTTTTGTACTTAAGTCGGCATTGTGCCTTTTGTATTTAATTCCGATGCAATTTCAGCGTTTCATCGTCAATAAGAAGGTCAGAGGGATATAGTGAACCTGAAGTGAAGCATCGGATTCTATAACTAGTGTCACAGTAAGAAGATCAGTTTTCTTATACTTAAGTCGGCATTGTGCCTTTTGTATTTAATCCGATTCAATTTCGGTGTTTTATCGTCAATAAGAAGGTCAGAGACATACAGTAAACCTGAAGTGGAGCATTCGAATCTATAACTAGTGTCACAGGAATGGTTCAAACCATAGACAGTAAGAAGAGTCAGTTTTCTTGTACTTAAGTCGGCATTGTGCCTTTTGTATTTAATTCCGAGGCAATTTCTGTGTTTCATCGTCAATAAGAAGGTCAGAGGAATACAGTAAACCTGAAGTGAAGCATCGGAATCTATAACTAGGGTCACAGGAATGGTTCATATCATAGACAGTAAGAAGAGTCAGTTTTCTTGTACTTAGGTCGGCATTGTGCCTTTTGTATTTAATTCCGATGCAATATCTGTGTTTCATCGTCAGTAAGAAGGTCAGAGGGATACAGTAAACCCGAAGTGAAGCATCGGAATCTATAATTAGTGACACATGAATGGTTCAAAAGCATAGACAGTAAGAAGAGTCAGTTTCCTTGTATTTAAATCAGCATTGTGCATTTTGTATTTAATTTCGATGCAATTTCTTTGTTTCATCGTCAATAAGAAGGTCAGATTGATACAGTAAACCTGAAGTGAAGAATCGGAATCTATAACTAGTGTCACAGGAATGGTTCGAAACATAGACTGTAAGAAGAGTTTGTTTTCTTGTACTTAAGTCGGCATTGTGCCTTTTGTATTTAATTCCGATGCAATTTCTGTGTTTCATCGTTAATGAGACGGTCAGTGGGATACAGTAAACCTGAAGTGAAGCATCGGAATCTATAACTAGCGTCACAGGAATGGTTCAAAACACAGACAGTTAGAAGAGTCTGTTATCTTGTACTTAAGTCGGCATTGTGGGTTTTGTATTTAATTCCGAAGCAATTTCTGTGTTTCATCGTCAAGAAGAAGGTCATAGGGATACAGTAAACCTGAAGTAAAGCATCGTAAACTATAACGAGTGTCATATGAATGGTTCAAAACATAGACAGTAAGAAGAGTCAGTTTTCTTGTACTTAGGTCGGCATTGTAGCTTTTGTATTTAATTCCGATGCAATTTCTGTGTTTCGTCGTGAATAAGAATGTCAGAGGTATACAGTAAACCTGTAGTGAAGCATCGGAATCTATAACTAGTGTCACAGGAATGGTTTAAAACATAGACAGTATGAAGGTTCAGTTTTCTTGTACTTAAGACGGCATTGTGCCTTTTGTATTTAATTCCGATGCAATTTCTGTGTTTCATCGTCAATAAGAAGGTCAGAGGCATAAAGTAAAGCTGAAGTGAAGCATCGGAATCTATAACTAGTGTCACAGGAATGGTTCAAAACATAGACAGTAAGAAGAGTCAGGTTTTTTGTACTTAAGTCGGCATTGTGCCTTTTGTATTTAATTCCGATGCAATTTCAGTGTTTCAGCGTCAATAAGAAGGTCAGAGGGATATAGTGAACCTGAAGTGAAGCATCGGATTCTATAACTAGTGTCACAGTAAGAAGATCAGTTTTCTTATACTTAAGTCGGCATTGTGCCTTATGTATTTAATCCGATTCAATTTCGGTGTTTTATCGTCAATAAGAAGGTCAGAGGCATACAGTAAACCTGAAGTGAAGCATCGGAATCTATAACTAGTGTCACAGGAATGGTTCATACCATAGACAGTAAGAAGAGTCAGTTTTCTTGTACTTAAGTCGGCATTGTGCCTTTTGTATTTAATTCGGAGGCAATTTCTGTGTGTCATCGTCAATAAGAAGGTCAGAGGAATACAGTAAACCTGAAGTGAAGCATCGGAATCTATAACTAGTGTCACAGGAATGTTTCAAATCATAGACAGTAAGAAGAGTCAGTTACCTTGTGCTTAAGTCGGCATTGTGCCTTTTGTATTTCATCCCGAAGCAATTTCTGTGTTTCATCGTCAATAAGAAGGTCAGAGGGATACAGTAAACCTGAAGTGAAGCATCGGAACCCGTAACTAGTGTTACAGGAATGGTTCAAAACATAGACAGCAAGAAGAGTCAGTTTTCTTCTACTTAAGTCGGCATTGTGCCTTTTGTATTTAATTCCGATGCAATTTCTGTGTTTCATCGTCAAGAAGAAGGTCAGAGGGATACAGTAAACCTGAAGTAAAGCATCGTAAACTATAACGAGTGTCATATGAATGGTTCAAAACATAGACAGTAAGAAGAGTCAGTTTTCTTGTACTTAGGTCGGCATTGTAGCTTTTGTATTTAATTCCGATGCAACTTCTGTGTTTCGTCGTGAATAAGAATGTCAGAGGCATACAGTAAACCTGTAGTGAAGCATCGGAATCTATAACTAGTGTCACAGGAATGGTTTAAAACATAGACAGTATGAAGGTTCAGTTTTCTTGTACTTAAGTCGGCATTGTGCTTTTGTATTTAATTCCGATGCAATTTCTGTGTTTCATCGTCAGTAAGAAGGTCAGAGGGATACAGTAAACCTGAAGTGAAGCATCGGAATCTATAACTAGTGTCACAGGAATGGTTCAAATCATAGACAGTAAGAAGAGTCAGTTTTCTTGTACTTAAGTCGGCATTCGGCCTTTTCTATTTAATTACGATGCAATTTCTGTGTTTCATCGTCAATAAGAAGCTCAGAGGGATACAGTAAACCTGAAGTGAAGCATCGGAATCTATAACTAGTGTCACAGGAATTGTTCAAAGCATAGACAGTAAGAAGAGTCAGATTTCTTGTACTTATGTCGGCATTGTGCCTTTTGTATTAAATTCCGATGCAATTGCTGTTTTTCATCGTCAATAAGAAGGTCAAAGGGATACAGTAAACCTGCAGTGAAGCATAGGAATTTATAACTAGTGTCACATGAATGGTTCAAAACATAGACAGTAAGAAGAGTCAGTTTTCTTGTACTTCAGTCGGCATTGTGCCTTTTGTATTTAATTCCGATGCAATATCTGTGTTTCATCGTCAATAAGAAGGTCAGAGGGATACAGTAAACCTGAAGTGAAGCATCGGAATTTATATTTAGTGTCACAGGAATGGTTCAAAACATAGACAGTAAGAAGAGTCAGTTATCTTGTACTTAAGTCGGCATTGTGCCTTTTGTATTTATTTCCGAAGCAATTTCTGTGTTTCATCGTCATTGAGAAGGTCAGAGGGATACAGTAAACCTGCAGTGAAGCATCGGAATTTATAACTAGTGTCACATGAATGGTTCAAAACATAGACAGTAAGAAGAGTCAGTTATCTTGTACTTAAGTCGGCATTGTGCCTTTTGTATTTAATTCCGATGCAATTTCTGTGTTTCATCGTCAATAAGAAGGTCAGAGGGATACAGTAAACCTGAAGTGAAGCATCGGAATTTATATTTAGTGTCACAGGAATGGTTCAAATCATAGACAGTAAGAAGAGTCAGTTATCTTGTACTTAAGTCGACATTGTGCCTTTTGTATTCAATTCCGATGCAATTTCTGTGTTTCATCGTCAAGAAGAAGGTCAGAGGGATACAGTAAACCTGAAGTGAAGCATCGGAATCTATAACTAGTGTCACAGGAATGGTTTAAAACATAGACAGTATGAAGGTTCAGTTTTCTTGTACTTAAGTCGGCATTGTGCTTTTGTATTTAATTCCGATGCAATTTCTGTGTTTCATCGTCAGTAAGAAGGTCAGAGGGAAACAGTAAACCTGAAGTGAAGCATCGGAATCTATAACTAGTGTCACAGGAATGGTTCAAATCATAGACAGTAAGAAGAGTCAGTTTTCTTGTACTTAAGTCGGCATTCGGCCTTTTCTATTTAATTACGATGCAATTTCTGTGTTTCATCGTCAATAAGAAGCTCAGAGGGATACAGTAAACCTGAAGTGAAGCATCGGAATCTATAACTAGTGTCACAGGAATTGTTCAAAGCATAGACAGTAAGAAGAGTCAGATTTCTTGTACTTATGTCGGCATTGTGCCTTTTGTATTAAATTCCGATGCAATTGCTGTGTTTCATCGTCAATAAGAAGGTCAGAGGGATACAGTAAACCTGCAGTGAAGCATAGGAATTTATAACTAGTGTCACATGAATGGTTCAAAACATAGACAGTAAGAAGAGTCAGTTTTCTTGTACTTCAGTCGGCATTGTGCCTTTTGTATTTAATTCCGATGCAATTTCTGTGTTTCATCGTCAATAAGAAGGTCAGAGGGATACAGTAAACCTGAAGTGAAGCATCGGAATTTATATTTAGTGTCACAGGAATGGTTCAAAACATAGACAGTAAGAAGAGTCAGTTATCTTGTACTTAAGTCGGCATTGTGCCTTTTGTATTTATTTCCGAAGCAATTTCTGTGTTTCATCGTCAATGAGAAGGTCAGAGGGATACAGTAAACCTGCAGTGAAGCATCGGAATTTATAACTAGTGTCACATGAATGGTTCAAAACATAGACAGTAAGAAGAGTCAGTTATCTTGTACTTAAGTCGGCATTGTGCCTTTTGTATTTAATTCCGATGCAATTTCTGTGTTTCATCGTCAATAAGAAGGTCAGGGGGATACAGTAAACCTGAAGTGAAGCATCGGAATCTATAACTAGTGTCAAAGGAATGGTTCAAACATAGACAGTAAGACGAGTAAGTTTTCTTGTACTTAAGTCTAAATTGTGCCTTTTGTATTTAATTCCGATGCAATTTCTGTGTTTCATCGGTAATGAGACGGTCAGTGGGATACAGTAAACCTGAAGTGAAGCATCGGAATCTATAACTAGCGTCACAGGAATGGTTCAAAACACAGACAGTTAGAAGAGTCTGTTATCTTGTTCTTAAGACGGCATTGTGGGTTTTGTATTTAATTCCGAAGCAATTTCTGTGTTTGATCGTCAAGAAGAAGGCCATAGGGATACAGGAAACCTGAAGTAAAGCATCGTAAACTATAACGAGTGTCATACGAATGGTTCAAAACATAGACAGTAAGAAGAGTCAGTTTCCTTGTACTTAGGTCGGCATTGTAGCTTTTGTATTTAATTCCGATGCAATATCTGTGTTTCGTCGTGAATGACAATGTCAGAGGTATACAGTAAACCTGTAGTGAAGCATCGGAATCTATAACTAGTGTCACAGGAATGGTTTTAAACATAGACAGTATGAAGGTTCAGTTTTCTTGTACTTAAGTCGGCATTGTGCCTTTTGTATTTAATTCCGATGCAATTTCTGTGTTTCATCGTCAATAAGAAGGTCAGAGGCATACACTAAACCTGAAGAGAATCATCGGAATCTACAACTAGTGTCACAGGAATGGTTCAAAACATAGACAGTAAGAAGGGTCAGGTTTTTTGTACTTAAGTCGGCATTGTGCCTTTTGTATTTAATTCCGATGCAATTTCAGTGTTTCATCGTCAATAAGAAGGTCAGAGGGATATAGTGAACCTGAAGTGAAGCATCGGATTCTATAACTAGTGTCACAGTAAGAAGATCAGTTTTCTTATACTTAAGTCGGCATTGTGCCTTTTGTATTTAATCCGATTCAATTTCGGTGTTTTATCGTCAATAAGAAGGTCAGAGGCATACAGTAAACCTGAAGTGAAGCATTCGAATCTATAACTAGTGTCACAGGAATGGTTCAAACCATAGACAGTAAGAAGAGTCAGTTTTCTTGTACTTAAGTCGGCATTGTGCCTTTTCTATTTAATTCCGAGGCAATTTCTGTGTTTCATCGTCAATAAGAAGGTCAGAGGAATACAGTAAACCTGAAGTGAAGCATCGGAATCTATAACTAGTGTCACAGGAATGGTTCAAATCATAGACAGTAAGAAGAGTCAGTTTTCTTGTACTTAGGTCGGCATTGTGCCTTTTGTATTTAATTCCGATGCAATTTCTGTGTTTCATCGTCAGTAAGAAGGTCAGAGGGATACAGTAAACCCGAAGTGAAGCATCGGAATCTATAATTAGTGACACATGAATGGTTCAAAGGCATAGACAGTAAGAAGAGTCAGTTTTCTTGTATTTAAATCAGCATTGTGCATTTTGTATTTAATTTCGATGCAATTTCTTTGTTTCATCGTCAATAAGAAGGTCAGATTGATACAGTAAACCTGTAGTGAAGCATCGGAATCTATAACTAGTGTCACAGGAATGGTTTAAAACATAGACAGTATGAAGGTTCAGTTTTCTTGTACTTAAGACGGCATTGTGCCTTTTGTATTTAATTCCGATGCAATTTCTGTGTTTCATCGTCAATAAGAAGGTCAGAGGCATACAGTAAACCTGAAGTGAAGCATCGGAATCTATAACTTGTGTCACAGGAATGGTTCAAAACATAGACAGTAAGAAGAGTCAGGTTTTTTGTACTTAAGTCGGCATTGTGCCTTTTGTATTTAATTCCGATGCAATTTCAGTGTTTCAGCGTCAATAAGAAGGTCAGAGGGATATAGTGAACCTGAAGTGAAGCATCGGATTCTATAACTAGTGTCACAGTAAGAAGATCAGTTTTCTTATACTTAAGTCGGCATTGTGCCTTATGTATTTAATCCGATTCAATTTCGGTGTTTTATCGTCAATAAGAAGGTCAGAGGCATACAGTAAACCTGAAGTGAAGCATCGGAATCTATAACTAGTGTCACAGGAATGGTTCAAACCATAGACAGTAAGAAGAGTCAGTTTTCTTGTACTTAAGTCGGCATTGTGCCTTTTGTATTTAATTCGGAGGCAATTTCTGTGTTTCATCGTCAATAAGAAGGTCAGAGGAATACAGTAAACCTGAAGTGAAGCATCGGAATCTATAACTAGTGTCACAGGAATGGTTCAAATCATAGACAGTAAGAAGAGTCAGTTACCTTGTGCTTAAGTCGGCATTGTGCCTTTTGTATTTCATCCCGAAGCAATTTCTGTGTTTCATCGTCAATAAGAAGGTCAGAGGGATACAGTAAACCTGAAGTGAAGCATCGGAATCCGTAACTAGTGTCACAGGAATGGTTCAAAACATAGACAGCAAGAAGAGTCAGTTTTCTTCTACTTAAGTCGGCATTGTGCCTTTTGTATTTAATTCCGATGCAATTTCTGTGTTTCATCGTCAAGAAGAAGGTCAGAGGGATACAGTAAACCTGAAGTAAAGCATCGTAAACTATAACGAGTGTCATATGAATGGTTCAAAACATAGACAGTAAGAAGAGTCAGTTTTCTTGTACTTAGGTCGGCATTGTAGCTTTTGTATTTAATTCCGATGCAACTTCTGTGTTTCGTCGTGAATAAGAATGTCAGAGGCATACAGTAAACCTGTAGTGAAGCATCGGAATCTATAACTAGTGTAACAGGAATGGTTTAAAACATAGACAGTATGAAGGTTCAGTTTTCTTGTACTTAAGTCGGCATTGTGCTTTTGTATTTAATTCCGATGCAATTTCTGTGTTTCATCGTCAGTAAGAAGGTCAGAGGGATACAGTAAACCTGAAGTGACGCATCGGAATCTATAACTAGTGTCACAGGAATGGTTCAAATCATAGACAGTAAGAAGAGTCAGTTTTCTTGTACTTAAGTCGGCATTCGGCCTTTTCTATTTAATTACATAGCAATTTCTGTGTTTCATCGTCAATAAGAAGCTCAGAGGGATACAGTAAACCTGAAGTGAAGCATCGGAATCTATAACTAGTGTCACAGGAATTGTTCAAAGCATAGACAGTAAGAAGAGTCAGATTTCTTGTACTTATGTCGGCATTGTGCCTTTTGTATTAAATTCCGATGCAATTGCTGTGTTTCATCGTCAATAAGAAGGTCAGAGGGATACAGTAAACCTGCAGTGAAGCATAGGAATTTATAACTAGTGTCACATGAATGGTTCAAAACATAGACAGTAAGAAGAGTCAGTTTTCTTGTACTTCAGTCGGCATTGTGCCTTTTGTATTTAATTCCGATGCAATTTCTGTGTTTCATCGTCAATAAGAAGGTCAGAGGGATACAGTAAACCTGAAGTGAAGCATCGGAATTTATATTTAGTGTCACAGGAATGGTTCAAAACATAGACAGTAAGAAGAGTCAGTTATCTTGTACTTATGTCGGCATTGTGCCTTTTGTATTTATTTCCGAAGCAATTTCTGTGTTTCATCGTCAATGAGAAGGTCAGAGGGATACAGTAAACCTGCAGTGAAGCATCGGAATTTATAACTAGTGTCACATGAGTGGTTCAAAACATAGACAGTAAGAAGAGTCAGTTATCTTGTACTTAAGTCGGCATTGTGCCTTTTGTATTTAATTCCGATGCAATTTCTGTGTTTCATCGTCAATAAGAAGGTCAGAGGGATACAGTAATCCTAAAGTGAAGCATCGGAATCTATAACTAGTGTCACAGAAATGGTTCAAAACATAGACAGTAAGAAGAGTCAGTTGTCTTGTACTTAAGTCGACATTGTGCCTTTTGTATTCAATTCCGATGCAATTTCTCTGTTTAATCGTCAGTAAGAAGGTCAGGGGCATACAGTAAACCTGAAGTGAAGCATCGGAATCTATAACTAGTGTCAAAGGAATGGTTCAAACATAGACAGTAAGACGAGTAAGTTTTCTTGTACTTAAGTCGGCATTGTGCCTTTTGTATTTAATTCCGATGCAATTTCTGTGTTTCATCGGTAATGAGACGGTCAGTGGGATACAGTAAACCTGAAGTGAAGCATCGGAATCTATAACTAGCGTCACAGGAATGGTTCAAAACACAGACAGTTAGAATAGTCTGTTATCTTGTTCTTAAGACGGCATTGTGGGTTTTGTATTTAATTCCGAAGCAATTTCTGTGTTTGATCGTCAAGAAGAAGGTCATAGGGATACAGGAAACCGGAAGTAAAGCATCGTAAACTATAACGAGTGTCATACGAATGGTTCAAAGCATAGACAGTAAGAAGAGTCAGTTTTCTTGTACTTAGGTCGGCATTGTAGCTTTCGTATTTAATTCCGATGCAATTTCTGTGTTTCGTCGTGAATAACAATGTCAGAGGTATACAGTAAACCTGTAGTGAAGCATCGGAATCTATAACTAGTGTCACAGGAATGGTTTTAAACATAGACAGTATGAAGGTTCAGTTTTCTTGTACTTAAGTCGGCATTGTGCCTTTTGTATTTAATTCCGATGCAATTTCTGTGTTTCATCGTCAATAAGAAGGTCAGAGGCATACACTAAACCTGAAGAGAAGCATCGGAATCTACAACTAGTGTCACAGGAATGGTTCAAAACATAGACAGTAAGAAGGGTCAGGTTTTTTGTACTTAAGTCGGCATTGTGTCTTTTGTATTTAATTCCGATGCAATTTCAGTGTTTCATCGTCAATAAGAAGGTCAGAGGGATATAGTGAACCTGAAGTGAAGCATCGGATTCTATAACTAGTGTCACAGTAAGAAGATCAGTTTTCTTATACTTAAGTCGGCATTGTGCCTTTGTATTTAATCCGATACAATTTCGGTGTTTTATCGTCAATAAGAAGTTCGGAGGGATAATGTAAACCTGAAGTGAAGCATCGGAATCTATAACTAGTGTCACAGGAATTGTTCAAAACATAGACAGTATGAAGAGTCAGTTTTCTTGTACTTAAGTCGGCATTGTGCCTTTTGTACTTAATTCCGATGCTATTCCTGTGTTTCATCGTCAATAAGAAGGTCAGAGCGATACAGTAAACCTGCAGTGAAGCATCAGAATCTATAACTAGTGTTACATGAATGTTTCAAATCATAGACAGTAAGAAGAGTCAGTTTTCTTGTACTTAAATCGGCATTGTGCCTTTTGTATTTAATTCCGAAGCAATTTCTGTGTTTCATCGTCAATAAGAAGGTCAGAGGTATACAGTTAACCTGAAGTGAGGCATCGGAATCTATAACAAGTGTCACAGGTATGGTTCAAAACATAGACAGTAAGAAGAGTCAGTTTTCTTGTACTTAAGTCGGCATTGTGCCTTTTGTAATTAATTCCGATTCAATTTCTGTGTTTCATCGTCAAAAAGAAGGTCAGAGGGATACAGTTATCCTGAAGTAAAGCATCGTAACCTATATCGAGTGTCACATGAATGGTTCAAAATATAGACAGTAAGAAGAGTCAGTTTTCTTGTACTGAAGTCGTCATTGTACCTTTTATATTTCATTCCGATGCAATTTCTGTGTTTCATCGTCAGTAAGAAGGTCAGAGGGATACAGTAAACCTGAAGTGACGCATCGGAATCTATAACTAGTGTCACAGGAATTTTTCAAATCATAGGCAGTATGAAGAATCAGTTTTCTTGTACTTAAGTCGGCTTTGGGCCTTTTCTATTTAATTACGATGCAATTTCTGTGTTTCATCGTCAATACGAAGCTCAGAGGGATACAGCAAACCTGAAGTGAGGCATCGGAATCTATAACTAGTGTCACAGGAATGGTTCAAAACATAGACAGTAAGAAGAGTCAGTTTTCTTGTACTTATGTCGGCATTGTGCCATTTGTAGTTAATTCCGATGCAATTTCTGTGTTTCATCGTCAAGAAGAAGGTCAGAGGGATACAGTAAACCTGATGTAAAGCATCGTAATCTATATCGAGTGTCAAATGAATGGTTCAAAATATAGACAGTAAGAAGAGTCAGTTTTCTTGTACTAAAGTCGGCATTGTACATTTTGTATTTAATTCCGATGCAATTTCTGTGTTTCATCGTCAATAAGAAGGGCAGAGGGATACTGTAAACCTGAAGTGACGCATCGGAATGTATAACTAGTGTCACAGGAATGGTTCAAAACATAGACAGTATGAAGAGTCAGTTTTCTTGTACTTAATTCGGCATTGTGCCTTTTGTATTTAATTCCGATGCAATTTATGTGTTTCATCGTCAATATGAAGGTCAGAGGCTTACAGTAAACCTGAAGTGAAGCATCCGAATCTATAACTAGTGTCACAGGAATGGTTCAAAACATAGACAGCATGAAGTGTCAGCTTTCTTGTACTTAAGTCGGCATTGTGCCTATTGTATTTAACTCCGATGCAATTTCAGTGTTTCATCGTCAATAAGAAGGTCAGAGGGATATAGTGAGCCTGAAGTAGAGCATCGGAATCTATAACGAGTTTCACATGAATGGTTCAAACCATAGAGAGTAAGAAGAGTCAGTTTTCTTGTACTTAAGTCGGCATTGTGCCTTTTGTATTTAATTCCGAGGCAATTTCTGTGTTTCATCGTCAATAAGAAGGTCAGAGGAATACAGTAACCCTGAAGTGAAGCATCGGAATCTATATCTAGTGTCACAGGAATGGTTCAAATCATAGACAGTAAGAAGGGTCAGTTTTCTTGTACTTACGTCGGCATTGTGCCTTTTGTATTTAATTCCGATGCAATTTCTGTGTTTCATCGTCAATAAGAAGGTAAGAGGGATACAGTAAACCCAAAGTGAAGCATCGGAATCTGTAATTAATGACACATGAATGGTTCAAAACATAGACAGTAAGAAGAGTCATTTTTCTTGTATTTAAATCAGGATTGTGCATTTTGTATTTAATTTCGATGCAATTTCTGTGATTCATCGTCAATGAGAAGGTCAGAGGGATACGTTAAACCTGAAGTGAAGCATCGGAATCTATAACTAGTGCCACAGGAATGGTTCAAAACATAGACAGTAAGAAGAGTCAGTTTTCTTGTACTTAAGTCGGCATTGTGCCTTTTGTATTTAATTCCGAAGCAATTTATGTGTTTCATCGTCATATAAAGTTAGAGGCATACAGTAAACCTGAAGTGAAGCATCGGAATCTATAACTAGCGTCACAGGAATGGTTCAGAACGTAGACAGTAAGAAGAGTCAGTTTTCTTGTACTTCAGTCGGCATTGTGCCTTTTGTATTTAATTCCGATGCAATTTCTGTGTTTCATTGTCAATAAGAAGGTCAGACGGATACAGTAAACCTGAAGTGAAGCATCGGAATTTATATTTAGTGTCACAGGAATGGTTCAAAACATAGACAGTAAGAAGAGTCAGTTATCTTGCACTTAAGTCGGCATTGTGCCTTTTGTATTTAATTCCGAAGCAATTTCTGTGTTTCATCGTCAATAAGAAGGTCAGAGGGATACAGTAACCCTGAAGTGAAGCATCGGAATCTATATCTAGTGTCACAGGAATGGATCAAATCATAGACAGTAAGAAGAGTCAGTTTTCTTGTACTTAGGTCGGCATTGTGCCTTTTGTATTTAATTCCGATGCAATTTCTGTGTTTCATCGTCAATAAGAAGGTCAGAGGGATACAGTAAACCCGAAGTGAAGCATCGGAATCTGTAATTAATGACACATGAATGGTTCAAAACATAGACAGTAAGAAGAGTCAGTTTTCTTGTATTTAAATCAGCATTGTGCATTTTGTATTTAATTTCGATGCAATTTCTGTGTTTCATCGTCAATAAGAAGGTCAGATTGATACAGTAAACCTGAAGTGAAGCATCGGAATCCGTAACTAGTGTCACAGGAATGGTTCAAAACATAGACTGTAAGAAGAGTTTGTTTTCTTGTACTTAAGTCGGCATTGTGCTTTTGTATTTAATTCCGATGCAATTTCTGTGTTTCATCGTTAATGAGACGGTCAGTGGGATACAGTAAACCTGAAGTGAAGCATCGGAATCTATAACTAGCGTCACAGGAATGGTTCAAAGCACAGACAGTTAGAAGAGTCTGTTATCTTGTACTTAAGTCGGCATTGTGGGTTTTGTATTTATTCCGAAGCAATTTCTGTGTTTCATCGTGAAGAAGAAGGTCATAGTGATACAGTAAACCTGAAGTAAAGCATCGTAAACTATAACGAGTGTCATATGAATGGTTCAAAACATAGACAGTTAGAAGAGTCAGTTTTCTTGTACTTAGGTCGGCATTGTAGCTTTTGTATTTAATTCCGATGCAATTTCTGTGTTTCGTCGTGAATAAGAATGTCAGAGGTATACAGTAAACCTGTAGTGAAGCATCGGAATCTATAACTAGTGTCACAGGAATGGTTTAAAACATAGACAGTATGAAGGTTCAGTTTTCTTGTACTTAAGACGGCATTGTGCCTTTTGTATTTAATTCCGATGCAATTTCTGTGTTTCATCGTCAATAAGAAGGTCAGAGGCATACAGTAAACCTGAAGTGAAGCATTGGAATCTACAACTAGTGTCACAGGAATTGTTCAATACATAGACAGTAAGAAGAGTCAGGTTTTTTGTACTTAAGTCGGCATTGTGCCTTTTGTATTTAATTCCGATGCAATTTCAGTGTTTCATCGTCAATAAGAAGGTCAGAGGGATATAGTGAACCTGAAGTGAAGCATCGGATTCTATAACTAGTGTCACAGTAAGAAGATAAGTTTTCTTATACTTAAGTCGGCATTGTGCCTTTTGTATTTAATCCGATTCAATTTCGGTGTTTTATCGTCAATAAGAAGGTCAGAGGCATACAGTAAACCTGAAGTGAAGCATCGGAATCTATAACTAGTGTCACAGGAATGGTTCAAACCATAGACAGTAAGAAGAGTCAGTTTTCTTGTACTTAAGTCGGCATTGTGCCTTTTGTATTTAATTCCGAGGCAATTTCTGTGTTTCATCGTCAATAAGAAGGTCAGAGGAATACAGTAAACCTGAAGTGAAGCATCAGAATCTATAACTAATGTCACAGGAATGGTTCAAATCATAGACAGTAAGAAGAGTCAGTTACCTTGTGCTTAAGTCGGCATTGTGCCTTTTGTATTTCATCCCGAAGCAATTTCTGTGTTTCATCGTCAATAAAAAGGTCAGAGGGATACAGTAAACCTGAAGTGAAGCATCGGAATCCGTAACTAGTGTCACAGGAATGGTTCAAAACATAGACAGCAAGAAGAGTCAGTTTTCTTCTACTTAAGTCGGCATTGTGCCTTTTGTATTTAATTCCGATGCAATTTCTGTGTTTCATCGTCAAGAAGAAGGTCAGAGGGATACAGTAAACCTGAAGTAAAGCATCGTAAACTAGAACGAGTGTCATATGAATGGTTCAAAACATAGACAGTAAGAAGAGTCAGTTTTCTTGTACTTAGGTCGGCATTGTGGCTTTTGTATTTAACTCCGATGCAATTTCTGTGTTTCATCGTCAAGAAGAAGGTCAGAGGGATACACTAAACCTGAAGTAAAGCATCGTAATCTATATCGAGTGTCACATGAATGGTTGAAAATATAGACAGTAGGAAGAGTCAGTTTTCTTGTACTTAAGTCGGCATTGTACCTTTTGTATTTAATTCCGATGCAATTTCTGTGTTTCATTGTCAATAAGAAGGGCAGAGGGATACTGTAAACCTGAAGTGAAGCATCGGAATCTATAACTAGTGTCACAGGAATGGTTCAAAACATAGACAGTATGAAGAGTCAGTTTTCTTGTACTTAAGTCGGCATTGTGCCTTTTGTATTTAATTCCGATGCGATTTATGTGTTTCATGGTCAATATGAAGGTCAGAGGCATACAGTAAACCTGAAGTGAAGCATCCGAATCTATAACTAGTGTCATAGGAATGGTGCAAAACATAGACAGTATGAAGTGTCAGCTTTCTTGTACTTAAGTCGGCATTGTGCCTTTTGTATTTAATTCCGATGCAATTTCAGTGTTTCATCGTCAATAAGAAGGTCAGAGGGATATAGTGAGCCTGAAGTGAAGCATCGGATTCCATAACTAGTGTCACAGGAATTATTCAAAACATAGACAGTAAGAAGATCAGTTTTCTTGTACTTAAGTCGGCATTGTGCCTGTTGTATTTAATCCGATGCAATTACTGTGTTTCAGCGCCAATAAGAAAGACGGAGGGATACGATAAACCTGAAGTGAAGCATCGGAATCTATAACTAGTGTCACAGGAATTGTTCAAAGCATAGACAGTAAGAAGAGTCAGATTTCTTGTACTTATGTCGGCATTGTGCCTTTTGTATTAAATTCCGATGCAATTGCTGTGTTTCATCGTCAATAAGAAGGTCAGAGGGATACAGTAAACCTGCAGTGAAGCATCGGAATTTATAACTAGTGTCACATGAATGGTTCAAAACATAGACAGTAAGAAGAGTCAGTTTTCTTGTACTTCAGTCGGCATTGTGCCTTTTGTATTTAATTCCGATGCAATTTCTGTGTTTCATCGTCAATAAGAAGATCAGAGGGATACAGTAAACCTGAAGTGAAGCATCGGAATTTATATTTAGTGTCACAGGAATGGTTCAAACATAGACAGTAAGAAGAGTCAGTTATCTTGTACTTAAGTCGGCATTGTGCCTTTTGTATTTATTTCCGAAGCAATTTCTATGTTTCATCGTCAATGAGAAGGTCAGAGGGATACAGTAAACCTGCAGTGAAGCATCGGAATTTATAACTAGTGTCACATGAATGGTTCAAAACATAGACAGTAAGAAGAGTCAGTTATCTTGTACTTAAGTCGGCATTGTGCCTTTTGTATTTAATTCCGATGCAATTTCTGTGTTTCATCGTCAATAAGAAGGTCGGAGGGATACAGTAAACCTGAAGTGAAGCATCGGAATCTATAACTAGTGTCACAGAAATGGTTCAAAACATAGACAGTAAGAAGAATCAGTTGTCTTGTACTTAAGTCGACATTGTGCCTTTTGTATTCAATTCCGATGCAATTTCTCTGTTTCATCGTCAATAAGAAGGTCAGGGGCATACAGTAAACCTGAAGTGAAGCATCGGAATCTATAACTAGAGTCAAAGGAATGGTTCAAACATAGACAGTAAGAAGAGTAAGTTTTCTTGTACTTAAGTCGGCATTGTGCCTTTTGTATTTAATTCCGATGCTATTTCTGTGTTTCATCGGTAATGAGACGGTCAGTGGGATACAGTAAACCTGAAGTGAAGCATCGGAATCTATAACTAGCGTCACAGGAATGGTTCAAAACACAGACAGTTAGAAGAGTCTGTTATCTTGTACTTAAGTCGGCATTGTGGGTTTTGTATTTAATTCAGAAGCAATTTCTGTGTTTGAGCGTCAAGAAGAAGGTCATAGGGATACAGTAAACCTGAAGTAAAGCATCGTAAACTATAACGAGAGTCATACGAATGGTTCAAAACATAGACAGTAAGAAGAGTCAGTTTTCTTGTACTTAGGTCGGCATTGTAGCTTTTGTATTTAATTCCGATGCAATTTCTGTGTTTCGTCGTGAATAAGAATGTCAGAGGTATACAGTAAACCTGTAGTGAAGCATCGGAATCTATAACTAGTGTCACAGGAATGGTTTTAAACATAGACAGTATGAAGGTTCAGTTTTCTTGTACTTAAGTCGGCATTGTGCCTTTTGTATTTAATTCCGATGCAATTTCTGTGTTTCATCGTCAATAAGAAGGTCAGAGGCATACACTAAACCTGAAGTGAAGCATCGGAATCTACAACTAGTGTCACAGGAATGGTTCAAAACATAGACAGTATGAAGGGTCAGGTATTTTGTACTTAAGTCGGCATTGTGCCTTTTGTATTTAATTCCGATGCAATTTCAGTGTTTCATCGTCAATAAGAAGGTCAGAGGGATATAGTGAAAATGAAGTGAAGCATCGGATTCTATAACTAGTGTCACAGTAAGAAGATCAGTTTTCTTATTTTTAAGTCGGCATTTTGCCTTTTGTATTTAATCCGATACAATTTCGGTGTTTTATCGTCAATAAGAAGTTCGGAGGGATAATGTAAACCTGAAGTGAAGCATCGGAATCTATAACTAGTGTCACAGGAATTGTTCAAAGCATAGACAGTATGAAGAGTCAGTTTTCTTGTACTTAAGTCGGCATTGTGCCTTTTGTATTTAATTCCGAGGCAATTTATGTGCTTCATCGTCAATAAGAAGCTCAGAGGGATACAGTAAACCTGAAGTGAGGCATCGGAATCTATAACTAGTGTCACAGGAATGGTTCAAAACATAGACAGTAAGAAGAGTCAGTTTTCTTGTACTTATGTCGGCATTGTGCCATTTGTAGTTAATTCCGATGCAATTTCTGTGTTTCATCGTCAAGAAGAAGGTCAGAGGGATACAGTAAACCTGATGTAAAGCATCGTAATCTATATCGAGTGTCACATGAATGGTTCAAAATATAGACAGTAAGAAGAGTCAGTTTTCTTGTACTAAAGTCGGCATTGTACATTTTGTATTTAATTCCGATGCAATTTCTGTGTTTCATCGTCAATAAGAAGGGCAGAGGGATACTGTAAACCTGAAGTGAAGCATCGGAATCTATAACTATTGTCACAGGAATGGTTCAAACATAGACAGTATGAAGAGTCAGTTTCTTTTACTTAAGTCGGCATTGTGCCTTTTGTATTTAATTCCGATGCAATTTATGTGTTTCATCGTCAATATGAAGGTCAGAGGCTTACAGTAAACCTGAAGTGAAGCATCCGAATCTATAACTAGTGTCACAGGAATGGTTCAAAACATAGACAGTATGAAGTGTCAGCTTTCATGTACTTAAGTCGGCATTGTGCCTATTGTATTTAACTCCGATGCAATTTCAGTGTTTCATCGTCAATAAGAAGGTCAGAGGGATATAGTGAGCCTGAAGTAGAGCATCGGAATCTATAACGAGTTTCACATGAATGGTTCAAACCATAGACAGTAAGAAGAGTCAGTTTTCTTGTACTTAAGTCGGCATTGTGCCTTTTGTATTTAATTCCGAGGCAATTTCTGTGTTTCATCGTCAATAAGAAGGTCAGAGGAATACAGTAACCCTGAAGTGAAGCATCGGAATCTATATCTAGTGTCACAGGAATGGTTCAAATCATAGACAGGAAGAAGAGTCAGTTTTCTTGTACTTAGGTCGGCATTGTGCCTTTTGTATTTAATTCCGATGCAATTTCTGTGTTTCATCGTCAATAAGAAGGTCAGAGGGATACAGTAAACCCGAAGTGAAGCATCGGAAACTGTAATTAATGACACATGAATGGTTCAAAACATAGACAGTAAGAAGAGTCAGTTTTCTTGTATTTAAATCAGCATTGTGCATTTTGTATTTAATTTCGATGCAATTTCTGTGATTCATCGTCAATAAGAAGGTCAGAGGGATACGTTAAACCTGAAGTGAAGCATCGGAATCTATAACTAGTGCCACAGGAATGGTTCAAAACATAGACAGTAAGAAGAGTCAGTTTTCTTGTACTTAAGTCGGCATTGTGCCTTTTGTATTTAATTCCGAAGCAATTTATGTGTTTCATCGTCAATATGAAGTTAGAGGCATACAGTAAACCTGAACTGAAGCATCGGAATCTATAACTAGTGTCACAGGAATGGTTAAGAACGTAGACAGTAAGAAGAGTCAGTTTTCTTGTACTTCAGTCGGCATTGTGCCTTTTGTATTTAATTCCGATGCAATTTCTGTGTTTCATCGTCAATAAGAAGGTCAGACGGATACCGTAAACCTGAAGTGAAGCATCGGAATTTATATTTAGTGTCACAGGAATGGTTCAAAACATAGACAGTAAGAAGAGTCAGTTATCTTGCACTTAAGTCGGCATTGTGCCTTTTGTATTTAATTCCGAAGCAATTTCTGTGTTTCATCGTCAATAAGAAGGTCAGAGGGATACACTAAACCTGAAGTGAAGCATCGGAATCCGTAACTAGTGTCACAGGAATGGTTCAAAACATAGACTGTAAGAAGCGTTTGTTTTCTTGCACTTAAGTCGGCATTGTGCCTTTTGTATTTTATACCGATGCAATTTCTGTGTTTCATCGTTAATAAGACGGTCAGTGGGATACAGTAAACCTGAAGTGAAGCATCGTAATCTATAACTAGCGTCACAGGAATGGTTCAAAACACAGACAGTTAGAAGAGTCAGTTATCATGTACTTAAGTCGGCATTGTGGGTTTTGTATTTACTTCCGAAGCAATCTGTGTTTCATCGTCAAGAACAAGGTCAGAGGGATACAGTAAACCTGAAGTAAAGCATCGTAAACTATAACGAGTGTCATATGAATGGTTCAAAATATAGACAGAAAGAAGAGTCAGTTTTCTTGTACTTAAGTCAGCATTGTAGCTTTTGTATTTAATTCCGATGCAATTTCCGTGTTTCGTCGTGAATAAGAATGTCAGAGGTATACAGTAAACCTGTAGTGAAGCATCGGAATCTATAACTAGTGTCACAGGAATGGTTTAAAACATAGACAGTAAGAAGAGTCAGGTTTCTTGTAATTAAGTCGGCATTGTGCCTTTTGTGTTTAATTCCGATGCAATTTCAGTGTTTCATCGTCAATAAGAAGGTCAGAGGGATATAGTGAACCTGAAGTGAAGCATCGGATTCTATAACTAGTGTCACAGTAAGAAGATCAGTTTCTTTATACTTAAGTCGGCATTATGCCTTTTGTATTTAATCCAATACAATTTCGGTGTTTTATAGTCAATAAGAAGTTCGGTGGGATACGGTAAACCTGAAGTGAAGCATCGGAATCTATAACTAGTGTCACAAGAATTGCTCAAAACATAGACAGTATGAAGAGTCAGTTTTCTTGTACTTAAGTCGGCATTGTGCCTTTTGTATTTAATTCCGAAGCAATTTCTGTGTTTCATCGTCAATAAGAAGGTTAGAGGTATACAGTTAACCTGAAGTGAAGCATCGGAATCTATAACAAGTGTCACAGGTATGGTTCAACACATAGACAGTATGAAGGTTCAGTTTTCTTGCACGTAAGTCGGCATTGTGCCTTTTGTATTTAATTCCGATGCAATTTCTGTGTTTCATCGTCAATAAGGAGGTCAGAGGGATACAGTAAACCTGAAGTGAAGCGTCGGAATTTATATTTAGTGTCACAGGAATGGTTCAAAACATAGACAGTAAGAAGAGTCAGTTATCTTGTACTTATGTCGGCATTGTGGGTTTCGTATTTATTTCCGAAGCAATTTCTGTGTTTCATCGTCAAGAAGAAGGTCAGAGGGATACAGTAAAACTGAAGTAAAGCATCGTAAACTATAACGAGTGTCATATGAATGGTTCAAAATATAGACAGAAAGAAGAGTCAGTTTTCTTGTACTTAAGTCAGCATTGCAGCTTTTGCTTTTAATTCCGATGCAATTTCTGTGTTTCGTCGTGAATAAGAATGTCAGAGGTATACAGTAAACCTGTAGTGAAGCATCGGAATCTATAACTAGCGTCACAGGAATGGTTTAAATCATAGACAGTATGAAGGTTCAGTTTTCTTGTACGTAAGTCGGCATAGTGCCTTTTGTATTTAATTCCGATGCAATTTCTGTGTTTCATCGGCAATAAGAAGGTCAGAGGCATACAGTAAACCTGAAGTGAAGCATCGGAGTCTATAACTAGTGTTACAGGAATGTTTCTAAACAAAGACAGTAAAAAGAGTCAGGTTTCTTGTACTTAAATCGGCATTGTGCCTTTTGTATTTAATTCCGATGCAATTTCAGTGTTTCTTCGTCAATAAGAAGGTCAGAGGGATATAGTGAACCTGAAGTGAAGCATCGGATTCTATAACTAGTGTCACAGTAAGAAGATCAGTTTTCTTATACTTAAGTCGGCATTGTGCCTTTTGTATTTAATCCAATACAATTTCGGTGTTTTATCGTCAATAAGAAGTTCGGAAAGATACGGTAAACCTGAAGTGAAGCATCGGAATCTATAACTAGTGTCACAGGAATTGCTCAAAACATAGACAGTATGAAGAGTCAGGTTTCTTGTACTTAAGTCGGCATTGTGCCTTTTGTACTTAATTCCGATGCAATTCCTGTGTTTCATCGTCAATAAGAAGGTCAGAGGGATACAGTAAACCTGAAGTGAAGCATCGGAATCTATAACTAGTGTCACAGGAATGGTTCAAAACATAGACAGTAAGAAGAGTCAGTTTTCTTGTACTTAAGTCGGCATTGTGCCTTTTGTGTTTAATTCCGATGCAATTTCTGTGTTTCATCGTCAAGAAGAAGGTCAGAGGGATACAGTAAACCTGAAGTGAAGCATCGGAATCTATAACTAGTGTCACAGGAATGGTTCAAATCATAGACAGTAAGAAGGGTCAGTTTTCTTGTACTTAAGTCGGCATTATGCATTTTCTATTTAATTCCGATGCAATTTCTGTGTTTCATCGTCAATAAGAAGCTCAGAGGGATACAGTAAACCTGAAGTGAAGCATCGGAATTTATATTTAGTGTCACAGGAATGGTTCAAACATAGACAGTAAGAAGAGTCAGTTATCTTGTACTTAAGTCGGCATTGTGCCTTTTGTATTTATTTCCGAAGCAATTTCTATGTTTCATCGTCAATGAGAAGGTCAGAGGGATACAGTAAACCTGCAGTGAAGCATCGGAATCTATAACTATTGTCAAAAGAATGGTTCAAACATAGACAGTAAGAAGAGTAAGTTTTCTTGTACTTAAGTCGGCATTGTGCCTTTTGTATTTAATTCCGATGCAATTTCTGTGTTTCATCGGTAATGAGACGGCCAGTGGGATACAGTAAACCTGAAGTGAAGCATCGGAATCTATAACTAGCGTCACAGGAATGGTTCAAAACACAGACAGTTAGAAGAGTCAGTTTTCTTGTACTTAAGTCGGCATTGTGTTTATTGTATTTAATTCCGAAGCAATTTCTGTGTTTGATCGTCAAGAAGAAGGTCATAGGGATACAGTAAACCTGAAGTAAAGCATCGTAAACTATAACGAGTGTCATACGAATGGTTCAAAACATAGACAGTAAGAAGAGTCAGTTTTCTTGTACTTAGGTCGGCATTGTAGCTTTTGTATTTAATTCCAATGCAATTTCTGTGTTTCGTCGTGAATAAGAATGTCAGAGGTATACAGTAAACCTGTAGTGAAGCATCGGAATCTATAACTAGTGTCACAGGAATGGTTTTAAACATAGACAGTATGAAGGTTCAGCTTTCTTGTACTTAAGTCGGCATTGTGCCTTTTGTATTTAATTCCGATGCAATTTCTGTGTTTCATCGTCAATAAGAAGGTCAGAGGCATACACTAAACCTGAAGTGAAGCATCGGAATCTACAACTAGTGTCACAGGAATGGTTCAAAACATAGACAGTAAGAAGGGTCAGGTATTTTGAACTTAAGTCGGCATTGTGCCTTTTGTACTTAATTCCAATGCAATTTCAGTGTTTCATCGTCAATAAGAAGGTCAGAGGGATATAGTGAACCTGAAGTGAAGCATCGGATTCTATAACTAGTGTCACAGTAAGAAGATCAGTTTTCTTATACTTAAGTCGGCATAGTGCCTTTTGTATTTAATCCGATACAATTTCGGTGTTTTATCGTCAATAAGAAGTTCGGAGGGACAATGTAAACCTGAAGTGAAGCATCGGAATCTACAACTAGTGTCACAGGAATTGTTCAAAACATAGACAGTATGAAGAGTCAGTTTTCTTGTACTTAAGTCGGCATTGTGCCTTTTGTACTTAATTCCGATGCAATTCCTGTGTTTCATCGTCAATAAGAAGGTCAGAGCGATACAGTAAATCTGCAGTGAAGCATCAGAATCTATAACTAGTGTCACATGAATGTTTCAAATCATAGACAATAAGAACAGTCAGTTCTCTTGTACTTAAATCGGCATTGTGCCTTTTGTATTTAATTCCGAAGCAATTTCTGTGTTTCATCGTCAATAAGAAGGTCAGAGGTATACAGTTAACCTGAAGTGAAGCATCGGAATCTATAACAAGTGTCACAGGTATGGTTCAAAGCATTGACAGTAAGAAGAGTCAGTTTTCTTGTACTTAAGTCGGCATTGTGCCTTTTGTATTTAATTCCGATTCAATTTCTGTGTTTCATCGTCAAGAAGAAGGTCAGAGGGATACAGTTATCCTGAAGTAAAGCATCGTAACCTATATCGAGTGTCACATGAATGGTTCAAAATATAGACAGTAAGAAGAGTCAGATTTCTTGTACTGAAGTCGTCATTGTACATTTTATATTTAATTCCGATGCAATTTCTGTGTTTCATCGTCAGTAAGAAGGTCAGAGGGATACAGTAAACCTGAAGTGACGCATCGGAATCTATAACTAGTGTCACAGGAATGGTTCAAATCATATGCAGTAAGAAGAATCAGTTTTCTTGTACTTAAGTCGGCTTTGGGCCTTTTCTATTTAATTACGATGCAATTTCTGTGTTTCATCGTCAATAAGAAGCTCAGAGGGATACAGTAAACCTGAAGTGAGGCATCGGAATCTATAACTAGTGTCACAGGAATGGTTCAAAACATAGACAGTAAGAAGAGTCAGTTTTCTTGTACTTAGGTCGGCATTGTGCCTTTTGTATTTAATTCCGATGCAATTTCTGTGTTTCATCGTCAATAAGAAGGTCAGAGGGATACAGTAACCCTGACGTGAAGCATCGGAATCCATATCTAGTGTCACAGGAATGGTTCAAATCATAGACAGTAAGAAGAGTCAGTTTTCTTGTACTTAGGTCGGCATTGTGCCTTTTGTATTTAATTCCGATGCAATTTCTGTGTTTCATCGTCAATAAGAAGGTCAGAGGGATACAGTAAACCCGAAGTGAAGCATCGGAATCTGTAATTAATGACACATGAATGGTTCAAAACATAGACAGTAAGAAGAGTCAGTTTTCTTCTATTTAAATCAGCACTGTGCATTTTGTATTTAATTTCGATGCAATTTCTGTAATTCATCGTCAATAAGAAGGTTAGAGGGATACGTTAAACCTGAAGTGAAGCATCGGAATCTATAACTAGTGCCACAGGAATGGTTCAAAACATAGACAGTAAGAAGAGTCAATTTTCTTGTACTTAAGTCGGCATTGTGCCTTTTGTATTTAATTCCGATGCAATTTATGTGTTTCATCGTCAATATGAAGTTAGAGGCATACAGTAAACCTGAAGTGAAGCATCGGAATCTATAACTAGTGTCACAGGAATGGTTCAGAACGTAGACAGTAAGAAGAGTCAGTTTTCTTGTACTTCAGTCGGCATTGTGCCTTTTGTATTTAATTCCGATGCAATTTCTGTGTTTCATCGTCAATAAGAAGGTCCGACGGATACAGTAAACCTGAAGTGAAGCATCGGAATTTATATTTAGTGTCACAGGAATGGTTCAAAACATAGACAGTAAGAAGAGTCAGTTATCTTGTACTTAAGTCGGCATTATGCCTTTTCTATTTAATTCCGATGCAATTTCTGTGTTTCATCGACAATAAGAAGCTCAGAGGGATACAGTAAACCTGAAGTGAAGCATCGGAATCTATAACTAGTGTCACATGAATGGTTCAAAACATAGACAGTAAGAAGAGTCAGTTTTCTTGTACTTAAGTCGGCATTGTGGGTTTTGTATTTATTTCCGAAGCAATTTCTGTGTTTCATCGTCAAGAACAAGGTCAGAGGGATACAGTAAACCTGAAGTAAAGCATCGTAAACTATAACGAGTGTCATATGAATGGTTCAAAATATAGACAGAAAGAAGAGCCAGTTTTCTTGTACTTAAGTCAGCATTGTAGCTTTTGTATTTAATTCCGATGCAATTTCTGTGGTTCGTCGTGAATAAGAATGTCAGAGGTATACAGTAAACCTGTAGTGAAGCATCAGAATCTATAACTAGTGTCACAGGAATGGTTTAAAACATTGACAGTATGAAGGTTCAGTTTTCTTGTACTTAAGTCGGCATTGTGCCTTTTGTATTTAATTCCGATGCAATTTCTTTGTTTCATCGTCAATAAGAAGGTCAGAGGCATACAGTAAACCTGAAGTGAAGCATCGGAGTCTATAACTAGTGTCACAGGAATGGTTCTAAACATAGACAGTAAGAAGAGTCAGGTTTCTTGTACTTAAGTCGGCATTGTGCCTTTTGTATTTAATTCCGATGCAATTTCAGTGTTTCATCGTCAATAAGAAAATCAGAGGGATATAGTGAACCTGAAGTGAAGGATCGGATTCTATAACTAGTGTCACAGTAAGAAGATCAGTTTCTTTATACTTAAGTCGGCATTGTGCCTTTTGTATTTAATCCAATACAATTTCGGTGTTTTATAGTCAATAAGAAGTTCGGTGGGATACGGTAAACCTGAAGTGAAGCATCGGAATCTATAACTAGTGTCACAGGAATTGCTCAAAACATAGACATTATGAAGAGTCAGTTTTCTTGTACTTAAGTCGGCATTGTGCCTTTTGTATTTAATTCCGAAGCAATCTCTGTGTTTCATCGTCAATAAGAAGGTTAGAGGTATACAGTTAACCTGAAGTGAAGCATCGGAATCTATAACAAGTGTCACAGGTATGGTTCAAAACATAGACAGTAAGAAGAGTCAGTTTTCTTGTACTAAAGTCCGCATTCTGCCTTTTGTATTTAATTCCGATGCAATTTCTGTGATTCATCGTCAGTAAGAAGGTCAGAGGGATACAGTAAACCTGAAGTGAGGCATCGGAATCCATAACTAGTGTCACAGGAATGGTTCAAATCATAGACAGTAAGAAGAGTCAGTTATCTTGTATTTAAGTCGGCATTATGCCTTTTCTATTTAATTCCGATGCAATTTCTGTGTTTCATCGTCAATAAGAAGCTCAGAGGGATACAGTAAACCTGAAGTGAAGCATCGGAATCCATAACTAGTGTCACAGGAATGGTTCAAAACATAGACAGTAAGAAGAGTCAGTTTTCTTGTACTTAAGTCGGCATTGTGCCTTTTGTATTTAATTCCGATGCAATTTCTGTGTTTCATCGTCAAGAAAAAGGTCAGAGGGATACAGTAAACCTGAAGCAAAGCATCGTAATCTATATCGAGTGTCACATGAATGGTTCAAAGTATAGACAGTAAGAAGAGTCAGTTTTCTTGTACTTAAGTCGGCATTGTGCCTTTTGTATTTAATTCCGATGCAATTTCTGTGTTTCATCGTCAATAAGAAGGTCAGAGGGATACAGTAAACCTGAAGTGAAGCATCGGAATTTATATTTAGTGTCACAGGAATGGTTCAAAACATAGACAGTAAGAAGAGTCAGTTATCTTGTACTTAAGTCGGCATTGTGGGTTTCGAATTTATTTCCGAAGCAATTTCTGTGTTTCATCGTCAAGAAGAAGGTCAGAGGGATACAGTAAACATGAAGTAAAGCATCGTAAACTATAACGAGTGTCATATGAATGGTTCAAAATATAGACAGAAAGAAGTGTCAGTTTTCTTGTCCTTAAGTCAGCATTGTAGCTTTTGTTTTGAATTCCGATGCAATTTCTGTGTTTCGTCGTGAATAAGAATGTCAGAGGTATACAGTAAACCTGTAGTGAAGCATCGGAATCTATAACTAGCGTCACAGGAATGGTTTAAAACATAGACAGTATGAAGGTTCAGTTTTATTGTACTTAAGTCGGCATAGTGCCTTTTGTGTTTAATTCCGATGCAATTTCTGTGTTTCATCGTCAATAAGAAGGTCAGAGGCATACAGTAAACCTGAAGTGAAGCATCGGAGTCTATAACTAGTGTCACAGGAATGGTTCTAAACATAGACAGTAAATAGAGTCAGGTTTCTTGTACTTAAGTCGACATTGTGCCTTTTGTATTTAATTCCGATGCAATTTCAGTGTTTCTTCGTCAATAAGAAGGTCAGAGGGATATAGTGAACCTGAAGTGAAGCATCGGATTCTATAACTGGTGTCACAGTAAGAAGATCAGTTTTCTTATACTTAAGTCGGCATTGTGCCTTTTGTATTTAATCCAATACAATTTCGGTGTTTTATCGTCAATAAGAAGTTCGGAGGGATACGGTAAACCTGAAGTGAAGCATCGGAATCTATGACTAGTGTCACAGGAATTGCTCAAAGCATAGACAGTATGAAGAGTCAGTTTTCTTGTACTTAAGTCGGCATTGTGCCTTTTGTACTTAATTCCGATGCAATTCCTGTGTTTCATCGTCAATAAGAAGGTCAGAGGGATACAGTAAACCTGAAGTGAAGCATCGGAATCTATAACTAGTGTCACAGGAATGGTTCAAATCATAGACAGTAAGATGAGTCAGTTTTCTTGTACTTAAGTCGGCATTATGCCTTTTCTATTTAATTCCGATGCAATTTCTGTGTTTCATCGTCAATAAGAAGCTCAGAGGGTTACAGTAAACCTGAAGTGAAGCATCGGAATCTATAACTAGTGTCACAGGAATGGTTCAAAACATAGACAGTAAGAAGAGTCAGTTTCCTTGTACTTAAGTCGGCATTGTGCCTTTTGTATTTAATTCCGATGCAATTTCTGTGTTTCATCGTCAAGAAGAAGGTCAGAGGGATACAGTAAACCTGAAGTAAAGCATCGTAAACTATAACGAGTGTCATATGAATGGTTCAAAATATAGACAGAAAGAAGAGTCAGTTTTCTTGTACTTAAGTCAGCATTGTAGCTTTTGTTTTTAATTCCGATGCAATTTCTGTGTTTCGTCGTGAATAAGAATGTCAGAGGTATACAGTAAACCTGTAGTGAAGCATCGGAATCTATAACTAGCGTCACAGGAATGGTTTAAAACATAGACAGTATGAAGGTTCAGTTTTCTTGTACTTAAGTCGGCATAGTGCCTTTTGTATTTAATTCCGATGCAATTTCTGTGTTTCATCGTCAATAAGAAGGTCAGAGGCATACAGTAAACCTGAAGTGAAGCATCGGAGTCTATAACTAGTGTCACAGGAATGGTTCTAAACATAGACAGTAAAAAGAGTCAGGTTTCTTGTACTTAAGTCGGCATTGTGCCTTTT
Source organism: Schistocerca piceifrons (assembly GCF_021461385.2). NCBI lineage: Eukaryota > Metazoa > Arthropoda > Insecta > Orthoptera > Acrididae > Schistocerca > Schistocerca piceifrons. Next base: position 17,731 of record NW_025728207.1, on the reverse strand, counting down.
GTATTTAATTCCGATGCAATTTCAGTGTTTCTTCGTCAATAAGAAGGTCAGAGGGATATAGTGAACCTGAAGTGAAGCATCGGATTCTATAACTAGTGTCACAGTAAGATGATCAGTTTTCTTATACTTAAGTCGGCATTGTGCCTTTTGTATTTAATCCAATACAATTTCGGTGTTTTATAGTCAATAAGAAGTTCGGAGGGATACGGTAAACCCGAAGAGAAGCATCGGAATCTATAACTAGTGTCGCAGGAATTGCTCAAAACATAGACAGTATGAAGAGTCAGTTTTCTTGTACTTAAACCGGCATTGTGCCTTTTGTACTTAATTCCGATGCAATTCCTGTGTTTCATCGTCAATAAGAAGGTCAGAGGGATACAGTAAACCTGAAGTGAAGCATCGGAATCTATAACTAGTGTCACAGGAATGGTTCAAATCATAGACAGTAAGAAGAGTCAGTTTTCTTGTACTTAAGTCGGCATTATGCCTTTTCTATTTAATTCCGATGCAATTTCTGTGTTTCATCGTCAATAAGAAGCTCAGAGGGATACAGTAAACCTGAAGTGAAGCATCGGAATCTATAACTAGTGTCACAGGAATGGTTCAAAACATAGACAGTAAGAAGAGTCAGTTTTCTTGTACTTAAGTCGGCATTGTGCCTTTTGTATTTAATTCCGATGCAATTTCTGTGTTTCATCGTCAAGAAGAAGGTCAGAGGGATACAGTAAACCTGAAGTAAAGCATCGTAAACTATATCGAGTGTCACATGAATGGTTCAAAATATAGACAGTAAGAAGAGTCAGTTTTCTTGTACTTAAGTCGGCATTGTACCTTTTGTATTTAATTCCGATGCAATTTAAGTGTTTCATCGTCAATATGAAGGTCAGAGGCATACAGTAAACCTGAAGTGAAGCATCGGAATATATAACTAGTGTCCCAGGAATGGTTCAAAACATAGACAGTATGAAGTGTCAGCTTTCTTGTACTTAAGTCGGCATTGTGTCTTTTGTATTTAATTCCGATGCAATTTCAGTGTTTCATCGTCAATAAGAAGGTCAGAGGGATATAGTGAGCCTGAAGTGAAGCATCGGATTCTATAACTAGTGTCACAGGAGTTATTCAAAACATAGACAGTAGGAAGATCAGTTTTCTTGTACTTAAGTCGGCATTGTGCCTTTTGTATTTAATCCGATGTAATTACTGTGTATCATCGCCAATAGGAAGGACGGAGGGATACGGTAAACCTGAAGTGAAGCATCGGAATCTATAACTAGTGTCACAGGAATTGTTCAAAGCATAGACAATAACAAGAGACAGATTTCTTGTACTTAAGTTGGCATTATGCCTTTTCTATTTAATTCCGATGCATTTTCTGTGTTTCATCGTCAATAAGAAGCTCAGAGGGATACAGTAAACATGAAGTGAAGCATGGGAATCTATAACTTGTGTCACAGGAATGGTTCAAAACATAGACAGTAAGAAGAGTCAGTTTTCTTGTACTTAAGTCGGCATTGTGCCTTTTGTATTTAATTCCGATGCAATCTCTGTGTTTCATCGTCAAGAAGAAGGTCAGAGGAATACAGTAAACGGGAAGTAAAGCATCGTAATCTATATCGAGTGTCACATGAATGGTTCATAATATAGAAAGTAAGAAGAGTCAGTTTTCTTGTACTTAAGTCGGCATTGTACCTTTTGTATTTAATTCCGATGCAATTTCTGTGTTTCATCGTCAATAAGGAGGGCAGAGGGATACTGTAAACCTGAAGTGAAGCATCGGAATCTATAACTAGTGTCACAGGAATGGTTCAAAACATAGACAGTATGAAGAGTCAGTTTTCTTGTACTTAAGTCGGCATTGTGCCTTTTGTATTTAATTCCGATGCAATTTATGTGTTTCATCGTCAATATGAAGGTCAGAGGCATACAGTAAACCTGAAGTGAAGCATCGGAGTCTATAACTAGTGTCACAGGAATGGTTCTAAACATAGACAGTAGGAAGAGTCAGGTTTCTTGTACTTAAGTCGGCATTGTGCCTTTTGTATTTAATTCCGATGCAATTTATGTGTTTCATCGTCAATATGAAGGTCAGAGGCATACAGTAAACCTGAAGTGAAGCATCGGAGTCTACAACTAGTGTCACAGGAATGGTTCTAAACATAGACAGTAGGAAGAGTCAGTTTTCTTGTACTTAAGTCGGCATTGTGCCTTTTGTATTTAATCCAATACAATTTCGGTGTTTTATCGTCAATAAGAAGATCGGAGGGATACGGTAAACCTGAAGTGAAGCATCGGAATCTACAACTAGTGTCACAGGAATTGCTCAAAACATAGACAGTATGAAGAGTCAGTTTTCTTGTACTTAAGTCAGCATTGTGCCTTTTGTACTTAATTCCGATGCAATTCCTGTGTTTCATCGTCAATAAGAAGGTCAGAGTGATACAGTAAACCTGAAGTGAAGCATCGGAATCTATAACTAGTGTCACAGGAATTGTTCAAAGCATAGACAGTAAGAAGAGTCAGATGTCTTGTACTTAAGTCGGCATTGTGCCTTTTGTATTTAATTCCGATGCAATTTCTGTGTTTCATCGTCAAGAAGAAGGTCAGAGGGATACAGTAAACCGGAAGTAAAGCATCGTAATCTATATCGAGTGTCACATGAATGGTTCAAAATATAGACAGTAAGAAGAGTCAGTTTTCTTGTACTTTAGTCGGCATTGTACCTTTTGTATTTAATTCTGATGCAATTTCTGTGTTTCATCGTCAATAAGGAGGGCAGAGGGATACTGTAAACCTGAAGTGAAGCATCGGAATCTATAACTAGTGTCACAGGAATGGTTCAAAACATAGACAGTATGAAGAGTCAGTTTTCTTGTACTTAAGTCGGCATTGTGCCTTTTGTATTTAATTCCGATGCAATTTATGTGTTTCATCGTCAATATGAGGGTCAGAGGCATACAGTAAACCTGAAGTGAAGCATCGGAATATATAACTAGTCTCACAGGAATGGTTCAAAACATAGACAGTATGAAGTGTCAGCTTTCTTGTACTTAAGTCGGCATTGTGCCTTTTGTATTTAATTCCGATGCAATTTCAGTGTTTCATCGTCAATAAGAAGGTCAGAGGGATATAGTGAGCCTGAAGTGAAGCATCGGATTCTATAACTAGTGTCACAGGAATTATTCAAAACATAGACAGTAAGAAGATCAGTTTTCTTGTACTTAAGTCGGCTTAGTGCCTTTTGTATTTAATCCGATGCAATTACTGTGTTTCATCGCCAATTAGAAGGACAGAGGGATACAGTAAACCTGAAGTAAAGCATCGCAATCTATAACTAGTGTCACAGGAATGGTTCAAATCATTGACAGTAAGAAGAGTCAGTATTCTTGTACTTAGGTCGGCATTGTGCCTTTTGTATTTAATTCCGATTCAATTTCTGTGCTTCTCGTGAATAAGAAGGTCGGAGGGATACAGTAAACCTGAAGTGAAGCATCGGTATCTATAATTAGTGACACATGAATGGTTCAAAACATAGACAGTAAGTAGAGTCAGTTTTCTAGTACTTAAATCTGCATTGTGCCTTTTGTATTTAATTTCGATGCAATTTCTGTGTTTCTTCGTCAATAAGAAGGTCAGAGGGATACAGTAAACCTGAAGTAAAGCATCGGAATCTATAACTAGTGTCACAGGAATGGTTCAAAACATAGACAGTAGGAAGAGTCAGTTTTCTTGTACTTAAGTAGGCATTGTGCCTTTTGTATTTAATTCCGATGCAATTTATGTGTTTCATCGTCAATATGAAGATCAGAGGCATACAGTAAACATGAAGTGAAGCATCGGAATCTATAACTAGTGTCACAGGAATGGTTCAAAACATAGACAATGAGAAGAGTCAGTTTTCTTGTACTTCAGTCGGCATTGTGCCTTTTGTATTTAATTCCGATGCAATTTCTGTGTTTCATCGTCAATAAGAAGGTCAGAGGGATACATTAAACCTGAAGTGAAGCATCGGAATCTATAACTAGTGTCACAGGAATGGTTCAAAACATAGACAGTAAGAATAGTCAGTTTTCTTGTACTTAAGTCGACATTGTGCCTTTTGTATTCAATTCCGATGCAATTTCTCTGTTTCATCGTCAATAAGAAGGTCAGAGGGATACAGTAGACCTGAAGTGAAGCATCGGAATCTATAACTAGTGTCACAGGAATGGTTCAAAACACAGCCAGTAATAAGAGTCTGTTATCTTGTACTTAACTCGGCATTGTGCCTTGTGTATTTATTTCCGAAACAGTTTCTGTGTTTCATTGTCAAGAAGAAGGTCAGAGGGATACAGTAAACCTGAAGTAAAGCATCGTAATCTATAACGAGTGTCACATGAATGGTTCAAAATCTAGACAGTAAGAAGAGTCAGTTTTCTTGTACTTAAGTCGGCATTGTGCCTTTTGTATTTAATTCCGATGCAATTTCAGTGTTTCATCGCCAATAAGAAGGTCAGAGGGATACAGTGAACATGAAGTGAAGCATCGGAATCTATAACTAGTGTCACAGGAATGGTTCAAACCATAGACAGTAAGAAGAGTCAGTTTTCTTGTACTTAAGTCGGCATTATGCCTTTTGTATTTAATTACGATGCAATTTCTGTAATTCATCGTCAATAAGATGGTCAGAGGGATACAGTAAACCTGCAGTGAAGCATCGGAATTTACAACTAGTGTCACATGAATGGTTCAAAACATAGACAGTAAGAAGAGTCAGTTTTCTTGTACTTAGGTCGGCATTGTGCCTTTTGTATTTAATTCCGATGCAATTTCTGTGTTTCATCGTCAATACGAAGGTCAGAGGGATACAGTAAACCTGAAGTGAAGCATCGGAATCTATAATTAGAGACACATGAATGGTTCAAAACATAGACAGTAAGATGAGTCAGTTTTCTTGTATTTAAATCAGCATTGTGCCTTTTGTATTTAATTTCGATGCAATTTCTGTGTTTCATCGTCAATAAGAAAGTCAGAGGGATACAGTAAACCTGAAGTAAAGCATCGGAATCTATAACGAGTTTCACATGAATGGTTCAAAACATAGACAGTAGGAAGGGTCAGTTTTCTTGTACATAAGTCGGCATTGTGCCTTTTGTATTTAATTCCGATGCAATTTCTGTGTTTCATCGTCAATAAGAAGGTCAGAGGGATACAGTAAACCTGAAGTGAAGCATCGGAATCTATAACTAGTGTCACAGGAATGGTTCAAAACATAGACAGTAAGGAGAGTCAGTTTTCTTGTACTTAAGTCGACATTGTGCCTTTTGTATTCAATTCCGATGCAATTTCTCTGTTTCATCGTCAATAAGAAGGTCAGAGGGATACAGAAAACCTGAAGTGAAGCATCGGAATCTATAACTAGTGTCACAGGAATGGTTCAAAACACAGACAGTAAGAAGAGTCAGTTATCTTGTACTTAAGTCGACATTGTGCCTTTTGTATTTATTTCCGAAGCAATTTCTGTGTTTCATCGTCAAGAAGAAGGTCAGAGGGATTCAGTAAACCTGAAGTAAAGCATCGTAATCTATAACGAGTGTCACATGAATGGTTCAAATTATAGACAGTAAGAAGGGTCAGTTTTCTTGTACTTTAGTCGGCATTGTACCTTTTGTATTTAATTCCGATGCAATTTCTGTGTTTCATCGTCAATAAGGAGGGCAGAGGGATACTGTAAACCTGAAGTGAAGCATCGGAATCTATAACTAGTGTCCCAGGAATGGTTCAAAACATAGACAGTATGAAGTGTCAGCTTTCTTGTACTTAAGTCGGCATTGTGTCTTTTGTATTTAATTCCGATGCAATTTCAGTGTTTCATCGTCAATAAGAAAGTCAGAGGGATATAGTGAGCCTGAAGTGAAGCATCGGATTCTATAACTAGTGTCACAGGAGTTATTCAAAACATAGACAGTAGGAAGATCAATTTTTCTTGTACTTAAGTCGGCATTGTGCCTTTTGTATTTAATCCGATGTAATTACTGTGTATCATCGCCAATAGGAAGGACGGAGGGATACGGTAAACCTGAAGTGAAGCATCGGAATCTATAACTAGTGTCACAGGAATTGTTCAAAGCATAGACAATAAGAAGAGACAGATTTCTTGTACTTAAGTTGGCATTATGACTTTTCTATTTAATTCCGATGCATTTTCTGTGTTTCATCGTCAATAAGAAGCTCAGAGGGATACAGTAAACATGAAGTGAAGCATGGGAATCTATAACTTGTGGCACAGGAATGGTTCAAAACATAGACAGTAAGAAGAGTCAGTTTTCTTGTACTTAAGTCGGCATTGTGCCTTTTGTATTTAATTCCGATGCAATTTCTGTGTTTCATCGTCAAGAAGAAGGTCAGAGGAATACAGTAAACGGGAAGTAAAGCATCGTAATCTATATCGAGTGTCACATGAATGGTTCAAAATATAGACAGTAAGAAGAGTCAGTTTTCTTGTACTTAAGTCGGCATTGTACCTTTTGTATTTAATTCCGATGCAATTTCTGTGTTTCATCGTCAATAAGGAGGGCAGAGGGAACTGTAAACCTGAAGTGAAGCATCGGAATCTATAACTAGTGTCCTAGGAATGGTTCAAAACATAGACAGTATGAAGAGTCAGTTTTCTTGTACTTAAGTCGGCATCGTGCCTTTGTATTTAATTCCGATGCAATTTATGTGTTTCATCGTCAATATGAAGGTCAGAGGCATACAGTAAACCTGAAGTGAAGCATCGGAGTCTATAACTAGTGTCACAGGAATGGTTCTAAACATAGACAGTAGGAAGAGTCAGGTTTCTTGTACTTAAGTCGGCATTGTGCCTTTTGTATTTAATTCCGATGCAATTTCAGTGTTTCTTCGTCAATAAGAAGGTCAGAGGGATATAGTGAACCTGAAGTGAAGCATCGGATTCTAGAACTAGTGTGACAGTAAGAAGATCAGTTTTCTTATACTTAAGTCGGCATTGTGCCTTTTGTATTTAATCCAATACAATTTCGGTGTTTTATCGTCAATAAGAAGTTCGGAGGGATACGGTAAACCTGAAGTGAAGCATCGGAATCTACAACTAGTGTCACAGGAATTGCTCAAAACATAGACAGTATGAAGAGTCAGTTTTCTTGTACTTAAGTCGGCATTGTGCCTTTTGTACTTAATTCCGATGCAATTCCTGTGTTTCATCGTCAATAAGAAGGTCAGAGTGATACAGTAAACCTGAAGTGAAGCATCGGAATCTATAACTAGTGTCACAGGAATTGTTCAAAGCATAGACAGTAAGAAGAGTCAGATTTCTTGTACTTAAGTCGGCATTGTGCCTTTTGTATTTAATTCCGATGCAATTTCTGTGTTTCATCGTCAAGAAGAAGGTCAGAGGGATACAGTAAACCGGAAGTAAAGCATCGTAATCTATATCGAGTGTCACATGAATGGTTCATAATATAGGCAGTAAGAAGAGTCAGTTTTCTTGTACTTAAGTCGGCATTGTACCTTTTGTATTTAATTCCGATGCAATTTCTGTGTTTCATCGTCAATAAGGAGGGCAGAGGGATAGTGCAAACCTGAAGTGAAGCATCGGAATATATAACTAGTCTCACAGGAATGGATCAAAACATAGACAGTATGAAGTGTCAGCTTTCTTGTACTTAAGTCGGCATTGTGCCTTTTGTATTTAATTCCGATGCAATTTCAGTGTTTCATCGTCAATAAGAAGGTCAGAGGGATATAGTGAGCCTGAAGTGAAGCATCGGATTCTATAACTAGTGTCACAGGAATTATTCAAAACATAGACAGTCAGAAGATCAGTTTTCTTGTACTTAAGTCGGCTTAGTGCCTTTTGTGTTTAATCCGATGCAATTACTGTGTTTCATCGCCAATTAGAAGGACAGAGGGATACAGTAAACCTGAAGTAAAGCATCGCAATCTATAACTAGTGTCACAGGAATGGTTCAAATCATTGACAGTAAGAAGAGTCAGTATTCTTGTACTTAGGTCGGCATTGTGCCTTTTGTATTTAATTCCGATTCAATTTCTGTGCTTCTCGTGAATAAGAAGGTCGGAGGGATACAGTAAACCTGAAGTGAAGCATCGGTATCTATAATTAGTGACACATGAATGGTTCAAAACATAGACAGTAAGTAGAGTCAGTTTTCTTGTACTTAAATCTGCATTGTGCCTTTTGTATTTGATTTCGATGCAATTTCTGTGTTTCATCGTCAATAAGAAGGTCAGAGGGATACAGTAAACCTGAAGTGAAGCATCGGAATCTATAACTAGTGTCACAGGAATGGTTCAAAACATAGACAGTAGGAAGAGTCAGTTTTCTTGTACTTAAGTAGGCATTGTGCCCATTTGTATTTAATTCCGATGCAATTTATGTGTTTCATCGTCAATATGAAGGTCAGAGGCACACAGTAAATATGAAGTGAAGCATCGGAATCTATAACTAGTGTCACAGGAATGGTTCAAAACATAGACAATGAGAAGAGTCAGTTTTCTTGTACTTCAGTCGGCATTGTGCCTTTTGTATTTAATTCCGATGCAATTTCTGTGTTTCATCGTCAATAAGAAGGTCAGAGGGATACATTAAACCTGAAGTGAAGCATCGGAATCTATAACTAGTGTCACAGGAATGGTTCAAAACATAGACAGTAAGAATAGTCAGTTTTCTTGTACTTAAGTCGACATTGTGCCTTTTGTATTCAATTCCGATGCAATTTCTCTGTTTCATCGTCAATAAGAAGGTCAGAGGGATACAGTAGACCTGAAGTGAAGCATCTGAATCTATAACTAGTGTCACAGGAATGGTTCAAAACACAGCCAGTAATAAGAGTCAGTTATCTTGTACTTAACTCGGCATTGTGCCTTGTGTTTTTATTTCCGAAACAGTTTCTGTGTTTCATCGTCAAGAAGAAGGTCAGAGGGATACAGTAAACCTGAAGTAAAGCATCGTAATCTATAACGAGTGTCACATGAATGGTTCAAAATCTAGACAGTAAGAAGAGTCAGTTTTCTTGTACTTAAGTCGGCATTGTGCCTTTTGTATTTAATTCCGATGCAAATTCAGTGTTTCATCGCCAATAAGAAGGTCAGAGGGATACAGTGAACATGAAGTGAAGCATCGGAATCTATAACTAGTGTCACAGGAATGGTTCAAACCATAGACAGTAAGAAGAGTCAGTTTTCTTGTACTTAAGTCGGCATTATGCCTTTTGTATTTAATTACGATGCAATTTCTGTGTTTCATCGTCAATAAGATGGTCAGAGGGATACAGTAAACCTGCAGTGAAGCATCGGAATTTATAACTAGTGTCACATGAATGGTTCAAAACATAGACAGTAAGAAGAGTCAGTTTTCTTGTACTTAAGTCGGCATTGTGCCTTTTGTGTTTAATTCCGATGCAATCTCTGTGTTTCATCGTCAATAAGAAGGTCAGAGGGATACAGTAAACCTGAAGTGAAGCATCGGAATCTATAATTAGTGACACATGAATGGTTCAAAACATAGACAGTAAGATGAGTCAGTTTTCTTGTATTTAAATCAGCATTGTGCCTTTTGTATTTAATTTCGATGCAATTTCTGTGTTTCATCGTCAATAAGAAAGTCAGAGGGATACAGTAAACCTGAAGTAAAGCATCGGAATCTATAACGAGTTTCACATGAATGGTTCAAAACATAGACAGTAGGAAGGGTCAGTTTTCTTTTACATAAGTCGGCATTGTGCCTTTTGTATTTCATTCCGATGCAATTTCTGTGTTTCATCGTCAATAAGAAGGTCAGAGGGATACAGTAAACCTGAAGTGAAGCATCGGAATCTATAACTAGTGTCACAGGAATGGTTCAAAACATAGACAGTAAGGAGAGTCAGTTTTCTTGTACTTAAGTCGACATTGTGCCTTTTGTATTCAATTCCGATGCAATTTCTCTGTTTCATCGTCAATAAGAAGGTCAGAGGGATACAGAAAACCTGAAGTGAAGCATCGGAATCTATAACTAGTGTCACAGGAATGGTTCAAAACACAGACAGTAAGAAGAGTCACTTATCTTGTACTTAAGTCGACATTGTGCCTTTTGTATTTATTTCCGAAGCAATTTCTGTGTTTCATCGTCAAGAAGAAGGTCAGAGGGATTCAGTAAACCTGAAGTAAAGCATCGTAATCTATAACGAGTGTCACATGAATGTTTCAAAATATAGACAGTAAGAAGGGTCAGTTTTCTTGTACTTAAGTCGGCATTGTACCTTTTGTATTTAATTCCGATGCAATTTCTGTGTTTCTTCGTCAATATGAAGGTCAGAGGCATACAGTAAACCTGAAGTGAGGCATCGTATTCTATAACTAGTGTCACAGGAAAGGTTCAAAACATAGACAGTAAGAAGAGTCAGTTTTCTTGTACTTAAGTCGACATTGTGCCTTTTGTATTCAATTCCAATGCAATTTCTCTGTTTCATCGTCAATAAGAAGGTCAGTGGGATATAGTGAACCCGAAGTGAAGCATCGCATTATATAACTAGTGTCTCAGGAATAATACAAAACATAGACAGTATGAAGATCAGTTTTCTTGTACTTAAGTCGGCATTGTTCCTTTTGTATTTAATCCGATGCCATCTCTGTGTTTCATCAGCAATAAGAAAGTCGGAGGGATACGGTAAACCTGAAGTGAAGCATCGGAATCTATAACTAGTGACACAGGAATTGTTCAAAGCATAGACAGTAAGAAGAGTCAGATTTCTTGTACTTAAGTCGGCATTGTGCTTTTGTATTTAATTCCGATGCAATTTATGTGTTTCATCGTCAATAAGAAGGTCAGAGGAATACAGTAAACCTGCAGTGAAGCATCCGAATCTATAACTAGTGACACATGAATGGTTCAAAATATAGACAGTAAGAAGAGTCAGTTTTCTTGTACTTAAGTCGGCATTGTACCCTTTGTATATAATTCCGATGCAATTTCTGTGTTTCATCGTCAATATGAAGGTCAGAGGCATACAGTAAACCTGAAGTGAGGTATCGAATTCTATAACTAGTGTCACAGGAAAGGTTCAAAACATAGACAGTAAGAAGAGTCAGTTTTCTTGTACTTAAGTCGGCATTGTGCCTTTTGTATTTAATTCCGATGCAATTTCAGTGTTTCATCGTCAATAAGAAGGTCAGTGGGATATAGTGAACCCGAAGTGAAGCATCGTATTCTATAACTAGTGTCTCAGGAATAATACAAAACATAGACAGTATGAAGATCAGTTTTCTTGTACTTAAGTCGGCATTGTTCCTTTTGTATTTAATCCGATGCCATTTCTGTGTTTCATCGTCAATAAGAAAGTCGGAGGGATACGGTAAACCTGAAGTGAAGAATCGGAATCTATAACTAGTGTCACAGGAATTGTTCAAATCATAGACAGTAAGAAGAGTCAGATTTCTTGTACTTAAGTCGACATTGTGCCTTTTGTATTCAGTTCCGATGCAATTTCTCTGTTTCATCGTCAATAAGAAGGTCAGAGGCATACAGAAAACCTTAAGTGAAGCATCGGAATCTATAACTAGTGTCACAGGAATGGTTCAAACATAGACAGTAAGAAGAGTAAGTTTTCTTGTACTTAAGTCGGCATTGTGCCTTTTGTATTTAATTCCGATGCAATTTCAGTGTTTCATCGCCAATAAGAAGGTCAGAGGAATACAGTGAACCTGAAGTGAAGCATCGGAATCTATAACTAGTGTCACAGGAATGGTTCAAACCATAGACAGTAAGAAGAGTCAGGTTTCTTGTACTTAAGCCGGCATTATGCCTTTTGTATTTAATTACGATGCAGTTTCTGTGTTTCATCGTCAATAAGATGGTCAGAGGGATACAGTAAACCTGCAGTGAAGCATGGGAATTTATAACTAGTGTCACATGAATGGTTCAAAACATAGACAGTAAGAAGAGTCAGTTTTCTTGTACTTCAGTCGGCATTGTGCCTTTTGTATTTAATTCCGATGCAATTTCAGTGTTTCATCGCCAATAAGAAGGTCAAAGGGATACAGTGAACCTGAAGTGAAGCATCGGAATCTATAACTAGTGTCACAGGAATGGTTCAAACCATAGACAGTAAGAAAAGTCAGTTTTCTTGTACTTAAGTCGGCATTGTGCCTTTTACATTTAATTCCGATGCAATTTCTGTGTTTCATCGTCAATAAGAAGGTCAGAGGAATACAGTAAACCTGAAGTGAGGTATCGAATTCTATAACTAGTGTCACAGGAAAGGTTCAAAACATAGACAGTAAGAAGAGTCAGTTTTCTTGTACTTAAGTCGGCATTGTGCCTTTTGTATTTAATTCCGATGCAATTTCAGTGTTTCATCGTCAATAAGAAGGTCAGTGGGATATAGTGAACCCGAAGTGAAGCATCGTATTCTATAACTAGTGTCTCAGGAATAATACAAAACATAGACAGTATGAAGATCAGTTTTCTTGTACTTAAGTCGGCATTGTTCCTTTTGTATTTAATCCGATGCCATTTCTGTGTTTCATCGTCAATAAGAAAGTCGGTGGGATACGGTAAACCTGAAGTGAAGAATCGGAATCTATAACTAGTGTCACAGGAATTGTTCAAAGCATAGACAGTAAGAAGAGTCAGATTTCTTGTACTTAAGTCGACATTGTGCCTTTTGTATTCAGTTAAGATGCAATTTCTCTGTTTCATCGTCAATAAGAAGGTCAGAGGCATACATAAAACCTTAAGTGAAGCATCGAAATCTATAACTAGTGTCACAGGAATGGTTCAAACATAGACAGTAAGAAGAGTAAGTTTTCTTGTACTTAAGTCGGCATTGTGCCTTTTGTATTTAATTCCGATGCAATTTCAGTGTTTCATCGCCAATAAGAAGGTCAGAGGGATACAGTGAACCTGAAGTGAAGCATCGGAATCTATAAATAGTGTCACAGGAATGGTTCAAACCATAGACAGTAAGAAGAGTCAGTTTTCTTGTACTTAAGTCGGCATTATGCCTTTTGTATTTAATTACGATGCAGTTTCTGTGTTTCATCGTCAATAAGATGGTCAGAGGGATACAGTAAACCTGCAGTGAAGCATCGGAATTTATAACTAGTGTCACATGAATGGTTCAAAACATAGACAGTAAGAAGAGTCAGTTTTCTTGTACTTCAGTCGGCATTGTGCCTTTTGTATTTAATTCCGATGCAATTTCAGTGTTTCATCGCCAATAAGAAGGTCAAAGGGATACAGTGAACCTGAAGTGAAGCATCGGAATCTATAACTAGTGTCACAGGAATGGTTCAAACCATAGACAGTAAGAAAAGTCAGTTTTCTTGTACTTAAGTCGGCATTGTGCCTTTTACATTTAATTCCGATGCAATTTCTATGTTTCATCGTCAATAAGAAGGTCAGAGGAATACAGTAAACCTGAAGTGAAGCATCGGAATCTATAACTAGTGTCACAGGAATGGTTCAAATCATAGACAGTAAGAAGAGTCAGTTTTCTTGTACTTAGGTCGGCATTGTGCCTTTTGTATTTAATTCCGATGCAATTTCTGTGTTTCATCGTCAATAAGAAGGTCAGAGGGATACAGTAAACCTGAAGTGAAGCATCGGAATCTATAATTAGTGACACATGAATGGTTCAAAACATAGACAGTAAGATGAGTCAGTTTTCTTGTATTTAAATCAGCATTGTGCCTTTTGTATTTAATTTCGATGCAATTTCTGTGTTTCATCGTCAATAAGAAGGTCAGAGGGATACAGTAAACCTGAAGTAAAGCATCGGAATCTATAACGAGTTTCACATGAATGGTTCAAAACATAGACAGTAAGAAGAGTCAGTTTTCTTGTACATAAGTCGGCATTGTGCCTTTTGTATTTAATTCCGATGCAATTTCTGTGTTTCATCGTCAATAAGAAGGTCAGAGGGATACAGTAAACCTGAAGTGAAGCATCGGAATCTATAACTAGTGTCACAGGAATGGTTCAAAACATAGACAGTAAGGAGAGTCAGTTTTCTTGTACTTAAGTCGGCATTGTGCCTTTTGTATTTAATTCCGATGCAATTTCTGTGTTTCATCGTCAATAAGATGGTCAGAGGGATACAGTAAACCTGCAGTGAAGATTCGGGATTTATAACGAGTGTCACATGAATGGTTCAAAACATAGACAGTAAGAAGAAACAGTTTTCTTGTACTTCAGTCGGCATTGTGCCTTTCGTATTTAATTCCTATGCAATTTCAGTGTTTCATCGCCAATAAGAAGGTCAGAGGGATACAGTGAACCTGAAGAGAAGCATCGGAATCTATAACTAGTGTCACAGGAATGGTTCAAACCATAGACAGTAAGATGAGTCAGTTTTCTTGTACTTAAGTCGGCATTGTGCCTTTTACATTTAATTCCGATGCAATTCTGTGTTTCATCGTCAATAAGAAGGTCAGAGGGATACAGTAAACCTGCAGTGAAGCATCGGAATCTATAACTAGTGACACATGAATGGTTCAAAACATAGACAGTAAGAAGAGTCAGTTTTCTTGTACTTAAGTCGGCATTGTGCCTTTTGTATTTAATTCCGAAGCAATTTCTGTGTTTCATCGTCAATAAGAAGGTCAGAGGTATACAGTAAACCTGAAGTGAAACATCTGAATCTATAACAAGTGTCACAGGTATGGTTCAAAACATTGACAGTAAGAAGAGTTAGTTTTCTTGTACTTAAGTCGGCATTGTGCTTTTGTATTTAATTCCGATGCAATTTCTGTGTTTCATCGTCAGTAAGAAGGTCAGAGGGATACAGTAAACCTGAAGTGAAGCATCGGAATCTATAACAAGTGTCACAGGTATGGTTCAAAACATAGACAGTAAGAAGAGTCAGTTTCTTGTACTTAAGTCGGCATTGTGCCTTTTGTATTTAATTCCGATGCAATTTCCGTGTTTCATCGTCAGTAAGAAGGTCAGCGGGATACAGTAAACCTGAAGTGAAGCATCGGAATCTATAACTAGTGTCACAGGAATGGTTCAAATCATAGACAGTAAGAAGAGTCAGTTTTCTTGTACTTAAGTCGGTATTGGTGCCTTTTCTATTTATTTCCGATGCAATTTCAGTGTTTCATCGAATAAGAAGCTCAGAGGGATACAGTAAACCTGAAGTGAAGCATCGGAATCTATTACTCGTGTCACAGGAATGGTTCAAAACACAGACAGTAAGAAGAGTCAGTTATCTTGTACTTAAGTCGGCATTGTGCCATTTGTATTTATTTCCGAAGCAATTTCTGTCTTTCCATCGTCAAGAAGAAGGTCAGAGGGATACAGTAAACCTGAAGTAAAGCATCGTAATCTATAACGAGTGTCACATGGATGGTTCAAAATATAGACAGTAAGAAGAGTCAGTTTTCTTGTACTTAAGTCGACATTGTACCTTTTGTATTTAATTCCGAAGCAATTTCTGTGTTTCATCGTCAATATGAAGGTCAGAGGCATACAGTAAACCTGAAGTGAAGCATCGGATTCTATAACTAGTGTCACAGGAAAGGTTCAAAACGTAGACAGTAAGAAGAGTCAGTTTTCTTGTACTTAAGTCCGCATTGTGCCTTTTGTATTTAATTCCGATGCAATTTCCGTGTTTCATCGTCAATAAGAAGATCAGAGGGATATAGTGAACCCGAAGTGAAGCATCGTATTCTATAACTAGTGTCTCAGGAATAATTCGAAACATAGGCAGTAAGAAGATGAGTTTTCTTGTACTTAAGTCGGCATTGGTAATTTTGTATTTAATCCGATGCAATTTCTGTGTTTCATTGTCAATAAGAAAGTAGGAGGGATACGTTAAACCTGAAATGAAGCATCGGAATCTATAACTAGTGTCACAGGAATTGTTCAAAGCATAGACAGTAAGAAGAGTCAGATTTCTTGTACTTATGTCGGCATTGTGCCTTTTGTATTTAATTCCGATGCAATTTCTGTATTTCATCGTCATTAAGAAGGTCAGGAGGGATACAGTAAACCTGCAGTGAAGCATCGGAATTTATAACTAGTGTCACTTGAATGGTTCAAAACATAGACAGTAAGAAGAGTCAGTTTTCTTGTACTTCAGTCGGCATTGTGCCTTTTGTATTTAATTCCGATGCCAATTTCTGTGTTTCATCGTCAATAAGAAGGTCAGAGGGATACAGTAAACCTGAAGTGAAGCATCGTAATTCATATTTAGTGTCACAGGAATGGTTCAAAACATAGACAGTAAGAAGAGTCAGTTATCTTGTACTTATGTCGGCATTGTGCCTTTTTGTATTTAATTCCAAAGCAATTTCTGTGTTTCATCGTCAATAAGAAGGTCAGAGGGATACAGTAAACTTAAAGTAAAGCATCGTTATCTATAACGAGTGTCACATGAATGGTTCAAAATATAGACGGTAAGAAGAGTCAGTTTTCTTGTACTTAAGTCGACATTGTAACTTTTGTATTTAATTCCAAGCAATTTCTGTGTTTCATCGTCAATATGAAGGTCAGAGGCATACAGTAAACCTGAAGTGAAGCATCGGATTCTATAACTAGTGTCACAGGAAAGGTTCAAAACATAGACAGTAAGAAGAGTCAGTTTTCTTGTACTTAAGTCCGCATTGTGCCTTTTGTATTTAGTTCCGATGCAATTTCAGTGTTTCATCGTCAATAAGAAGATCTGAGGGATATAGTGAACCCGAAGTGAAGCATCGTATTCTATAACTAGTGTCTCAGGAATAATTCAAAACATAGGGCAGTAAGAAGATGAGTTTCTTGTACTTAAGTCGGCATTGGTAATTTTGTATTTAATCCGATGCAATTTCTGTGTTTCATAGTCAATAAGAAAGTAGGAGGGATACGGTAAACCTGAAGCGGAGCATCGGAAACTATAACTAGTGTCACAGGAATTGTTCAAAGGCATAGACAGTAAGAAGAGTCAGATTTGTTGTACTTATGTCGGCATTGTGGCTTTTGTATTTAATTCCAAAGCAATTTCTGTGTTTCATCATCCTATAAGAAGGTCAGAGGGATACAATTAACCAGAAGTGAAGCATCGAAATCCATAACTAGTGACACATGAATGGTTCAAAACATAGTCAGTAAGAAGAGTCAGTTTTCTTGTATTTAAATCAGCTTTGTGCCTCTTGTATTTAATTTCGATGCAATTTCTGTGTTTCATCGTCAATAATAAGGTCAGAGGGATACAGTAAACCTGAAGTGAAGCGTCGGAATCTATAACTAGTGTCACAGGAATGGTTCAAAACATAGACAGTAAGAATAGTCTGTTTTCTTGTACTTAAGTCGGCATTGTGCCTTTTCTATTTAATTCCGAAGCAATTTCTGTGTTTCATCGTCAATAAGAAGGTCAGAGGTATACAGTAAACCTGAAGTGAAGCATGGGAATCTATAACAAGTGTCACAGGTATGGTTCAAAACATAGACAGTAAGAAGAGTCAGTTTTCTTGTACTTATGTCAGCATTGTGCCTTTTGTATTTAATTCCGATGCAATTTCCGTGTTTCATCGTCAATAAGAAGCTCAGGGGGATACAGTAAACCAGAAGTGAAGCATCGAAATCTATAACTAGTGTCACAGGAATGGTTCAAAAACATAGACTGTAAGAAGAGTCAGTTTTCTTGTACTTAAGTCGACATTGTGTCTCTGTATTCAATTCCAATGCAATTTCTCTGTTTCATCGTCAATAAGAAGGTCAGAGGGATACAGTAAACCTGAAGTGAAGCATCGGAAT